>NC_047672.1:72280769-72586920 GCF_011762505.2 Arvicanthis niloticus
CTACTTCCCTCCATGAGTATAACTGTACCTGCTGATAAAATATTGTTCAAATTGTTTTAATTCCTTTATATTCAAAGTTGTTAAAAATGAGATGTTTTGGATTCCTCTAATATATGTAACAATTATTAGAGAATAAGGTTGGCTTTTATCCGATATATTCATTGGACTAAAAAAGATTGGTTATTAAATTAATCCAAAATAAAGTTCAAATTTAAGATTTATACAGCCTAACTTGCCTACTCCAGCTGCCATTTCAGTAAATGTTTATAGAATTATTATAGATATAAAAGACGTTTTTATACCATCCCTTTACATTTCTGGTAAAGGTGAGAGGTTTACAGTCAGTAAATTTATTCATAATTTTTAAGAGCCCATGAAGCGATATTTGTTAGAAATAATTGCTTCAGAAAATGGTTCATTGTTTTACATTTTATATATATAAATATTGTTGTTGCTTTAATACACAAAATTAAGAGGTTAAATCTTTTAGTGTATATTATTCATTGTGTGATACTTTATTAGTGAATTTCTCTAAAGAAGTTTTTTCCGCAAGCCTTTGCTCCAATATAACGAGCTTTAAAAATTTTTTTAGAGTACTTGTTGCTCCAAAAAAGATTCAAAGACAGTGTCTTTCAATATTTGAGACCTCAATTATATCCTAATCAGATTGTGACACAGAAAATTCTAATAAAAATAGATAGTTGGGGCTAGAGAGATGGCTCAGCTGTTAAAGGCTAGACTTTTAAAATATAAAAGCTGAACTCCCAGCAACCACATGGTGGCTCACAACCATTTGTGGGGGGGATCTAACACCATCTTCTGGCTTGTGAGTGTACATGCAAAAAGAAAATGGTTTACTTTTAATCTTGATTTGCTCTTAGTGATTTTTAAAAGTTGTTTAGAGATATTAATTGGCTAAAACCTCATCTTAAGCTTACCATAGGAGGATTTAAACCTCTGTTTGATATTTTCAAAGGGATGCAAGTCCTAATTCCCCTTGACAATTAACTAATAAAAGATAGATAGCTTTGCTGAAAATAAAGTAAGCTGTTAGTTATCAACAGACAAATTATATGGACTATGATAAATTGTTGGCTGTTTGTGTTGTTACTACTCATATGTCCACAGTAGTCCTTTGACAAAAGAAACCATTAATGTGGATTTATACAAGATTATGTGATAAAATCCTAAAAACATTTTGGATAAAAGGTTTATTCCTTTATTCCAAATAGCAATTAAATTGGTTATTGAAAAATAGTGATATTTGGCCTATTACATGACAAACATTTTAGACAAATTTGATAATCATATGTTACAGTTTTTCTCTATACATGCTTTTATATTTCCTAAAATTTACCATGCATGCAGACTGTAGAAAAGATGTTTGCTATATTTACTATATTTACAGATGCCTCATCTATTGAGAAGACAGTATATGTAATTAAATTCATATGTGTATTTTCTTGAGTTTACCCTGCTTCAACACAATTAAATTATGTGTTGTAGCCACTGTTTAGAATGTTGAAAAAGGTGTATCTGCCTTTGTCTTGTTGAATGGTATATTTCATGAAATACAAAATGTTTCAGATGTTACACGATCTAATATCTCTAGCCATTTGAATAACATTAAAATTAATAAGGTGTTTAGGAATGCAGATGCACAACTGGTGTTGGTGTGTGTGGACCCTCCATCTCTGCAGCTGCAGCTGTGACAGCTGGCACAGGCATGGTTAATAAAGTTACAGCAGCTACTGTTGTTAATCAAATCTCAGAAAAGACTTATGAGGCTTTGACCATTCTACAGAAAGTGGATGCACACTCGGCATCAGACATTCTGTTGGTCAATCAGAGAGTTGATTTGCTCCAAGCCCATGTGGAGCAGCTCACGGATGTGGTTCAGATGAGCTGTGTGTCAGCAATCCCACATCTAGGTATTACACCACTGAGATTTGTGAATGATACATTTATTCAAAGCCATAATCTTTCTGCTTATTTAAAAGGGAATTGGACTGGGAAGTTGGACCAGATGCAGCAGCAATTGCAGATCCAGATCTTGAGCCTTGATGGAACATGAGTGGACCCTGTTACCCCTGGCGATTTTACTTCTTGGCTTACCTCTGCCTTTTCCTTCTTTCTTACAGGGTGGGGATAGGCCTGTTTGGTGCAGCCCTATGTTGTGGATTAGTGTTCATGTTATGATTGGACTGCAAGCTCAGAGCCCAACAAAAACGTGACAAGGCTGCTATCACCCAAGCACTCGCAGCCTTGGAGCAAGGATCTCCCCCTGAAATTTGGCTATCTAGGCTAAGAAAGTAGCCGATGACTGAGACCCTCAGTTGATGCACCCCAAGGGTTCAGCCCATTGCACTGGGTCAATGAGAGGTCTAAGTCTAGCCAGCCCTTGCCTGAATAACTGTGGTACCTGAATATCTAGAGGTGTTGAGAGTGGGTACTCGACAGGGAATGTTCCACGAGTGTGGATAGATTTCCCGAAAATATGCCTGATTGCACAAAGGTTTGATGCCAAGAAACCTCCCCTGGTGGCGCCCCAGGGTGGAGGCTCCCTTTCCCCGTCAAAAGGCACCGAGATGGGTATGGGAAGTAAACCCATTACAATATCTCATTTTGCACAGGGGATCAGGCCTCTGCTTTCCCTCACTGAGTTGGTGCCGCGCTTCATAGGCAATAGGCTGTTCCATCTTAAATATATAGATAGGGGGAGATGTTGGGAGCCGCGTGAACATTCGCCATTCCAAGATGGCGCGGGCATCCTGTCTTCCCACTAGTAAACAACTGACTGCGCAGGTGCAAAAGGCAAAAAGCGTGCCAAAATCACTGCCCATCCCGGGACATATTATGGGTAATGAGTGAACAGCCAATCAGAAGTGAACACATCACTCTAGGGTGTATATAAGCAGTGCCTTTTCCGGGCTTTCCGCCTTTCTGCTTCTGCTTATACAAGAAGTAAAGCCTCGCTGTAGTAACCACCCGAACACCGCCTCACGTGTCTCTTTTCGCGGGCGAAGGGGACACGGAGGGGCTCGGAACAGCTACTATCACACAGAGAAACACAATTGGGCCAGCTATGCCTAGGAGAGGTTTCCAGGCTCCCCACCTTGATTGGCTCCATAGGGAAAGCCAGTGCTCCCAAATCTGAAAATGATGATCTGCAGCTGGACCCTGGCCACATTAGGATAAGTAGAATGTGGGGCTAGAAGGGGTCCACACTTCAAGATACTGAGGTGCAGTTCAACAATTTCAAAGTTAGGTCCCCCTTCAAGAGCTGAGTTAACACAAGTGATCACAATACAAAAATAAGTGTTAGCTGAGAGCAAAGCTGCAATGGACAGCCCACAAGATCAGAGGTTTGCGGGTGGCACCTAAGTGTCAGCAGAGCGTGCAGCTCACTAGATAGGAGGTTTGCCGGATGTCGCTGTCAACAAAGACATTTTCTTTCTTCAAGCTCTTCCTGCCTTAAGAGTGGACTCAACTATCTTTCAAGTTGTATCTGAGTAACAACTTGCAACGGACGAAAAGAGCAAAGATGGAAAACCACAACCTCCAGAGAACCAGAGTAGAAATCCATGATTTTCTGTATTTAAGGTGCACGTCTCCCTACGTTAAGCTCTCAATGAAGAAGAGCAAACATGGGAAACTGTAACTGTTCTTTGTGCAATGGACACTTTGCTGTAAAGCTGTGTTTGCAGAAGTTTCAAGGTATTTATTTTTAGTGATTTAGAGGAGTTGGGATTTAGAAAACTTATAAAAAATTGACCAGGAAGGTCATGTTTTTGGGTTCTTCTAGAAAAATGTTTAGGTTTACCTGGCAAGAACAGCCTGGGACAGCTGGACATAGGGGTGTAGCCCTGTGGCATACACCCTGCAGAACACTGTGATGGACATACACCCTGGCTCCCCATTTGTCAACATAATTTTTTTGATATTTTCTAGATTATCTGTTTTAAAGTGTAAATTGTTGTAACACTGTGATATACATATACCCTGGCTCCCCATTTGTCAACATAATTTTTTGATATTATCTAGACTTTTTTTTAAAGTGTAAATTATTTTAAAGTAGGATTAAAATACCACAAATGCATTTAAGCTTTTTTTAAGCTCTCATATAATCAAAGCTTGCCCACTAATGAGACAAGACATATATTTTTTCTTTCCTTCTACTTAACTGTCTTAGTTTAGAAAGGAAAAAGTCCTCCAATTTTACTATATTTAAAGTCATAAAAATAGATGAGACTCTGTTCGCTTCTTTGAACCAGCACTTAAGTGCTGCGATAAATTCTGTTTCTGGTATTCTATTAACCAGACTTTCCTAATCTGCATGATTTGTATAGCCAATAGATACAAACAGCTCTTCTCAGTCCTGAGTGGGAAGTACCTGCCAGATCCCTTAGTTGGTAACAGAAGAAATAGTGTTCTTCTTGGGTATGTAATAACTATTTGTTAACCAATCAACCCTAAGATACAGTGTCACCATTACAGTAAACAAGGGTCCAGAATATCTGATTAACCCACACCTTATGTCCTGACCACAAAGGATAGTGGAGAATAAATTCTAATTGGTAAGTTATCAAAAAAAAGCTTCCTTATGAGAATGCCTAACTTCCTCCCAGCTAAGTATCCTTTCATTTTGGCAGCAGTTTTACTAGGCATATATTAGAGACCATTCTTGAGTGCTCAGGAGAAGTGGAAGCTCACTGGTTGGAGTAGGCAGGCAAAGGTAGCATACAGCCATGTTGTATGCTGCCATCGGGCCCCTTCTAATTAGAATATGTAACAACAGTACCCTTGTAAGGGTGTTTCTCTAACAAGTGTTCACTTTCTACAAGGGTGCCCTGAGTCAAGGCCACTGATCTCACGGTGAGTTTTTCTGAAATAGTTCATGATTGGTTCCCAGGAGCCACTAATGACAGTGACATTTTTCTTGTTAGAGAACTGAATGTAATGTCCATGGAGGAAATATCCTTAGAAGAATTCACAAGCCTTTGCAGTAGGCTCTGTCTCTAAAGGAAAGGAAAGGAAGATGGAAAATGCAAACAAAGGAGACTTTCTTGAGCCTGCTTATGAGACTGGTCTAACTGTCCCACTAAGACTTAAATGCTGAGAACCCAAGAACTGCCTATTTCTGAACAGAAAGAGAAACCTAACTTCTCCCTTTAAAGAAACCTATGCACCATTGCACAAAAGCAAGATAAATTGTCTCCTAATGCTGAGGCACTCGAGAGGAACATGGTGAAAAGAGGAACCAGCATTCACTAAACTCCATCAATTATTCCGGCAGACAGCAGCTGGGAAAATGGAAGCCAGCAGAGGCTTCCAGGGCCATGGAGGGCAAACTTTCACACTGGGACTGTCACTCTAAACACCTGCTAAAGAAGATAGCCGACTTATCCCACACCTTCTGCATCAGCTCGTGGCTGGCCATTTTGGAGCAAGAATATTTATAGCTCAGGAGAAAGGTTTACTGTTATAGCTCAGTTTACTTCTGGAAAACAGAGTCACTTAGACATAGGACATGAAATATTGAGCTGAGAAAAAATTGTATCCTGGAAGATTATGGCTTTAAATATAATATTTTTTATGGTTATTTAACTTGGGGTCAAAACATGAAAGACATAATGACTTAACTGGTTAAGAGAAAATACAAACAAGCCCTAGACTGTCAAAAGACAAAAGTTAGTGATAAAAAAAGCTATTATACCCTGTCCAGCCACTTAGCCCCAGTTTTCCTGAATAAAGGGACCCATAATACACTCATGGTGCTGTGAGAACTGGGACTTTTTGTAAAGTATCTGACATTCACTCACACCTGCAGATACAAGCTCCACAGTTAGTAGAGAAAGGCTTTACAGGATAGGGATGCCAGACAAAGGGGAGGATGCTTAATTGTATGATATCAGTTCAAATCCATTTAGGTCTCGAAGGTTAAATAGCCATATATAGGGATAGGGGTATGGCTGAGTCATAGAACATTGTATATCATGAACAAGGCATATGATTCAGTCCCCAACATTGGAAAAAGTCACATACATTAAAATTTAGAATCTAGAACGTAAAACAATTTAAAGACCATTTTGATCAGCAGAAAACTGCTAGATCACTATATACATATATATCTCACAGATCCAAATTCTGTGAAATCTTAAATGTGGAATTATTAATAGAAAACATACAGAGTGAAAATGGCTGTTTATTTAGTAGCTTTCACAAGTGTGCACTGTACAGAGAGGGATTTTCCTGTAAGCACATGAATTCCTTAGTTCTATTCCATGTCTTCCACAGAGGTAGAGTTAGCATCCCAGACATGTCTGAGGGAGAAAACTGGGCTTATCTGCCCCAACTGCTTCTTAACTTACCTCATACGTTGTTTTTTTTTTTTTTTTTGTTCATTTGTTTGTTGTTCACACAAAACACTGTTGTACTACCCCTTGTGCTGTTTAACAAAGGACAGACATCGGTTGTTTTGAGTTCTGCCTATGCCAATCAGTTTTGTATTGCTGTGATGAAATTCCCAAGGCAGCCTATTGTGTAGAAAAGAGGATATTTACTTTCTAGTTTTCAATGCTTTGGTTTGGATAACTTTGTTGGTTCACCCTTGGTGAGGACCTAAAGGTTGAAGCTTCGATGTTCCAAACATGGAAACAATTGCCATGTCAAGGCACGAAGCCTGGAGTAAAGCCTCAGGTCAGTCTTTTACAACAGCCTATTCCAGGGCACCAGCTTCCCACTTGTGGGCAGAACTCTTCTTAACTTAATATAAGGGCTTCCCACTAGGCCCTATCTCTTAAAGAATTTACCATCTTTCCCAATGGGAGCACATTTCCAACACATGTACTAACCAACAACTTTTCATGACAAACAATGTTCAATTAATTAAGAATAGGAGTAAATGACACAAACATAACAACACTTGTGCATGAAAACTCACAGTCAATATTATACTCAACGATGAAGATCTAGGGTCACAACAAGGCCAGGATGCTTATTCTTCTGATATCAATTCAATATACCACTCAAAAGTAACATTTTAATGTTTTTAAAACTTGAAAGATCAAAAACTGTTTATATAAAATATACAGAAACATAAATATTGAATACTAAAGCTACATGAAACATAAGCCCAAAAGAAGATTCTCTTCACCCCTCTTCAGAAAAGACATGACTCAGGGGGGACGCCACAGTCCTACATGTGCACGTTATATCAGGCACCTAGGTGATACACCTTTACACAGTATAGTCTTTGTCTTCCCATGCACACACTCAAATACCCACTCACACTTCCACCCCCACTCATGCCCTTACAACCTCCCCTACACTTACTCACCCCCCTCACCCCCCACACCAGCATGTATGTTTATCCCTTCTTTAGTAAGTGCCGGTCTATATACAGTTTAAGAACAGCTGTGTAATCTGTAAAGCAGCTGTCAAACTCCCTATATAGAGAGCTAGTTGCATCCTTCAGGACAGACATAATCCAATCTGGATGCTGAGCTGTTTGTTCACCAGGAAAGGGGGTGGGTAGCTCTATAGGTTTTGGATACTAAAACCTCGCATGGATGGTTCCCTGTGGTTTCCTGGTCTTCAGTTCTATGGCTATTCTCCAATCTGTTCATCTTATCGGTGTTTAGAGATAAAGGTTATGGAGATGCCAAGACACTGACTTATTTATTACATTGAAAAAAAGAAGCTCTTGAGTTGCCTTCTTATCATTACTTTTTGTTTCCCTACTTTTACTGCTCCATTTGCAACTACTTATGGGGAAACTGAAAATAACTAAGACACACAGGCTACATTCCTCTTCCAGGATCTTCCAAGATATTCCAGGAACTTCTGTGTTGAAAATGCTGCTACTTTAGGACAAGAAGCTGCCCCTTGAAGAAATGGAATTGGAAAAGGCAATAGGTATAAAACATACTGGACAAAAAGCACACAAGAGAATAAGCGAAGTCAGCATGCTCAATGACCTGTCAAAAGATTTTCACATATCTTTCAACCTCATATTCTAACGGCAGTAGCCAAAAGTTTATAGATGAAACCTCCACCAGCATGACATTTGAGGAATGATGTCTGGGTCAGAACAATGCTTTCCTTTGACCAAGATGGAATTTAACCAAGTCACTCGTAACTGGCCAGTGAAATGTCCAGAAGGTGGTCTTGCTTTGAACATGGGTACTGAATGGCTCCAGGCAGGGCAGACAAGAGGTTTTGAAAGATAAACAAGAAGCTAAGATTTGTATCCTGGCCTGGGTGATTCTCTTTCCTTTGGTGTGTGTTATTTTTTGTCCTTTAAGCATTGCCTCCTAGGGTCCTTCCTGGTCATTTGAAAATCTACTGTGATTCATTCATCACTTTTATGATACAAGGCTATGTTGACAGAATTGAAAACTTTGATGCTCTTAAAGCATTTGAAATCCTGGGATGGCCTTATGTGAATTACTGGCAAACTCACAGGTATTGATTCGTAGTGAAGATATAATCATGAGTAGATCTTAGTTTTTTTAAATGAAAGCTGAGAACATCTAGAATAGCCAGTTGGTCTAGATTCCTCTTTACCCAGTGATAGAAGAACATATGATTTTTATAGTCCAATAGTGCGTATACCTTCTCTCCGTGGTATAGTTTGTACTCTTCAACTCTTCAAAGGGAAGTTGATGTGTGTGTGTCTGTGTGTGTGTGTGCACCCACACTCACTCACCGTGTGCATGTGGAAGCAATGTCAAGTACCTTTTTTTGATTTTTTTTTGTTGTTTTTTTGTTTTGGGACAGGATCTCTCACTGAACCAAAAATAATTTATTTGGCTGGGCTGGATGGTTAAAGAACTTCAGGGATCTGCCGGTACCGGAGTTACAGATATCTGTGCCACAACCAGGTTATATATATATATATATATGAATGAATGATATGAATTCAGGGCATCATGCTTGCATGGCAGGAATTTTACCAGCAGCCTTCTCTCCAACTTCTGGAAGTTGAGTTTTATATATAAAAGAAATACATTATGATTTTGTTGATTCTAACGCATCAAAAATATAAAGGTTAAACATTTCTTAACTTGTAATCTGTTTTGAATTTTTTTTTGCTGCTATAAACCCCACAGAAAACACAATGGCTTAACTTAAACAATGGGAGAAAATCATTGCCAGCTGTACTTCAGACAAGGGCCTGATATCGCAGCTACATAAAGCACTGTAAAAGTTAAACACTAAAGAATAAAACTTCCGATTAATGAATAGGCTACTGGACTCAACACACAGTTCTCAAATAAGAAATATAAATTATCAACAAAAACTTTAAAAAAATGTTTAACATCCTTAGCAGAGAAACGTAAGATTAAACCCCATTGAGAACCAATGTAGTCAGAATGTCAGTCATCAAGGAAACAAAACCAACATGTGCTGGTAAAGATGTGGGAAAAGAAAAACTGCTTGGACTATAAATTGGCACAGCCACTATGGAGATCATGTGGAAGTTTCCAGAAACATTAAAAACAAAACTACCATCTGATTCAGCTGTACCATTCCTGGGAATTTACTCCAAGGGTTTTACCACAAAGATATTTGCATCGCATATCCATGTTTGTTAAGACTCTGGTCACAATACCAAGGAAATGGAATCAGCCTTGATAACCATCAAGATATGAAGACATAATAAAAATATGGCTAATATACTCAATACATTTTATTCATACACAAAGAAAGTAAAGCTTAGAGTTCACAGGCAAAGAAATGGATCTGGAAATTATTAAATGAAGTGACTCAGACTCACAAGAACAAATACTGCATGTTCTCTCTCATAGACTAGTTCTTTATATTTGTGCATGTGGGTGTGAATGTGGGTTTAGGTCACGAAACTGCAAATGAAACCAGAAAGGGAAACAGGTTTTGAGGAAGGAGAGGTGGGATAATAGAACACACGTGACATGAGAACAGGAAGTGAGCTATGTGGGGGTCGAAGGCACAAAAAGCTACACAGGAAGGGGGATCAACAGCATTATGTTCACACAGAGCGTTCCGAATGCATTTCATGAACAAAAATCAAGATGCTGATAGGAATGAATTAGAGGTTTCAGGGTATAATTTATTTCTTTCATTTTTCAGCTTCTAAATGCGTCATTTGCAAGCATTCCTTGGGGCTCAAGAGTGTTCACTTCCATCTTCAAATGCAGAATGCTCATATCACCGCCGAAACCAAACATAGAAACCCAATCCCTCCTGTGATGCTATGTGAAGGTGAAATGCTTGGAGAGGAATTACATTTTCGAGGGTGGAGTTCCCATGAATGGGGTTAGTACATTTATGAGAAGAAGCCACATGAGGCAATAAGGAGAAGAGAGTCATCTTCAAACCAGGTACCCTCACTGGACACTGGATCCACCTGCAGCTTCATGTGGCATGTCTCATCCTCTAGACCCATGAGAGACATATTTCCAAGTTAAAAGTGTCCAGTATAAGGTACTTTGTTATTGCAGTCAAATGAACAAAGTTAGTTTTCATCTGTTTCATGTATTTCCTACTCCTTTTATCCTTTATTCCACTGTAAATGCCAACTTAAACATTACAAACTCTCCATCATAAGGTCTGCTAATTAGCAACCTCAATTGAAGCAGCAACCTTAATTTCCTTTTCTTAAGCTCCAGAGATTAGGATTTGAGTTTTCCTGGGGAGACATTAATTTGTCTTCCATTTGATGTTATACACAGTAGTGTCTTGTTATGATCTTAAAACTCATGAAATTCTGGAGTTATAATATGTAGTTATTGTAGTGCCAATTGAAAAGGAAGAGAATCAATTCATTTAAATTTCATTATAGCTTATGAATTTGGTACTTATATCGGCTCTATTTTATGGTGCATGAACAAGAATGTAGAACTTAACTCACTCCATGAATGTTTTATCTCTTAGCCATTACACAGTTACAGAATTCACTTCTTACAGTTACCTGGAAGATGCAGAGCTTTTTCCTGACAGTAAAATTAAAATAAGGAACAGACTTATCTAAGAAACCTGTGAGACAAAAAGGGTAGCCTATAACTTTATTAATTATGGTCAGTAATTAAGAACAAAGCAGGTTGGAACAAATGTGGAAACTGAATTTCTCAACAATTAGGTGTTTTAGTACAAAGCTTGAGCCCATTCTTGAGAAATGACCCTGTGGTGGAAAAAAACCAGTTTCCACGATTCTAAGAAATAGGTCAACTTATGTAGAAGCATTGGCATTCTGAGTTGTCAAAATGGCACGTCTTGAAATAATTGGTAGCAAAATCCCAGTAAAACAAAATACAAAACTCCACTGATTTTTGTTGTTGAATTCTAAGGGAAATATATTCCCAGTTAATGGAATTCTAGTCAGTGGCTAATGAGACTCTAAACATGTAACACTGTTTTGGGAATAGCCAGATATAAAGTAAGTTTATATCTCTATATTAAATAGCCTCTTCAATCAGGCAACAATTATTTATAATTCTTTGGGTAATGATGATTTAAATAAACCTACCCCTTCTCTCAAGGGTCTTATAGGCCAAATGGCACCCAGTTTAAATGCAGTGATGAGTAGCATTAAAAGGTAAAGGGAGACACAGGTTATTAAGTGAGATTGAATAAGTGGTCTTAAATCTTCAACACATACTATGGACACCAAAATTTTACTTGGAGATATTTAACCCATTTAGTCCTAGACCGCTATTATTTCATCCAGATCGAAGAGTTGGAAGAAAAATGAAGCTTAGAGACTGAGTTACGGAAGAGAAAAACAGTATGTGAGTGTGGTGGTGGGGGGACATAGTTGTTTAATTAGAGTATGTGGATATTAAAATACAGATGTGATTATAACTACTTAGAATAGGACACTATCTAATATCAGAAAAAATGTACAGTATAGCTGTTCATCTCAAGGGGAGACAAGTTGCTAGCAAAAGAAATATGATTGTTCTGAGGAGATCTAGGGATGTATGCTACACAATGCCATTCAAATCCAATCTCCCTACATCAATTACCTCACGTCTTCTCCTTGCTGTGCAGCAAGCACCAGGAGTGGCTGTCTCTCATCAGGGTATTTTTTCCTGGATGGAGTCCTCCAGATAACAAGAAAAATGATTTGGCATTCTTGAGTTTGGATGAGGAAATTGCATCTATTTTTCTAGTGCCAGGTCCTTCTATGCTGCCTAGAAGCCTCAAATGATGCATGGACTGCAGAAGACGGCATGGACCTTGCCCTTGGACCTTCTATATAGTGACAGATGTTTAGCTTCTATCAAGCAGCCAAGCTTGCCCTTGTGAACAAGGGAAAATAATTCTACATACAAAGGCATTTGCCTTCTTTTTTGTTCTTTCTTTGTGTCTGATGTATTTTAGGTCTTTGGCCTTTCTGATGTGCCTCAGGATATCCCTCTTACTAGTTTTGTAATTAAACACTGTTATATGGTTTTATATTATTCTTGAGTCTCAACCATAGTTGTATTTGACTTGGTTCATAGCATTATGGCTAACTACTTCCTCCAGGCCCCTCATCACCCTTCTAATCCTTCCCTCTTCTCCTTGTGGGCATCCCCTTCTGCTTTGGGTAAGAGATCCTATAGGTTTCTTACATTCTATTCCATAGGAAGCATTTTCAGTCTTTTCAGTATGGTCAGCAGAGAGCTCTACATGGCTGTTATATTCCAGAATAGAACCACATATAGAAAAGTCTAAAATGGGACTAGAGAAAGTAGAAAAGACACAGTTCCCTATTAGAATTTCTCCAGGGCCAGAAGGAGAGTAAGGACATAGAGAGAGACAGAGAAAGAGAGACAGGGAGACAGAGCACCTGAAAATCTTTCATGAGGATCCATAGTGTCTGTCAAGAACCTTGAATTTCTTAAGACAACAGAGGCCCCTTAAGGTTCTCAATAGATGTGCTGTTTGCATAATGGCCCTTTTAGGATACAATTCTCTGTAATATATTATCCTCATCTGGTTGGTGGTCAGTACACTCCGGTGTTTCCTACAGGGCTCCATTTCGTATGTCAAACTTGTCAGGGAATTTCCAAAGTTGGTTGTAAGTGGGGATTGTTTTATTTATTTTTGACTGACAGCCCTAAACTTGATAAAATACATATTTTTAGTGCACTGGCTGAAATGCTGGCTTCTGGGCCTCTGGTTCTTACCTGAGTGAACACTATGTGTTCTGTTAAATGGTGAGCTCTAGAGTGAATTAAACTTAACGGAGCATGAACGTAGGTCTCCATTTATTGCCTGTCAAGCACATGCCTATATTGGATCTGACTTGATGTGGTGCTTTCGATGTGGCTGACTGATGATGTAACTGCTCCTCTAGCTACTGGTCAGCATCATATGCTGGTCTATCTGTGTGTCAGCTCTTGTTGATAGCACCTCTTTTTCCCCCCTAATGTGTCACAATTGAAGTTACTCAGCCTTACCAGCATCTTTTTTTTAATAGATGTTGCCAAAAATGGAATATGACTGGGATTCTTAATCTCCAATGCTATTCACTAATATTAATGCTGATCATTAGTGTGCAAATATTATCCATATAACTGTCCACTGGATACCTTACTCCCATTGTAGAGCTAATAGAAAAAGGAAGTTGCCATTATCGGGTTTTGTAAATATTGTTTTTCCTTCAGCTGGAAAGCTGACTTCCACTCAACAATTAACCTGTAAATTTCTAGCTAACCTAACCCAGTAAGTTCTTTTGCCTGAGAAAAGGGAGATTGCACATAATATCTTTTAAAATGTGATTCTCTGATGCTAAGATGAAAAACCAAGATGACTAAATACTGATGTGGGGAGAAGGGGGAAACTTATTTACTGCTGGTAGAGTGCAGACTTACGCAGCCACTGTGGACTCCATTATGGCAATTGCCTAAAAAATAAACCTATCACATGGTGCAGTTATACCAGTCTTGGGCATATATACTAAGGATTGTATGTCCTAATAGAGAGGTATCTGTCATTCTTAGTCACTGCTATTCAATTCATAATGGTTAGAAAGTGGAAATGAACAATAAAATTGTAATGTATTTACACAATGGGTTATTATTTGCCTGTTAAGACAAATGAAATTATAAAATTTTGAGGGTAAATGGATAAAGCTGAAAACAAACATTTTGAGTAAAGCAAGCCAGATCTGAAAGGAGAATCTCTTCATGTTTTCTCTCATTTGTGAGTGTGAGCTTTGCATCTTCAGATATAAATGTTTTGTTTGGAACACACAAATACGTCAGGCTATTAGTAAGAGGCCATGGGTGTATTTCAAGAGAGGGGAGAAAAAATGCAGTGTTACAAAGGCATAAAAGGGAATGGTGGAATAGAGAGGGTTAAGTAGGACAAGAATGGGAAGGTAGGGGAGAAGGGAGAGAATATGGTAAAGGATAACTAATAGTACAGGTCATCTGAAAAAGTCCTATGGAAATCTACTACTCTAGAAGTTTTCTAAAGTATACACACACACATAACAGTAGTTTAAATGCTGTTTTTCTATAATGGGGTGAGCATGCTCCCACTAGACACCAGAAGCTAGCAAATACAAAGTCTGGGGTAAGGAATGGCTTACCTCCTTGGAAGATATTTGTCAATGAGTCTCACAGATCCACAAATATTACAGGTTAGGTTTTTGCCAATGTTTTTGGTGACCCTTCCGACTTGTTTGTAAGACTATTGCTGAAGACACAACATATGAAAAACTGGGCTGATACCAACCTGGAAGTTTCATCCCTACCAGGCAACTTGTAGAGTGCTGGAAGATGCTATGCAACTAGAGGGGACAAGGCATCATCAGTTTTGCTTTGTGAGCTTCAACAATGACTGGCCTGACAAGACATGCCCAACCGTGCAATAGTGGTACAAAAGTTATCAGAATAACCATTGATTGGGTTTAAGGCCCATTCTAGAAGATGAAACTCATTGTTAGTGGGTTTAGAAAATTCGGCCAGATAAGTCTAGGGAAGAATGTATTAACCTGCTAAATAGAAATGGAATTAAGTTGACTCCTAATGAATTATACCCATGATACTCACGAGAGAAGCTTCTTTTTGCAGTACTTGGGCATTAACACACCCACAACTGGTCAAGATGCAGAGAACATTCAGTACTAAATAGGATCTTTATATCACATGTCCTCTTATTGAGGCTCAGCGATCATTGCAGAAGAGTGGGTAGATTGTAAGAGACAGAGGAGATGGCTGACACTCTTAACTTTTAAATAGAGCAGAAAAATACTGATATGATTACAACTATAGGAGCAAAAAGTAAGCCTGGGAAAACTGAAGTCAATTAATTAGAACTTCCAAATTGACGCAGCAAAATGGAACAAGAAGAGAGATGACTAGGACCCAAAAGTTAGGAGAGGCAAAAAGAACAACACACGCTAATCATTAATATGAAGAAAATGGCGGAAGTCGCAGTCATCACAGTAAATATTAAAACCTTGAATTTTTTTCACCAAAAGATTGTCATATCCAGTGAGACAAATTCTACTTAAATGTTTAACAAGAACCAGAGTTTAAATAGTGATAACGGAAGATGTAAAATAAAGGGTCCAGAAAACCTAGCAAATAAATGAAGTAAGAGTGGAAGTGTTCAGAGTAAAAACCATTGATGGAGTGAAGTCGTTCAGGTGCTGATAAAAATGGTGTCCACAAGAAAAAAAAATTCTGCACAAATAATGAAGGTTAAAATGTACCAAAGAGTTTGAAAGGGAAGATACTAAATCCATGGCGGGATATTTTAATAACTTTCTTTCATCATTTGTAACATGAACAGTCTAAAGATAAACATTTTAAAGGGTTTGAAGGACATAATCAACAAGGTTAGGTTAATTGACATTTATAGAATTTGCATTCTATAAAATGGATACATGATCTACGCTCGTAGAAAACTCGTAAATATCAATGGAGTGATAAAGAGCCCAGATAAATTCATCAGAGTTGTGATTTTAAAAGCTACATCTTGATTTGAAAAGACAAGAAATCAGCCATAGAAAGATGAACCAAAACCACTTGGAAATTAGATAGATACTTGAAGAGAAAATTAAAGAGCAGAAATGCAATGTTTACTTCACTATTCTCCTGAGACATTAATTAAATTGACAAAACCAGAGAAAAAGATGTGCTTTCATAACAAATGGGGGAGTGCCTGGGAGGAGAGGGTTGTTATTGACTGCTGGGAACTTTCAGAATTTTCTTGAAGCTGGAAGCAGTTGTCATAAGTAGCAAATGATCAAGCTATGGAAGGCCACAGCTTAGAACATGAGGCAGGTGACCAGTTGTGAGGACAGTCCAGGCACCAGGAAAGCCAGATAGATATGTGGTAGAAAGCATGGTTTAATTAAAAATGTCTAGGAGAGCAGCTGACCCAGTCCCTTCCCATCTACATGATGACAGCTGAGCAGGAGTTTATGTCCCAGGAAAGATTATTAGAGAGCATTCTCTTAGAAATCGAGTAAACCGTTAGAGAAGTAAGGCTATCGCTAAGAGTACTATCCTTGAAGGGCAAAGGTCTCCTTGTTGGGACAGTTTTGTTCCTTAGCCCAAAGGCCAGTATACTGCTTGCTCACTCTACAGAGAAGCCCAGCAATTAATAAGCCCCATTTAGACACGCAGGGTTCACCAGGGATTAATTTCTCCCCTATTCTAGGTTCCAAAGACAAAAATTAAGAATTAGAAGATATTTGAGGAAAGCTTGTACCAAGAGCGAGAGCAAGAAAAATAAAATGTAACAACAACAACAACAAGAACAACAAAAAGGACAGGAAAAGAATAAGAGCTAACACAATAAACATAAGACAATCAGAAAACACAATAGAAAAGACTTTAACCTGTTCTTTCTGATTAAGACCTTATAAAGATTTAAAGATGCCATAGGGTCCAAAACAAAAGGAGTTTCCAAAACACAAAACTTGTCAGAGAAGAGAGATGTGAATTCTTAGCCTGAAAAAGTTACAAATGTACTGAATAGGAGGAACGGGATACAAGTGTCACAAAACTGGGGAATCCTAAAGGAAGGTGGTAATGACAGATGACATGAGCCGTGTGGGCTGCAGACCAATGTGATGATTCCGTAAATATTCTAAAGAAAAATGTTCTTAACCCAGAATTTTATACCTGGACAAACTGTTCACCAAATGGGAGGCACAGTAAAGACCCAGGCAGACAAATCAGTCAGAGGTTATCACCCACATGTCCTCTCTTAGGACATACTTAAGAAGGTGCAGACACAGGAGATGTGAAGCAGCGTCTCCTCCTGAGAACAGCTCGTGGATGCCAACTTACAGAGTGAGCAACAGGACTGCATGCAAATGATGACAACATGCATGGGATGAGGAGCTCTGGGAAAAGGAATTAGATGAAACAGACTACACTGATTCTCAGAAAAGATGGGAGACACTAGATAATATTGAATAATGTCAGATAAAGAGGCAACTACAACCAGAACACCAAGACTGCAAAATCTCATGCTGCAAACTGCAGCATGAATCTAAACAACAAATGGAGCAGGAGAAAAGTGAATCCATTAACCACAGTGCTAAAAATACTGTGAGACACCCATAGAGAGGGAAATGTAATCAAATATACCTCATGGCCCAACCCAGATCTCGTTTGCAAGCCATACAAGCACTTCAGATATTTCTAACTTTTTTATTCAACTACAAAATGGTGTACAGATGACTTGATCATGCTTACAGGGCATGTCCTGTAAGACATCACATATTTTCTGCATCTGGGCAAGGAGTGGAGGGACTTTCCTGATAGTGGAATCCAGAGAAAGAGAGACCCAGGGTGTATGAATGAAGAAAAATGAAGTCTTGCTCTTGTTCCTCATAAACCAAGGAGCTTGGTCAATATGTCCCTTCTTGACTAAGAAAGACTCAAGGAAGTGCTTAGTGCATTTGTATGTTCTGTAGAGCCTGGGTGGTTCTCCCATGCGGGAGGTGCCTACGTGCTGACTGGCTGGTATCCCTGCAGGATCTGTCACTGCAGGAGAGCCTGTTGTGGAGACTCCTGCCCAAAGAGTGAATAGAGAAGGCAGGTGACCCTAGAGTATGTATTGCTGGAGTGGGGGGGACAACTCATCAAAGGAAGATGGCAAGTTCTTTGGGAACAATAATCCGAAGAAGACAGATATCATAACGCTGAAAGAGCTCCCTGAGGTGGAGACACTCCTTGTGATGACAGCATGTGACTCAGGGCTGGCACCAATGTTAAGAAACCAAGTTTTCTCCTGTAAGGGCCACGGTGGAGCTGAGAACCGCAGGGAAAATCAGCAAGTGAGGGAAACTGCCCTTAGTGGGTTATTTCTATGGTAAAATGCACATAGCTAAAATGTACCTTTTAAGTTAGTTTGGATGCAGCACTAAGAAACTGGCAGTGGTGTGCAACCACCTCCACAATTCACCCCCAAAATGTTCTAACGATCCTCAACTAAAACTTCATGCCCGTTATGCACTACCCTCTGTTTACCTTGGCCAGCTCTAGGCAACTACTACTTAATTTCTGTTTCTACAAATCTGCCCATTCTAGGAACCTCATATAATAGTATACTGTGGCATTTGCTTGTTTGTGACTGGCTTAGTTTATTCAGCAGGAAACCTTTAGGGTTATTGTTAATTTTCAGTGTCAGCATACTGGATTTAGAGTCTACGGGGAGATACACTTCTGTGTGTGTGTTTAGGAGGACATTTCTAGAGAAGATTAATTGCCTCTTGGAGGAGAGGCCCAGCATAAACGTGGGTAGAACTGTCCATGGGCTGATAGTTCAGACTGAATAAGGGGGAGAAAGCCTGAGAAGTAGCAGGATTAATCTTTCTCCAACTCAAACTGAGAGCGCAGGGTGACAGGTGGCATCACACTCTCAACACAACATTTTCCTTGCCAATGTGAATTGTAGTCCCACAACAGTCTTTCTTCTCTTGTTTCTTGCCAGGACTTGGTCAGCACAACAGAAAAATAACTAACTTACAGTTCATCCATATTTCAGCATAAATCAGGGTTTTCTAACTTTTTAAAGCTAAATAATATTTCACTGAATGTAACTACCACATTTTGCTCAGTTATTTCTTTATAAAGTGGTATCTTATTATAATTTTGGTTTGCACTTTCTTAATGGCTAGTAATATTATTTTCTCATGTGCAGATTATGGTAAATGGTCTCATGGTAAATGGTCTGTATTTGAAGAAATGTCTATTAAAATTTTTCAACTTAAAAAGATCATTTTTTTGCTGAATTATAGGAATTATTTAGACATTCTAGTAATCAGTCCCTTATCTTATAATGATAAGCATTTAAATTCTCTCCACACCTTTTCATGGTTTGAGAGCTTGTTTCCTTGTGGTGTTGAATAACATCAAATTTTCTGTGTATCCTACAGTAGATCTACCAAGTCACTTATCAAAGAACACAATGATTGTTCCCAGTTTGAGATGATTAGGAATATAATGTCTGTAAACACCTTTATGAAGGTTTCGTATTTTCCTTCCATTCCATGATTGTTTTTAGTTTGTTGATCACATTGTTGGATGAATATAAGTTTCTAATTTTATAAAGTCCAGTGTGCCCATTTTGTCTTTCATTGCCTGAGATGCTGAAGAACCCCACATCACTTTTCCCAAGCTGCATAAGCACAGGAGGGGGACGGCCTTTAGTAGGTAGGCTGATGAGCTGTTTTTGTGTTGATAAGAAGGAATGGAAGACAAGACCAGCTGTAGAAATTAGAAGCTATCATTCTGTCATTCTGAAAGGACAGTTTTATTCTGTACATTTAAAAATTTCAATTTGAAAGGATGGTAAAAGAAATTTATAATAATAGAAGAAAACCTCAGGCCAAACATTCATGACGCTGTTCTACAGTGAGACTCTGCTTAGGGGCGAGGATGAATGAAATTGTGTGCTATTAGCAGGATCGAGGAGGGGGTCTGAGACTTAGGCTAGCTTTGCTCTTCTCAAGCACATTAAAACCACCGTGTTCTATAGAAGCTTTCCATGCCCTTCCATCTCAACTGTGCGTCTGCAGTCATTGATAGTACAGCAAAGGCAGCCTTCTTACTCTGCAAGTCAGTGGGGGAATGGATCACAGGTATTCAGGTGGTTTCTGGCAGCAGCTCAGATGGCCTCAGGTGGCAGTGCAGGCCACTCAGAGCAGCATGGCTCCTAGAGACAACATGGCTCACAGATACCAATGAAGTTTCAGTGCACAGGCCAGAGGACTGCCCCCCACCACATCTTAGGTGTATGCTGAAATGTGTCTTTCCACAGCTGATGGCCTCTGGCTGCAGTCTGGGAGGGGAAGGACTCAAGCCTGATTTAACCTGCAGGCCATTGAGAGTTTAGCCATGCTCCAGTGAATATATGGATAATGCATTAGACTTAAAAATATTCTTACTTGTATTTTTACTTTTTCATTGTGGGGGTCACAAGTGTGGGTCAGACTAGGGAATGAGTACTATCAAGATGCATGAGGGGAAATTCCCAAAGAGTCAATGCAGATGTTGTGTTAAAAAACCCACAAACCAAAAAATGCCATGCTAGGAGTAAGAAAGCCATAAGATGGTCATGGTAGCTGTGGGAACTTAGAGGGAGTAAGATAGCCTTGGAAAAGGGGGGAATTTAAATGGAAAGTCATAAGGACAAAACAAAGTTTTGGAAAACATTCAAGTTTCCTTACTTCAAGATACCGACGCTAATCCATTGATTGGGTGTTTTCCTCATAGATTATGCTGTGTCAAACTGGCATTTCCCCTTCTATTTAAGAACAAATGTTATATCAGCAAGTGGTTAAAGCTCAGAAATGAAGACAGGTTAGATGAAAGGCTCAAAGTGAACTACACTTTCGTAAGGTTTGGAAATCAAGTGAGGTACAGCTATCCCAGTCCTCATTGTTGTTATTTTTATTTTTGAAAAGCCAAACGAATTACCATATTTTCATTCTTGACCTGATTTATAACCCATTTGTCTCCTGTTGTATTGTATATTCCTACAAAGGCTGCAATGCTGCTGCTGCTGGCAGGAAACAACAGTTTGTATTTTATTATTTTAGATCTTGTGCTATTTATATACCCAGGCAGCACATTGTTCAGCTCCTTCTTATGAATGTCTGTGACAGATTGCTTACGCGATGCTCCTCGTACATCAGCTGGCTTGGACTAGATCATAGGACGTATATGGATTGTTTTGACACTCATACTGTTTAGCCGTTCTTTGCTCAGAAATCACGCCTTCATTGGTTACTAATGTCCATTTTTTTTTAATCTTTGGCGAGAGGCTATATGCTATTTACTGAATGTTTGTGCTCTCCATGTGTCCATGTTAAAGTCTATCCCCTAAAGTAATAGGAGAAGTAGATGATACTGGACCACAAGGGGAGAGCCCTCTTGAGTGGAATCCATGTCCTGATAAAAACCACTATAGAGAGCTTCTTCACCCTCCCACCATAGAAGGACCCCATTGAAAGACTGCCACACAGCAAACAAAGTCGTCTCCAAACACAAAATCTGCTGGTGCTTAGATTCTGAACTTCTTATCCCTGAAAAGTGTGAGAAATAAATCCTATGTTTATAATCCACCTAGCTAGAGGTGCTTTGTGATAGTGGCCCAAGTAGGTGGACACATCTTGACACCGTTTATCTACTTGTTTATAAGATTGCTCAAATATAAATTGTTAAATACTCTGTTCAGAACTGTGCAGAACAGTGGTTCTCAACCTTCCGAATGCTGCAACCCTTTAATACAGCTCCTCATGTTATGCTAACCCCCAACCATTAAGTTATTTCCTTGTTACTTCATAACTGTAATTTTGCTATTGTCATGTACCGTAAGGTAAGTATCTCATATGCAGGATATTTGATGTGTGACTCCAAAAGGGTCATGACTCTCCAGTTGAGAACCGCTGGTGCCAGGTGCTGGAAATAACCTCAGAACTACCAGTTCCTCCTAACCATGTTTTCCTAGCATGGCTTTGAATTTTTGCAGTTATTGCAGGGAGTGTGCTCCTTTGCTTTAGTGATTGTCAGGCAAGAACGTTATATCTTCCCTAAGTCAACACTTCCTCCACTCTCACTTAGCTAACTGCACCCATCACCCAAACTCTCATTTTCAGGTGAACTGTAAACCATTTGTGCACACCAGTCCCACTCAGTATACAGTAGACACTGGTTCTCAACAGACTATGAATTCTAATTTAATTCTTAAAATAGTCCTGTAAGTAGTGACCAAGTCTGTTTGCAAATGAAAGATTTCAAATTCAGAATTCAAGTCAGCTGGCAGAGAGCATGCACGTCTGGAGTGTGTGGGCGGGGCATGAGCCGGCCTGCATCCTCCTATAGTCATTGTTCTTGTGTTGGTGTTTCACCGAGTTCCCAGGTGTCCCTAAGGCTTATTGTCTGTCCTTGTTCATGTTTCCTGTTTATCTAAGCTAGATGCATTCTATATTTAAGAAACTTATTGCCCATACGTCCCTTATGTAGGCAGCAATCTTCCTCTGGACACCTCTACTCCTTCACCCAGTCTGAAACACTTGGGTACGAAGCCTTACCCTTTCTCAGTCTCAGCAGCTTCCTGCCATTGCTTATAAATTAAGTAGTTCACTCCTGTTTATCAGTGTTTTCATTGGTCAGTTGATTACTTTTCCCAGAAAACTGAGGATCCCAAGGCCAAGACAGCCAGCAGCTAAGACGATAACCTTCTGAGGAGGTGTTCATCTGATGTGCGTTACACATTTCATTTGGGGCAGTTTTGTGGTTTATAGATCTTAAAATTCTTGGAACTTCCTGAGAAGTGTCTTGTTTGTTAACATGACAACTGGTGTCTGAGGCCCTAGATGGTTACAGAGTGAGGAAGGCCCATTATCCCATCACAAAGGGTGCCAGAGAGTCTACTTTCCAACCCCTACTGAGGGGAGAAGAGCAGATAGTTAAACTGGTCTATGAGCAGTCATGCCTACTCAGTGAAATAAGCATGAAAGAATGGGATTCTGAGAGCTCCAGGTAACTGAGCACAGGAAGTAGTAATGGAGAGAGCTCGGTGGCCTCTACCTGTCTGCTACCTTACTCTATACATCTTTCTATTTCTATGAATAGTGATACCCATTATAACAAATGGGCAAACGTAAGTCTTGCTGGAAGATGACATATTGTTTGACAGGAAAGTTATCAAACATCCTTTGGTTCAGCAATCCCTTCCTTTGGGGAATCCATACTAAGAAATTGTCTACAACTCATAAAGACTCATAAAGAATGATTTAAATAGTGAACAAAATTAGCGCAGAATCACTCAACTAGGGGTAGCTAAAGTTTGGTAGAATCCAAACAATAGAGATTCATCTAATTTTCTCAGGTTACACAATGTTCAGACAGGTTTAAAAAAGAGTTATCAGTAAAATTTTATTTTTGCTTGCAATAAAATGAGTAGAAAAAAATACACCAATGTTAGCATCAGCGGTATGTGTTTTCTAACTAGTTCATGATAAGCATGAATTACCTTTATACTCAACTACAAATAAGTATCATATAAAGAAAATAATTCCATATAAGCCAAATACAGTCTTCAATTTAAGCTTGCATATAAAAATCAATGTCAAAACACACAGCACTATTGATTCCTTACAATGGCCCAGCAGTTGAGAGAATAAAAATAAACCTGCAAATACAGAGTTGTTGGGGATTTGATTTGTGCTTAGTTGGGAATTCAAATGTCCACTTCAGGCCCCTGCCAACAGCTGTTGTTTTGACTGGTCAATAAAGAGCCAGTGGTCAATGGCTGGGCAGGGAAATAGAGGTGGGATTTTGAGAATTCCTGGAGAGGAAATGCAGGAGAAGGAGAAGGAGGTTAGCCAGGGCAGAAGGAAAGAAGAGGATACAAACATGAGAGCTGTGGAAGACAGAGAACTAACTGTGTGAGAATCAGGGAAAAGTAGCCCCAGAGACCACTCCCTCAATTGTGTCTAAAGGAGCAGAAATGAAGTATAGATTTTAGAAAGTAATAACTGAAGAATATTGAAGGGGAGTGTTTTAGGCGGGAGTGGCCCAGCCATTGCGCTAGTTAAGGCATATTAAAAATGATGCTTCACATTTGTGTTTTCAGAGCATTGGGATGGGTGGAGTCAGGACTTTCCAGCCAGGAAGTAAAGAGTGGTTTACAGTTCACTGCTGCAGAGTAGAGCAGCAGAAGGGGCCACATTTATCTCTAGATCTGTTTCTCATTGGCTCTACTGCATTCCAGGGCTGCTTCAGGCCAGAGCCTCACCTGGGTTTGTAGCACAAGAACACGTGGGTCTTCCCCAGACATTCTCAGGTTAGTGTTAGTGTACTAGAGGAGGAAGTCTGAGAAACAGATGCTTGACTGAGCTTCTTCAGTTACCAGGTCAGCTGTTTGGATGTGCTCACGTTTATCAGTGGAAGTAATTGAAATTAAAGTTAGGCTTTTAAAAATCCAACATGTCTATGAGTCACCTGGGGATGTTTGTATATGTATTCATGTGGAAATGTGTGGACACGTGTATGTATGTTCACATGCTTATGAACACTAGAGGTCGATGTTTGGTCTCTCTCTCTCTCTCTCTCTCTCTCTCTCTCTCTGTGTGTGTGTGTGTGTGTGTGTGTGTGTGGTGTTACTAGAGGTCAAACTCAGGGCTTCATGTATTCCAGGCAAATATTCTATTTACTATTGAGCTATATCCTTGGCTTCCACCCACCTTACATTTTGAGTCAGAGTCTCTCATGGAGCTTCCCCATTTGTCTAGGCTGGATGGCCAGTGAGCTTTGGGGTTCTTTCTCTTTCTGTGTCCCCAGTTGTAGGACGACAGGTGCACATTCATGCCTTTATATGTGGGAGCAAATCACCGGGGCCAGGAATTTGCATTTCTATTAAGTTCCCAGGTAAGGACTAAGTTGTAGGTTCATAGACATTTTTTTGAAGAACAAGGCTCACAGGTGGAATGTCTATTGTCCAAAGATGTGTAGCTGGCAAAAATAGGGATGAGAATCATCACTTTCTACTTTTTTGACTGCTATTCAAAAAAGTTAAAACAAACAAGCAAAGGAGGTAAGAAGCAGGGATGCCTGCATGAAGCATTTCCCATAAGTACATAGACTGCTAATAACAATGTCAGTTACTTAGTCTGTTATGAACTTCAAGGCCTTTCTGTAACTACTCATTTGCTAATCTACCAGCTTTTCTCAGAGAGTGATTACTAACATCACCTGTGCACTATGGTCCAGTTAACTGTATACAGTGTCTGCAGACCCTTTAAATATTTGACAGCACAATCCGGATTTAACTCAAGATGCTTGCAATGATGCACCAGGGATAGAGACATGTTTGAGGATCTAACCAGGACTCTAGTCTGAAGTCTGCCTGTGTATATCCTAGTATTATATCTCTAAGATTAGAAGAATGATGTATTATTGAAAAATATATGTGGGAAGAAAACCCTTAGAGTTTCAGGCAATCTGTTTAAGTCTCAATACCTTTATTTATGAAGTAAGGACAACAAGGTCCTGGGAGGATTACGTTTGATACTGTATTGTTCATTCCTCCTTTTCTTTTCCCCACCGTAGCCTCCCTTTCTTCCTCTGTTTATGCTCCCTTCTTTGTGCTGCCCTTGCCTTGGTGTCAGGGCCTTGTGCTCATTTCATTGCTTTTCCTCATTGCTATGATTTGGAAGATGATGATATCTTGCTCTACACATGATGGGTTCGAGAAGCCAATTAGTCATCTTGATGGTATGTTGATCAGGTACCACACAAGTCAGGGAGAACCCTAAGCTCCAGCTAAAAATGTGAATGCTGCTGAATTGTTTGAGACACTCAGGAAGACAAAGAGGGAAAGCACAGGACAAGAGTTATTCCATACAGACGCCTGTGTCTGTCAACGCAGATATTCAGGGTGCCCACTATCACATTTTTTTCTGTCACTTTTCTTAAGAATTGAGACACATCTGAGTTTTCTTGAGCTTTCATTCATGAAGAAACTTGTAGAACTCCTAGAATATACAGGGTAGCACACTTTTGTGTGTGACGTGATCTCCCAAAGGCATATTTTTCCTAGTAGGATAACATGAATCAGACAATTATTATTCTGGTATAACAGACCTTGGAAAAACCTGGAAGAAACAAACATATAGCTCAGATCTGAAATTTGGCTCCAAATTTCAGAATGTAAGTTCTATGCTGATTCAAAATATACCTTTGGCCTTATCCACCAAGCTAGCAGACAACTGAATTGGTATTTTACGTGGTGCTGAGATCAAATGTGTGACAAAAAGCAAAGTAATGTGGGGAGAAGGATTTGTTTTGGCTCATGTTTTGAAGATCTATTGTGATGGAGAAGGTATGGCAGCAGAAGCACCTCCCAACCTGATTGCTTGGTCACATCTGGAAGCACTGAGAAGCAGGAAGAAGGGTATGCCCACACTCAGACAGCTCTTTTTTATTTACTCTAGGCCTCCATCTCATGGACTGGAGTGTCATCTACAGTTTATATAGTTCAAGGTTTACATATATATACATTCATTCACAATACATACTTACATATTTATATATGTATATGCATACACACACACACACACACACACACACACACACACATGTATAAATTACCTGCTCAGTCTGTGTAATGTTACTTGTATGTGTGTTTTTCAGAGTGTTTGAGCATTTGGTCTTGGATAACTGTTCCATGTGCACTTTCCCATGGAAGAGTATTTCTTGTACTCCCATCATTCCTTGGTTGCCTGAAGTTCTTTGTCTAGGGTTCAGACCTTGAGGATTTTCCCTTTCCACTTTAAAATGTCTAGGTCATGTGTGGTGGCAAGGCCCATGTATCGAGATCATGTTTTCTGTAGTAAGAAGGACCTAAGTCTTCTTGCTAACAGCTACATTGGTCATGCTCAGGATCCACCTATGGATGATAGCATTGACTTACTGACAGCTTGATTAAAGACTTCCACAAGGCCTGAGTGAGAACCACCCCGCTGAGCTAGTCCAGGGTCCTCCCTGCTGCAGCTTGAATACAAAATGTACTTTTAGACTCAAGTTTTGAACTTTGTTCTCCAGTTTTTGGTGGTACTTTGAGAGACTACAGAACATTAAAAGGCTGGGAAACAAGTCACAGGGGAGGGTCCTTGAGGGTGTGTCTCTGCCCTCTTCCTTTCATACTTTCAGCTTCCTGTGCACTAGGGAGATGTAAGGACCACATGCTTCTACTGCCATGAAGTACACTAAGCCTTCTCTGCCAAAGTAGACTAAAACTTCTGAAAGTGAGGCCCACATAAACCTCTTTTGGATTAAATTTTCTGTCCAATATTATGGCACAATGATGAGAGAAGTAAGTTATATATTCACCTTTACAAACTGTGCAACTGTAAGTAAGTGCTTTAAGCAATAAAGTTTTAGGTAAATTTGCCACACAGCAACAGATAATTCATACAATGCACAATAGAGTAACTTAAGGCATGTTTTCTTTTATATTTTGTTCATGTTTTAGAAATGACTGATATTTTAATTTAATTTTCCAGTCCTCCTCAGGCTAATGTGAACAAAGAGAAAAAAAAATGCTATTTTTTAAAAAGCAAGACACAAGCAAAACTAGTCACACTAATGTTAGTGTTCAAATGTAGAGATAATTGCAATGTAATGAAAGCCTAATTGAAAATTTTATTCTGGCTATATAATTATGTCTAAATGGTTCTGCCATAATTTCATTATTTCTAAAACATTATTCTCTCATTAGAGTATAATAGTTATATTATCTTAAGTGCTATGAAATCTAATAATCCTGGTTAAGAAGAATTAAGAATTGTGTCCCTTTCTTTTCTAGTGAAGAAAAGATAGCACATACTTCTTAAAGCTCTTAAATATATTAAATTTGACATGAAGAAAATAGCTTTTAAGGCACACAGTGTAGTACAAGGTACCAGGAAAAAAAAAACATTTTTCTTTTCACTTTTAGTGGTCACAGGCTCTTGCAGAGGGACCAGGCTCTATTCCCAACTCCCACAAGGCAGCTAACAACAGTCTGTAACTCCAACTCCAGGGGACCTATGCACTCTTCAGCCCTCCATGGATGGGCTCCTGGTGTATATAAATGCATGCAGCCACACACACACACATCACATAAAAATAACAAATAAATGTGCCTGGTCTTACTGTACCTTGTTATGCTATGTTTGTTTGACGTCCCTGTAAAATCTACTCTTTTGTGAGGGTAAATGAAGTAGGGATTGATAGGAAGAAGAGGGGAGGTGGAGGTGGAGGGATTTGGGGGAGGGGAAGAAAGGGAAACTGCAGTCAAGATGTAGCATATAAGAGAAGTGTTGAAGTCTATTTCACTAACCTGGTTCCCTGAGAGTACTTCTTAGAAATAACTATAGCCATCTTGCTTCAGGCCTATCAGCCATCCCATAATGCTGATAAAAAAATTAAGAATTAAGCCTGACCATAAGATACAGAACAATAATTTGACTCAGAGTGAGGTCAAACTGACCATATAACCTGCTATGCTCAGAGGTTTGTTATCATGTTTTGACAACTGCTCTCCTTGGAAAATTTCCCAGCTACAGCCCTTGCTCAGGGCCAATCAGGATAGGAGTCAGCTTGAACTGTTATACCTAAAGAAATGTGGTAAAAAGGCCGACCACCCTCCTGCACCCCTGTTTCTACTTATGAGCTCATTATGATTTTCCCCTATATAAACTCACCCTGGATAATGTACAGATGTGCATCTTTCAGCTCCCGGGTTTGAAGCTGATGCCCTGATCAATCAGTCTTTAGGTATAAGTTCAATAAACTATCCCTGTCTGACTGAGATCTGTGTTCATGTGGGTTTTGGGGTGACTTCTGAACCCCAACAAGAAGAGTAAATTAAAAGGGGAAAAAACAAACAAATCTTAGAAAATAAAAACTGTATCTGCTCATTCTTTTTCCTATGTTTCAGGCCAATTCACTACAGAAATGCAATGTCCAGTCAGGAGCCTCTTTGTCCATGTGGCTCCATAAATGTAAACTAATAGGTTAAAATCACCTTCTCCATAAACAAAGAAGCATGTTCACTAAATCTTATTTTGCTACAAGCATGCAATCTCATGCTGGTCTTGAAAAATAATAGGAATTTCTATTCTTGTTCATTAGGAAAAAAATCAGTTTCTTAGCTGAACTTGTTGCATTGCACATAATCAACAGGTATGGGGTGGTAGCTGCAGCTCTGGTCAGCACAGCTCTAGAATATTTCCTTCACTGCGGAGCACTCCAATGAACAACCCTACCCTAAACAATGTTTTTGTGTCATCTTTGCAAAAACTCTAACCTTCTCTGTACCTGCTCCATATGCAAATGTAATAAATAAACATATGGTAGACAAATCATAGAAGGCTTTTTACACCTTCTATGAATTAGAATCAGAATTTCTAATCAAATTAGAATTTGACTGATAGGGTCAAAGAAACTTTATGTTTCTAGGCTTTTGATATCAACTTATATATGTCTAGGGTTGAGGCCTCATGAGCTTTCTTTCTTTAAAGGAAGGAATTCCTTCAAGACCAATTTGTGCTGCTCAAATATCCCTGGCTGGATGGCCTTCCTTCCACCAGAGAGTAGTTGACTTATCAGCGGCTACACTTGGAGAAAACTCTCTCTCTCTCTCTCTCTCTCTCTCTCTCTCTCTCTCTCTCTCTCTCTCTCTCTCTCTCTCTCCTTATCTTCCTACAACTAACAATTGCTAATAGCTCCTTGTCTGGGGTGAGATTGTATGTAGCCTTGTTGGAGGAGGAGTATCACTGGGGCAGGCTTTGTGATTTCAGAAGACTTGTACCATTCCCCATGTTTCTCTTTGCTCCTGGCTGTGAGCTGTCAGTTTTAATTCTGCTCCACCATCATGAACTCTAACCCTCTGAAACCATAAGCCAAATTAAATGCTATTTTTATAAGTTGCCTTGGTCATAGTGTTGTATCGCAGCAACTGAAAAGTAACTAAGACAGAAGGTGGTACCAGGAAGTGGGCTGTTGTGGTGATAGGCCTGTCCATTCTGGTTTTGCTTGTTTTGTTTCAGATATGAAAGACTTTGGACTAGGGAAGCAGCTGAATGTGGGGCTTAATGAATGGACCATCCTACTAGGATTTTGGAAGACAGTAGTGCTCACAGCAACATAGCCTGTGGGGGCTAAAAAGATTTCAGAAACAAAAAAAATTAGCAATAGGACAAGCGACTGTTTTTATATTTTGGCAAAGAATGTGGCTGCTTTCTGTAATTTCCTTGAGAATTTGCCTGAGACTACAGGGAGAAGTAATGACTAATATTTTGGTAGAGTAGATTTGAAGACAGTATATTGACTATGTTGAGTGGTTAATTGTAAATTACTCTTATTCAAGTTTGAAATGAAAATGAGCAAGTAGAGCAAAAAGAAACACAAAATGAACAGGTCAAAGAGAAAGAGAGCTCCAGAAAATTGAATGTTGATGCTAAAAGCTTGTGCTGAAAGAGATGAGAAGATTAAAGAGAGGCTTGATGTAAAATAGAATAAAAGGAGTGGTGTCCTCTGGGCAAGACCCCACCCAAATAAGCTTGCAAATCATAAAAAAGAAAAGCCTGAGGAATTTTCTGCTCCTAAGAAGCAACAACCAAGGAAAACTCCAAACAGGATGCAAGGGCACCAAACTTCATCTCACAAGGGTGGTTGAACTTGACAATATTGTCTGTGTGGTTTTGGCTTACAGTAATGAATTTATATTAGACGATTACACAACTGTACAGCTGCGAAATCTCCCTCTGCAAGAAGAGGAAGAGATGCTGAGGTCAAGTATGTGGCAGGGCAATTCTTGCATGAAGGCCCCAATAAGCCATTGTGTAAGGCTGTGAAAAATGAAGCCTGGATATTCAAGATATTGAAGATGCCAGAGCCATATGATAACTTCCAAAGTCTTCATGTAATGGAACCAGATCAAGAGAAAGAATTATGTGGCAGGCAGAAAAGCTGAAAGGGCAGAGCCATTGACCCCTTTGGTATCACACATGGAGTTACGAGATCTGGAGATTGACTTTCTAGGGTTTGGTTTTATGTTTGTTGAGTATTTCCTCACTATTCCTAATACCCTGGCTTTAGAATGGTAATCTATACTCTGTGCCATTGTATATTGGAAGTATGTAATATTCTATTTTGAGTTTATAGGAGGTTCCAATTGAGAGATTGCTTTGAGTCTCAGAAGAGACTTTGGATTTATAAACTATGTTGAAACTAAAGACTATAAGGACTTTTGAAGTTTGACTAAATGCATTTTTCATTATGATATGGCTACAAGTTTATAGGAGGCAGGGAGTAGAATGTTGTGGTTTGAATGAGAATGCCCCCCTGTAGGCTTGTGTATTTGAATACTTGGGCCCCCAGTTGGTGGAACTGTTTGGGAAGGATTAGGAGGTGTGGCTTGTTGGAGGAGGTGTGTCATTCAGTGTAGACTTTGAGGTTTCAAAAACCTCCTGCCATTCCCAGTGTCTCTCTCTGCCTTGTGGTTAGGAATCAAGATGTGAGTTCTCAGTTGTTCCTTTAATCCACCATCATGGATTTTAACTCTCTGAAACTATGAATCAAATTAAATGCTTTCTTTTGTAAGTTGCCTCAGTCATGGTGTTTTAATGCAGCAGTAAAAAGTAACTAAGACACACAGGTCTTGTTTATGCTGTTCCAACTGCCATGCATTCATATTTGAGGCTGCCTTGCTGTCCAGAAGATATTTCCTTGTAATCATCCAACATTTCTGGCTTTTATAAACTTTCTATCCCTTTCTCCACAATGATCTCTGAGTCTTTGTCTCTTATTTTCTGCACCTTGGCCAATTGTAGGTCTTTCTGTTAATTGCCATCTACTGCAAATAGAAGTGTCTAAGATGCATCAATCTATTGGTATAACTAAAAGTCATTAGAAATAATACTATGTCTACTTAGCAGCAAAATAAAAGTAGGTTCTCCCTATGACCTGTAGAGGCCTATGGCCTATCTATACACAGATTATTGGCCTGATAATGGTGCTGGGTATGGGTTTTATCTTTTGGAGTGAGACTTAAATTTCTCTCATGATGTGTGTGTCAGTATAGCACCAATTAGCACATCTTGCCAGGCCAAGATGGAAAGATTAATAATTACTTTTGTCTTTCAATAGCTTGCATAGTACCTTCCAGCACTATGAAAGTTGTCCAGTAGGGATGAAGTTTTCAGGTCTGAACCAGCATGCTTTAATTATCTTCTATGACTCAAGTATGTGGCATCTTCTGCAATAGTGTCTTCCTGTCAAGTTCTAGGGGGAAACCAAGAGCAATAGCAATAGTGTCTAATGTTTATAGGTCTATGAGACCTCACTGGCTAACAACCCCAACAGAAGCAATTCATTCCTGCACTGTGCTTTTTATTTGTTAGTCTTGGTATCTAGTAGGGGCATTGCTGCCCTATTATAGGGTAACTCCATATTCTCTGTCTCTTTCTCTCTCTGTGTGTATGTGTGTTTGCACATTTCTGCTGCACATTTCTCTATGACAATACTTCCACATCAACATAAAGCAAAAGCACCAACTGATCATGAACTAGATTATCCAAAACCATGAACTAAAGTAAAATTTCTGGACAGTGTTAGTGGTGCACACCTTTAATCTTAGCATTTCAGAGTCAGAGGCAAACTGATTTCTGTGAGTTCAAGACCAGTCTAGTCCACAGAGTGAGTTCTAGGACAGCCAGAACTACACAGATGAACCTTATCTTGAAAATTAAAACCAAATAACCAAACAAAAACAACAACCCCCCCTCCCAAAGCAAAAAAACTTCTCCCTTTGTAAGTTTATTATCTCAGGTATTTTGTATACTGACAGAAAACTTCTTCACATAGAAACATTTTTCTAACTTTTTAAACAGACATTTCAAGCATAAGTTTGTATAATATCAATGACTCTCCAAAAAAGTGTAGGTGAGAAAACACAGCTGAGACTTTTTCAAGTTAACCTGTATTTAACACTGCATCTTTGGAACTTCTTAAGTCAGACAAAAAAAAAAAACCTTCACTTCATGTGTAGCCAAGTCACCCTGGACTTGCACATAAAATCTTTCCTATTTTCTTAGAGCATTAAAATATTTTTTATTTAAATTTTGATTATTATATTCTCTAGAGTATAAAGACACTAAAATTTCATGTAGTCATTTTTATTCATAGTTTAACTGTTGACTTTTAGGTTGCAACAAGTTATGTTGCCATGTTAAAGTGAGTCAAATAATCACATAATCTTTTTTCAAGAAATGTTTTTTAAAATTTTGAGCTTAAAAAAAGAAACAAACAACCCTGTCTGGAATCTCATTTACTGTGTGTTGTGATTGACAGTGAGACAGGTCTATGAGTATTAATCAGGTCAAATGGAGAAGCCAGGGGTTTCCAACATGTTATTGATTCTGGAATGACAGAGTGTGTTTTGAGCTTTTCCTAATGGTACACAGGCAGTATCTGTATCCTAGTAACTATTGTTGGCCTCTCTTGTTTGCTTTTAGGAAGGCCTCAACTGCAAGAAGGTCTTGTGAAAATTGAGCATGTACAGTCTGTCTCCATCCCCAGGGACCTCAGTAGCCCTGCTAAAGGATTCTTCAATAATCTACTTCCCTCATTCCTCAGATGGGGCAGACAGTCTGTTTGATTCTGATGAGCAAAGCACCACATAGACCCAGTTCTAAGACAGACTGGCTACTAAAGGTGCCATGCTTTCATGTCACTCCAGGGGAAATGTGAGCACTAACTTCAGAACACAAATACTCGTCTTTATTGTTTTCTTGAAGTCTGGAGCTTTTGATACTACTTGACAATGTTCTGGCTTCAACCCATAAGATGCTTTTTATGGTCAATGGCTTCCAGCTCCTGTGGCGGTTACAGTCTTTACAGATGATACCTGGACCACCTCCTGGAGTGCGGTCCCTTTGTTCCACACATGATGCCTATTTCCCCCAACAAAAAACAAAAACTCACCTTCCCACCCAATATACATCGCTTTTGAAAAACATCAGAAAAAATCACACCTGGCTTCACTGAGCTCAGATTTCATGCAGCACATGTAGGGAAGGATAGAGGTGGGCAGTAACCATCAGTCAGAAGGCTCCCTGCATGTGACCTTTGATTAAAAGAATCTCTGCTCACTCACCAGCCATTTCAAGCATAAGATAGTATAAAATCTCTGGCCCTTCAAAAGGTGTCAGGGAAGAACACATGGCAGAGACAAAACCAAGTTATCTTATATTTAATATTTTAGCTTTGGAACTTCTTAAGTCAAACAAAAGCTTCATGAGTGTGTAGCTAAGTCACCCTGGACTTGTGTATAAAATTTTTCTTATTTTCCTAGCATTAAAAATATGATTAACATCAGATTTCAAGGCATCCAGAGCCTTTTAAACTATAAAGCCCCATTTGAAGGGCAGGCTGTGAGCTCACAGGGGTCTTGTGGCTGACATAATGAAGTTCATGCATACGTATAAATGTATAAATTAATCAGTAAGTGATCCACAGCTGAGGACGGTAAGTGGGGAGCATTACTTTCCAGACTTGAATAGGTGAGAAGTGACTATGTTTTCTGTTATTGACAGTGCAGAGAAAATGCAGGAATCCGGAGAGCTTGGTTGCTCTCAAAAGTGGGGCAGTGATAGGCAACCATTTCTTTATATGCATGTATGAAGCTATGCACAGGATGATGGAGAGAGAGAGAGTGGAGAGGGAGAGGGAGAGGGAGAGGGAGAGGGAGAGGGAGAGGGAGAGGGAGAGGGAGAGGGAGAGGGATGCAGGTGAAAGAGAACTGGAAAAACCTCACAAGGGGTCATGTGGTCTGGCAAGGTGTTCATATCTGCCATGACTAGACTGAGCTGTGCTCAGGCCTAAGATGCATAACTCCACTTGACAGGGAAGAGAAAGGACAGTCACTGATACTCAGGCTAAATGTCTGACAGAGACGCCATGCCACTCTACAATGCTCATCCCCTCATTACCTGCCTAAGACCGAGGAGAGATGCTGAGCTGTCTTTCTCACTTTCTGGAAGATGACCTTGAGAAGATTATTCACTGCTCTCAGTCTTGCTTCTCGTCACTCTTCAGGCTCCTGTCACTCACTTAAGCTTCTCTTAAACACATCCACTGTGTTAGGAGCAGAGAATAGAAGCATGAGGTAGGATATGAACTCAGGAGCGCCTCCATCTGTCTACGGACTCTCTTCAGCGTTGGATTATAAAATAAGGCGGTTGTGTACCTAGAGAAGAGGAGCCGTAGGAGCTCAGATCACGTTTATCCCGGAACAAAATAAAATACCTGACCTCTCTGTTGGCATGATGCTGACGAGCTGGAAGGATATAGCTCTGAAAATCCAAACTGTCCATCAGTCTGTCTGATCTGCACTTACTGCTGAGCTGACCACCACCCCTGAGTCCACCCAATATGAGCTGTGCTCTGGAATCGTTCGTAAGCAACTTTTGCACCCCCCAATAAAAGAAGTTGAAAATTAAAGTTAAAAATAATGAAAAGAAGTTTGAAATTAACGTAAAAAAATTAATTGATATGAAAAATAAACCTTCTCCCACTTTCTTGCACCAACAGCTCTTGATCATGTTCGTTATAATCTACTAAGGTGACAAAAGGAGATAAAAATTACTATAAATAAAATATGACGTTGATGGTAGAAGTGAAAGAGGCAGTCAAACATTAATTTTCCACATAAACTATAAAACTAGCATAAAAATGCTTTAATAGATCATATATAGTATATAACACATGATACATAGTATATACTATATATATATATATATGTACTATATAATATGTTCTAATAATGTCTTAGAAAGACATTAAATAATGACCAGAGAAAAGCTGTTCCTGTGCCTAGTCCCTAAAGGTCCTGAGTAAGTGTGGGCTCTTTGTGGTTTTCTTTTTCCTATAAGGAACCTGAGGCTGAAAGGGGAAGTTTACAAAGCTGACGATTGCTGTAGGCAGACTTTGATGTCAGTATATGACCACAGGTCTACCCACTCTCTTTGTATTAAACAAAACAAAACAAAACAAAACAAACAAACAACCCCCACCCCATAAGTTGTAAATTGTAAATATGTTAACCCGAGTTACTATTGTTAACCTTGGCTGTTGTAATGAGTTCAATGCTGTGCACTAAGTGGGTAACAAATAGTCACCATTCTAACTGTTGATTTAATTATGAAGGCCTTACAGAAAGAGAGGTAATCTGGCCAGAGGTTCATCACCCAGATGGTTTTGAACCTACTGGGGCAGCTAATTGAAATTACAGGCATAAACACCCAGGAGGACAGAAGCAGCCGCTGGGACGAGAGCCTTGAAAATTCAATCTGTGAAGTGACAGCAATGGCCCGTGGTGTGTGATATTTAATGCAAGCAGTGAGTGTGATTTGTGGTGACAAGAATGTGGGTGCAGCCACCACGGGAACCGATATGTGCTCTTACGTAACAGGTAGCACATAAGCCAATTCTGACAACCCCCTCCTCCATGAAATGCACAGTTATAGGAGGGACTCTCCAATCGTAAATGTTCCACCAGAAATCATCTCAAGGCTCTGGGTCAGATTCGTAAACGTAAAGCAAGGAGAACCTGTGAGGAAAGCCTGCAGTTGAGGTTTATATTCTGTTTAAGGGAGAACTCTGAGCCTGAGACTAACAGCGGGAGAAGCCACAGCATGACCTGGAGGCAGGAAGTCTTCCTTGCTAGTTAAGAAACAGGGCACGGAAGAAAGTCAGACAAAGCAGATCCACTCTTCCCTCATTTATAGGAGAGAGAGAGAGAGAGAGAGAGAGAGAGAGAGAGAGAGAGAGAGAGAGAGAGAGAGATTAGTCTACTCTTCCCCCATTTATAGGAGAGAGAGAGAGAGAGAGAGAGAGAGAGAGAGAGAGAGAGAGAGAAAGAGAGAGAGAGAGATTAGTATCTATGGAAACTCAGCTTTGAGTAGAGATAAGGCACGGATAAATCGTGACTGAAAGGTCACAGTTCATGCCAAACAAGCCATGACGAAGGCATATGTGTGAGCCGGATGTATACAGTCACAGTTAAAGCAATTGTTTTGTAATCATCCAAAACGGGATTGGCTTACATGGAAGATTAAGTCACTGAGCAAACTACTTACAACTTCTTCATTTTTTTTTAAAGTAAAAAATTCTTAACATTATAGTTTTAATGGAATGAAATCAATATTAGATTCTGTTTTTAGTTTGAGACATACTTTCTTCTTCTCCTGCAGAAAGCACTTTAGTCAAAAAAATACTTCAATGTACGATCTTCATGCATTGGCCCCACCTGTTGAGAAGTCTAAAGAAAACTGTCCAGAGAAGTCAACTGGTAATTACAAATACACAAACCACTGCAGGAGTAGTTTGGATGAGATGAGAGGTGTTGATGGGTACAGAGGTTACAGAACTTGTAGGAGACGGGGCCTTGCTGGAGGTGAGAAACAAAATATGTTGGGTTCAGACTTCATCCTAGAGAACCTGACCTAAGTTTGAACTCAAGTAAACTATCAGGCCGGTACTTAGCACCAGTTTCCAGGTTACCGCCCAACAGATCCAGTGTCGAGCACCAGTCTCAACAGATTTGTTATTCCTCCAACAAATCTGCACCCCCAGGTTACAAGCCCGCCCCTGCCTAACAACCACTAATCAGGAGGAAGGCAAAAGTTAAGTTTAAGGTTTGGCTCCCAGCATCAGCCAATTATGTTAAAGGTCACAATATTCCACCCCCAACCCCAACTAGATGCTTGCCAGGCCAGGAACACTCACTCCTTGCTGCCATTTTCTATAAAACCTTGTCCCTATGAGGATGGGTGTTTGGGGCTTTTCTCCACCAAAACCGTCCTGTGGGTCATCGGTGAATTAAGCTCAAGCTTGAGCTTATAAATAAAGGCCCTTGCGTGACTGCATCGGATTGGCTCCTGATTGGTCTTTGGGGGCTCACGAATGCTTCCTGGTAGTACAGAGGAAGGTTGTCACTGCAGTTGGGCTTTGAGGATTTATAGCCTAGCCCCACTTCCTGTTGCTTCTCTACTTTCTCTGAGCATATGAAATGTGATTCTAACTGCCAGGTTGGCCTCCGACTGGACCTGCTGCCTCTTTTCCTTCCCGTGATATAAGGCAAAACAAACCATTTTCTCCTTAAAATTGCTTTTCTGTCAAAGGTATTTTATCACACTAACGAATAATAGATTTTATTTGATACCACATCGATTGATTAATATCAACCTTTCAATAAAACCCAGCAAACTAGTGATTAAATGCTAAAATATGGCACCGCTATTAAGAAATCTGAAAGTCAGTGTGCACTCTTATAGGACTAACAAGACTATTGCTGTGTGGGCATGCGTGTGATATCTCTGTGGCTGACGTGTCTAATCTGTGTTTCTCTTCCATGGTGTAGAGAATATTCTGGAAGCAGCTTTCCATCGACACACTAAGTTTTGCAGGAATCATTGCATGAGTCATGAGCTGCATAAATATCCATCATTGGAAGATGCATGTGACACTTCCGGGGCAAGGTGGCTTTAGTAGAGAAAGTATGCACATCTTTTTCCCATGTTCTAAAGAAGATTCAAAGACCTGACATCAGTAAAGCATAGCATGTAGGCGGAACACAGCCACCTGTTCTGTAAACAGTTTTAATGGAATGAACCATGCTCTGTCATTGTCTATGGCTGCCTTCTGGGCTAGAGCTACAGACTTGAGAAGCCATTTCATCCAGCCCTTAGAGTGACTCTAGAGTGACTTAAAAGAAGAATGTATGAGTGAAATTACTGTGGGCACTGAGCTGGCTAATGTCCCAGGTTAGCAAAATTAAGACTTTCTGGTTATTGTTTCTATAGGACCTACTAAATGACACATTTTTTTCTTTTCTATTTGTACTGGATAAAAATTTACTAGAGTAATTTTTCTCGTGATCGACCTCTGCATGTTGGAATCTTTTCTAGTCTACTGTAAATAATAAGTCAAACCAACAGGTGTACACCTCAAGAAGAGAACCTCCAGGGACATCTGTCTCCTCTATGTCCATCATCTATGAAAACACACAAAATAAAGTCTGTGGGGCTGTGGGCTGTGAGAAGCAGCTGGGTGTTTGGTCGAGCATAAGCCTGGAACCCCGGACCCTTATTGGATGGCAGGAGTTTGGCTCTGTTCCCAGGCCCTGGGTCTTTTCATTTAGCTTCAGCTTTCCACAACCCCTCCCACAGAGAGGTCTATGGCCAACAGTCATGAGGAACAGGCCTCAGACCCTAGAGAGATTTACATACTAATGAGGTACCTGAAGGCCAGAGGGTGGAGCCAATTAAACATTGTTTCCCAGCCCCTCCCCCTCTCTCCCTCCCTATTTAACTCAGGTCTGCCCTGGGTTTCAGGGGGGTGCATCCAGATCCATCCATCATCTGCCATGACATTAAAGCCTGTAAAAACCCATGGACTTTCTGTCATTGGGACTGCTCCATGAAGAACCATGGCGCCACATCTGCCATGCCTGACTTCTCCATAGAGGAGCTTTCAGTGTTCCCAGCCACAACTCCCCACAAAAGTCTTTTGTGCATTTTAAAGTTTGGATGGTCTTAGGAGAATCCTGAACAGAAATGGTGTAATTAATTGAATACTGAGTGCTTATCTCCAGTGACTTCTTGTTCACACAGACCTAATTGTAGAGTACTGGTATTCTGGACCATAGATGTGTTTATTCTTCTAATACATAAAATATCAGATCTTTATCTCTCAGTTTGTTATTTTTCTTCATGTGCTATGTATTTAGAAGAGAATATTTTGGATGCTTTCAAGGTACAGAAAAGATGTTTAAGGAGATACATATGGTCAAACTAATTTAAAGCCATAAATAATGTATACACGGTAAACATCACATGGTCACTAATATGTATAGAATAATTTTTATGTTTTATGTATTAATTAAAAATAAGTTGTATTTTAATTGAAATAGCACAGATATATTCTCTGTTTCAACGTTGTTTTCTAAACTTCCCACATGGCTACCTGGACAATTTGGCATATATTCCCACCTTCTTAGTCTTCTTGACAGCGCGGATACTAGAAGAACATGTAACTCTTTAAAACTCTGTATGTTGGGTAGGGAGCCTTCTACCAGAAGGTGTGGGCATGTTTCTTTGTGGTCAGCAGTCTAGATCAATGCTGAGTGACACATGAGTGAATAGTTTCTCAACTGAGACCTTCTAGACAGAATGGGGCTTGTTGGCATTTATCTGGGTCCCGGGTCCCTCTAAAAGAAAATTCAACTCTTCCTGGGTTTGAATGCTAATGTGTATTACCCAAAGATGCTGGGCAAAAGAGGTTTTCTTTCCCTGAACATTTTGTTTTGTAAAACGTTTTCCTGAAGTTTGCTACTTCAGATGTTTGTGAGGGTTTTGTTTTGATTTGTTTGTTTGGATGTATAAATGGGTCTTATCTATAGTGTGTAGTTAATATAACTGATTTAAAAACTATACAAAAAATTTCAGGTTCTAACTTATGTGCACCCCAAATGAACTTAACTAGAGAGGATAAACCAGAAAACTTTCAAGTATCTGAATTTCATTCAAATTACGACTTTATTTTATATTCTGTAGTTGACTTTGGCAGAACCAACATTCAGAAAATACTACTTTATAATGTCAATTTTGGTTAAGTTAGAGAGCACATGCACAGTAGGTTGTTGCTCATAAGTGAACCACGATAAAGAGGAAAGGTTTTTAAGCAGACATGGCCATGGCAGTTGAGATAACTGAGAAAGAGAGAGAGTGGGGAGGGAGGGAGGAAGAGTACATTCTGAAAGTCTATAGTGTTTCTGGAAAAGGAAACATTTTATTTGATTCAAAATGTTAAAAATCAGTGATTAAATAGCAATCACATGTAAATTTATGCCTTTATTAAGTTATTAAATTATGCTAACCCAGTATTTGGGAAGACCTTTTCCTTGCTTCATAAAGTGTGAATTAAAAGACTCCCACAAACTCAGGACTCATTTTCTCTCTGCACTTTCTTCTGTGTGTTCATCTTTGTTTGCATCATCTTGTAAAGCCCGAGCGTTGCTCTGGGAGCTGAGCATCTCATGAGTGACACATGACCACAAAAATAACTTGGCTCAGCAGACAAGTTGAACACCTGAATTAAACTCCCCATCCTGTCATTCATTAGCCCAATAACATTCTGAATGTCATCAAAAGTCATTGGGCCCATGTCTTCATTTGGAAAATAGAAACACATCATCAGAAGTAGATATGTAACAGTCACAAGCTGTGACCTGTTCTCAAGTGTCTTTCATGTTAAGAAGGACACCAACTACTGTTCTTTGTCCTCATCTTAAAGTAACACATGAGTATATTTCTCTTTTCTTGACAAAGTAAACTGGGACAAGAGGCAGAACTTAGGTCTTTGCACTTCTGATGTCCTCAACTGTAGTTCACTGGAGAAACATGCGGGAGAATGGTTCAGTGTTCTCTCTTTGTCTAACATGAGTCAGGGCATCTCGTTGTAATATTGACCTTGCACTTATTTTCACCAACCAAGGAATGTACAGAGATGATCCATGGCTCCAGATACATAGGTAACAGAGGATGGCCTTGTCTGACATCAGTGGGAGGAGAGGCCCTTGATCTTGTCGAGATTTGATGCCCCAGCTTAGGGGAATGCTGGGGGTGGGGTGGGGTGGGGTGGGAGAAGATGGGGGAACACCCTCATAGAGACAAAGGGGAGGGAGAAGAGGGAGATTGTGGGATGGGGAGCTTGTGGAGGGGTAGCCAGGAAGTGGAATATCATTTGGGATGTAAATGAATGGAATGATTAATAAAAGAATGCCTGTAAGAAAGAATATGCTTGTGTGGGATGGGTGGGGCAGCTACCTTTCCACCTCCCAGAGAAGAGGAGCCATGTGTGATGGAGTACTTGGGAGACATTTGACTTATGAATTATACAAGAAATGAGGTGACAATGGATGCCCAGAGGGATATGCTGTGAGGCCAAGCATAGCATGATGAGAAAAAGGCAATGCAAGCACATTTGTCAGACACTGGGGACCAGGGAGATGCAGATACAACTGCATCTGCAGTTGCCGTTACCTCGTCACAAGAACCTAAATTTCTTTGGACATCATCTTAGTATCACTGAAGGGCAGGCTCAGAAGCCTCAGTGACCATTACTGCAGTGCATGCCAGGCCTTCCTGATACCAGTGTTCACAAGTCTGATCCCAAGATATCCTCTCCATCATAAAAACAAGTGTGTTCCTATCAGACAGGAGATGCATCCGTGACCACACGGCCAGCAAACAACAGCTCACGTTTAAAGATCAAGGCCACCTGAGCTTCTAGTCGTAGGATGCTAGGAACCTGTGCGGTATCCTCTCGTAGGGAAAATGGTCTTGTGTAATGAAAAGAGGAGTGGAATGAAGGTATGTGATGGAGTACCTAGAAACCAATTTGACTTCTACATTATGCAAAATGAGGTGACTGTGGATACCAAAGGACCAGGTTTAGGCCAAAGGTAGCAGTTTTTGAAAAACAAAAAAAAGCTATGCAAATGTGGTTATAAATAGAACCTTCCAGGCAAAGACGGAACTCTCCAAGGATGATTTAATTGACACTGACTAAAGCGTAACCTTCCTTATGCCTCCACTTACAACAGGAGGCAGATAGGAAGCTCGGACTGCTGTGTTTATACAGCAGCTTGCTAGCCCACTCTGGCACACAAATCATGCACTTTCTGTTAAATTTGCATCCAGTTGATAGAAAGAGACAGCAAAGCATAGTACGAACAGGCAGCACTCCGTGACTAATAATTTCCCAATCCCAGAGAAGGGGAAAATTCATTATGTCTTCAAGCTAAGATTGATTCAGAAGGGATTGTGGCCAGGAATCGGAGATGGATGAGGTCAGCCGATTGTGCTGACAAAGCAGATGGCGAACTGATCACTTGCTGTGTATCAGTTTCAATTATGTAAAATAAGGTGAGAAACTCAGGGGCTGGACAGAAACCTCTGTGAAACAACTCATTACAGTCGTGGAAGACAGTGACACAGAGACCCGTCTTGAGAGACAGGGGAGAACAAGCACACTGTTTCTAAACTTATTCCTTGAAACAGAAGTGCTATCTAGCTGTGGCTAAGCCAGGCTAAGGCAGAGCAGCCTTTGAAACCCTGATTGTGCTGTCTGGGGCTTAGAGAGGCAGCGGCCGAGAAGGCCGCTTAGCGTGCGGTTTAGCTGCTAATTTAAAGCATTGCACCAGGGTACTCAGGTACTTGGGTTTTAATTTTTGTTGAAAAATACAGTCTGTTCGTGATTCTCAAATAATTCTCCTAATTATGCTAATAACCCCCTCCCCGTATCTGTGTACTTAGGTCACCAGAAGCAACCAGCAAAACAAAACCAGAAGCCATGTGGGTATCCAGCATGTCGAGGGGGTATCCTGGAAGGCATTGTAAAGCTCATGCCTTATTAGGGAAAGCTGCGGTTATGTTGTCGGAGAAGGAGCACTGAGCCGTTGAAAGATGGTGGTGGATCAGATTTTGGCTCTACAACCACAGTGTTATATATAGGAGACACCTTCTGAGTTCCAGGTGCTAGGGTCAGAGGATCGCTGTATACGTAAGATGAAGCCCACCAGAGAGGATCAACCAGTTAATGGAGCACGAGTGTCTAATTTTCAATGTGGCACATGTCACATATCTGAGCAAAGCAGGATGCTTTGAGTAGGAAAGGATGATACACTATGCCTATTCCAAGCTGGTTCAGAGGGTTTTTTACCAGGCAGAGAATAATTGGGTTTCAACATGGGAAGGTTGTATGGAAAGACACATGAGTGTAAGTAAGCACAGGCATGCTCTGGACCACTGACGTAGGAGGAAGACCTCTTTGAGCTTCAGGAAAGCTCTGCCTTACACCTGTTTTAGTCCAGTAAGTAGGGTTTGTTGTGTTTGTTCTTTCAACTCAAGTGGCTTTGTAAAAGCAGCATCTGGGGCCACTGGGGCCAGAGGTACCTGCAGTCCTTACTAGAAATCTGGATTCTCAGTCCAATCTAGATACATTGAATTTGGACCTCAGGGTACAACCCAATGAGCTGCTTTTTAAACACATGTTTTAGGTACTGAAAATGGAGGGTCACTGACGCCATCCATGCATATCTTGAGTAGTTCAGAGATGAGTCAAACTGACTTTACAGACTCACTGCATAGCTGAAGGACTAGGCCAGCATGTTGTAAAAGTTATACTGGAGCAAAAAAAAAAAAAAAAAAAAAAAAAAGAATATGGAAAGATGTATGTGTACAATATTAGGAGAAGGTGTTTCCCCCGAGGCTTCCTTCCTGGTCTATCTGAAAAATGCACTTTATATTTAAAAGAATTGAGAACTGGTGAGAATAAATATATATATGTGTGTGCATCTATATTTAATGATGTGTAAAGTGTTATACGAATATTATGTAAGTCAGCACTAAATACTAAGGAATCCAGGAATCCTGACTGTAAGGCAGCAAGAAGTTGGAGAGCTCGCCATACTTTTACTTGAAATCATGTATCATTTTCTTTCAGTGAATACTCTATGATTTAATATTATGCCCTCATTTTTTTCTGTCAAAATCATAACATTAAAAAACACTGTATTAGTATCTCTGGAAAAATACTTGATTAAGTGGCCCACATATCAGCATAATTGCTCTCCACTGGCAAGTTACTAGCCAAATAAAATGGGATATTATTCAGTTGTCAGAATTGAGGATTTACTATTGCTGCAATAGTTCAAGTTGAACATAATTGTGGACCTTCCCAACACAGTGGGAAGACAGAGAGAGTTTAAAACTCTCTGGTTTGGGAAGGTTTGTACAAGATTGAACCAGGATCTCTGGAGAAGAAAGAAGAGGCAGAGGGTGAGTGAGTGGAAGGTGATGAGCAGTCAAGAGGGAGGAGGCAGGAGGAAGGGCATGGAAAGAAGAGGTGGTATGTGTGTGTGTATGTGTTTGTGTGTGTATGTGTGAGAGGGAGAGTGTGTGTGTGTGCATATGTGTGCATGTGTGAGTGTATGTGTGTGAATGTGTATGTATGTGTGTGCATTTATACGTGTGTATGTGTGTATATATGTGTGTGTATGTGTGTGTGAGTGTGAGTATGTGGGTATGTGTGAGTGTGTATGTGTGTGTCTGTGTGTGTTGCCAGAGAGGTGTGGAGGGAGGTGGGAGGAGAGGAGGAGAGGAGAAGAGGAAAGAACTAGGTGATAAGTCAGCTTGGAAAGGCTGTGGGGTTAGAAGTAGGGCAGTATTGCCATCTAGGTATCTTTATGCTTTGGCAGAGGAGTCAACTAGGCAGTGTCAAGGTTTTTTTTTTTTTTTTTTTTTTTTTTGTTTTTGTTTTTTTTTTTGTTTTTTTTTGTTTTTTTTTTTTTTCACTAGGAATGCCTCACGCTGCTGCTCTGAGGATTCAAAGTGCAGTTTGTACACATTAAAGAAAAAAGAACTAGATTCTATACATGCAATAGAAACCTTTTAAAAACTGGATTTTATTTTTGATCCCTGGAGTGAATTTTAACCATTGGCTTTCTGCCCAAAGAATCAAACTGGATCTTAACCTTCCTAATGCCACGGGTCTTACAATTGTGAGTTGACGAAACCTATGGACAGGGACAAGGGCATGCTTTTAGAGGCAGAGCTTCCACGTCAGAATCCCATTTCTTCTAAAGTTTTCAAAGACTGGCTGTATAAACTGATACTATTTTAAAGTGTACATGGCTGTAAAATGTATTGGTGATGATATTTTGATGCTTAAACACCTGAATAGGTTCAACATCAGGTAGCATGCGCACAGCATTTCTTAGCTCTAAGAGTTCTGTTGGGTTATGCACAATTAAAAATAAACACATAGAGATATGTGGAGAGACTGAGCTATCAGAATCAACCAGGCCAAGCTTGGTGGTACACACCTGTAACCCCAGCATTCTCAAAGCTAAGGCAGGGGGAAAGGCACTTTTGAAAAAAATAGCCAAGAGGTTGGGACTTTATAGCTAGACATGGTTTTCACATATGGACTTACAGGTATGAGAACGTTTAGAAAACGTAAGTAACCTGGGCTCCAAGGGGAAGTGATACCCATCGTGACATTTGCTTAAAAGAGCAATGGACTGTGATGTGCACATAAAAAATCTTGCTCACATTTCAAAGGGCAGGAAAGTGGAAAGACTTGGACCAGGACGTCTAGCTCCCAAGGCCTGCTCTCCAGGGGTCCACTTCCTTCAATTAGACTCCACCCCTTAGAAGAGTATCCTCAGCTGGAGTGAGACTTTGCACATTCAAACCATAGCGATTCTGGAGCTGTGTTAAGTTGCTTAAAATGCTGTTTGCCAGTTCTGCCTATTTTGTGGCAAATGATAGGATTTTATTCTTTTCTTGTGGGTGGACAGTACTCCATTATGTGTCTGTAACTTGGGTTTTGCTTCTTATTCATTCTTTCAGGAGTGCTTAGCTTGAGTTCCTATTTTGGCTGTTGCGAATACACAACTAAGTTTTTTCTGATTCTAAGTTCATGTTTACCCTGTACTGTTTAGAGAGACCCTGTTTCAAAAACTATGTAATCCATATATGCCTAGATGAGTGAACAACAATGCATGCTCACCCCATTTCTTAAAAATATTAGACTGTGGGCATTGGGGAGATGGATTAGTGAGTAAAGTGCTTGTCAAGCAAGCATGAGGACCTGAGTTCAAATCTCCTGTGGTGTATGCTTGTAATACCAGTGTTCCTGCAGCAACACCGATTGCATTTCCTTTAGATCTACACCTTGAGTACTTTAGCTGGAGCACGCAGAAATTTAAGTTTTTTGAAGACGTTGATCTCTGTGGTGGCTGTATTAATATACATTCCCACAGAGTCGAGGGCCTCCCTTTCTCACTGGCATTTACTCTTTTATTATTTCTAGGACAAGAGTCACTCTAGCTTCATGCATCTTGAAAGGAAATTAAAACATGGTTGCAAATGGTCTTAGGAGGTATTCAGCCAGAGAGGTCTGCACCTCTCAATGAGAGTCCTACAGGAGTGGGAGGTGGGCAGTGGGAGGGGAGTTCAAAGGTGAAATCTCCAAGATGGGTGATCTGAGTGAGCTCCTGGTCACAGGCTATGGATCTCCTCAGGGTTGGCCCTCTCTATGCTGATGATGTCCAAAAGGACACCCTTAGTATCCTCTCAGGAAGCACAAGGAGTGGAGGGGGCATGTGTGCCACACACCCCTCTGTCCAGCATCCTCTTCTGAGGGATCTGGTCAGCAGATCCCTGGGGCTGTGAGTCAACAATGTCACACTCCTGAAAGCAGCTCCCAACCCCAAGGCACTTCAAGGCAACCCCAACCCCAAGAGTCATTCCTTTTCTCATTCACTGCTTTGTGGTCCACAAGGGCCTCACTGGGGCAGAGTTCATCTGAGTTCACCATGGTATAGAATGGTCCTTGGCAATGGTACCACTGTAGATACCTGTATAGAACATGTTTTTAAATCTGCACTCCTTGATTTCCATTTCACATGTTTCCCCTGGAATTAACATAAAGCACATTTAGCCCTCTCAAGGATATTGAATTAAAAAAATATATTAGCAGTGGTAATCTTGTATATTTTGTTTAGTCAGAGAAGCTCAAATTGCTCTTTTTGGGCACAACCATATTGATTACATAGAGCTTTAAATCAAATGTCAAAATTTTGAAATTGGTGACAAGAGAAATGAAACCTCTCCCTCGAAGAGGACGCCTGTGGGCCTTTCTATGCTTTTGTTACTGTAGTGATTTTATTGAAAAAACAAAGTGCAATGCTTTTTTTGGAGACAAAGGCATAATCACTTGTTCTAACCTTTCACAATACAATACAAAAGCAGAGAGAGATTTTGTTTAACACCAGAAACTTCCAAATGAAAAAAAAAACCAAAACTAAAAGTCACTGGTAACCAAGGAAACTAGTGGCAAATGGCTGTGTGTCACAGAACTCATTTAAAGCAAGCTAAGAAGAGGCAGAAGGAAGATAATGTGACTCCTGCAGAGGAAGCCACACTGATGGAGGACTGAGGACCTCCACTCCACTTATACTTTCCTAAGTCCTTGGATAAAAACCCAGTTACCAGCAGCATGGCACAAAGAATACCTATCTTTAACTTTGGGAGTTATATTGATAATAAAGCCAATGTTGTATTTCATTCTGTCCGTGGCTCTTTAGGGATCCCCAGTTTTGTTCACCAGGATTGCTGTTCCCACGTCTGTATCAGATGTCATTCACTGTCTAAACACTGACTGGCTTTTGTGATGGCCCAGACATATATATATATCTTTGAATATAGCACTGTCAATTTTGCTACTTCAAGATGCAGATCTAGCTGCCTGTCTATACAGCCATCTTTGTCCATTTTAATTACCAGTCAAAAGCAGTCACAGCACGCTGGTAGTCCATTGAATAGAAAGACAAAGAGGAAGGAACAGATCGCGGGCCCAGGAACTGCACCTAAGAGACATGGCAAACATGCAGAGGGGATAAAAACAATTGGTTTGGGAAAAGGACCTAACATACGCACAGTGCCTTTAGAGCCAGCTTCGTGACGTGTGTGGATGGGGGGGGGGGGCGGAACAAGAGTCAGTGTCTACTTCCTGAAGGAGGAAGGGAAGCTGGAAGCAGCTCTAACAAGATTCTGATGTAGAAAGTGTGCCAGGTGTGATTTCTCGGAAGTTAGTGTGAACAGTTTGTACTTGATCAACTTGCGTGTGCGCGCGCGCGCGCGCACACACACACACACACACACACACACACACACACACACACACTGGAAGGCTTTCTTACCTTTACCAACATTGTAATCTGAATTACAGGTAAGGGCTGGCAGGTAAAGAAGCATATGATTGGAAGTTAGATGCTTATAGAATCAGAACAGAGGGGACTTTAAGAAAACCACTTTTAGGCAGACATCCAAACCACTAGACAAAAATGTCACCTCACTTCTTTTTCTATTTTCTGAGATGAGATTCTATGCTCTTACATATATTATCATTACAACATTTACTAAGTGCTTTCTGGGTGCCAAGACCCTCATTCAGGAGGCTGTGAGTATACGGCATGTCTTTTTAGTTCACGTGGCAGACACAGCTTTCCTCACACCAGACATAAGAAGCTGCGCTTTGAAGAAGTCAGCTGACTTGCCCAAGGTCAAACAGGCCCAACACAGGGGTGCAGATACAAGTCCAGTTTCCAACTCCGGGCTATTCCCTCTGCCTTAGTTACTTTTCCATTGCTGTGATAAGACATCGTGACCAAGGCAACCTATAAAAGAAAGTGTTTATCCCAGCTTACAGTTTCAGAGGGCTACAGTCCATGATCATCATGGTGGGGACCATGGCAGCAGGTGGTCAGACATGGTTCTGGAGCCCTAGCTCAAACACTGACTGGAAGAGAGAAGTAACTGGGAATGGTCTGAGCTTTTGAAACTTCATAGCCCACTCCCAGTGACACACCTCCTCCAAAGCAGCCTCATTATCTCCAAACAATTCCAACAACCGGGGACCATGTCATCCAATATTAGAGCCTACGAGATACATACTCATCCAGACCACAGTACTTTCTATAAGACACTGCTTTCCTTCCTGGGAAGCACATTTCAGAGGATCCTGATTTTAAAAAGTCATTTTCTCACGTAAGGACACTCATATCTCTCTAGTCCTGGAAACATGTCTGTATATTTCAAACAAAAGAGCCAAAATCAAAAAGCAACATCCTACCCACGCCCCTCCAAAAAAACCCAACAAAAATCTGGACATTCTCATGATCTGGGAGAGGCCAGGTGTTGAACTTTCCTCCAATGCAGAGGAGCCAGCCCAATGGAACTCCTGCCTTCCCAGCTCCATTCTTAGATACTACAACTGCATACAAGGCCCACTAATTACAGTGCATGTGGAATGGCAATCCGATAGGACCTGGAGCTGCATACTAGTGTTTTCTGTTTGGAAGCAAGTCAGGATTTCTTGGCACAGAGTGAATGGGCAGACCTTAGGTGCCATCCTAAGGTATTTTTAATGTGGGCATTGTCATGCAGGAAGTTGCTCCCAATTAAGCTTAAGTAGTGGGCAAAGAAGCACTGTCTCCAGGGATGCAGCATCACCTGGCTCTGAATAGAGACTGCTGGCACACAGCTTGACAGAAAGAATCAGGCCTGTGGACTTGGGGCAATGCCAAGCAACAAATTAGTTCTGCATCGAGTGGATGAGGCTGTAATTTCCTTTTCTTGTCTGGAAGGAGGGGGTGAACTTCCATGGACAAACGTTCTGAGAAATCCTCATAGGCAGGTGGAATGTCAGAGTGTTCTGTGCTAGTCTGAGGGATTTGAAGGGTGAGCCCCATAAATACGTTGTTTCAGACCAGTTTAGATCTGAGGTGGGCAAAGGGAAGATATTTAAGGCATCTGTAGCCTTTCTTGGTAAGGGCCAACCTATAGGCTAATAATGATTTTGGGGCAGGCTCTCCCATGTAGTCCAGGCTAGTCTCACACTCAACAGCAATCTTCCTGCCTCAGTTTCCCAGGTGCTAGAATTTTTACTCTGTCTAGTAGCTCTTACCACCCCCCCCGTTTGGTTCTTTCATGTATGCATGTATGGCGTGCATTTGTGTGTGTATTCACATGTGTAGGGGCAGATGTGCATGTATGTATAGTTGTACATGTGCATAGGTAGGTGTGTGTGTGTGAGAGAGAGAGACAGACAGAGAGAGAGAGAGAGAGAGAGAGAGAGAGAGAGAGAGAGAGAGAGAATTCTATTCTTTCAGGGTCACTTACCAGACATACTACTAGCAACTTTAATGATCCCCTGTCTTTGCTTTATGAGGCTGGAATTATAGACACACCGCCATGCCCATTGGGCACCAACATGGGTACTGCGGTTCCAAACCACAGACCTCTTACTTGTACAGACAGTGTTTTAATGGTTGAATCATCTTGCTGGTATAATGTGTACATTTTTTCCAAGGGAAAGAGAAAAAGGTATCTAATGCCATTAATCCTCACAACAACTTCTGAGGCTAGAATAAGAACCATTTTATAAATCAACAACTCAAGGCTCAGACAGGATGCTTGCTTTTTCTAGTTCACCACTAACGAAGGGCAGAGGTACTCTAGAATGTTCACTTGCACATGCTTTTTGGGCAAGGTCATAGTGATCATATAGGCTGGAAGGATAGACTGTGAAACCAGAAATGTATGACCGTAACACAGACTCGGAGACAAACATGCCAGTGAATACCTGGTGCAAGTCGCTCTACCTCTTTTGTATATGCCTATGAAATAATTATGTTGCTGGAGCTCTCAGAAACTCAGCCATGCCTGCATGGAAAACAAAAGAGGCACCCACACCACTTTCCTTTACACTCTGAAAGCCAAGGGCAAGTGCCAAGACGAGAATTTGACTTACTGCCAGGCACAAATGTATCATGGAGCAGGTGCAAAGGCTCCTGGGAATGGGGACTGAATACAATCATGGTTCTGGGGTGGGGGGATGGATCCTTGTTAACCCTTTGAGCACCTTGGGTTCACACAGATCAGAGCAAACTCTAGGTACCTATTCTATTCTTAAAGATCTTCATCTTAAAAGTCTGGCAGTAAGCATTCCAGGCAATCAAATCTCTGTCCAGCTGCTTTAGAGCTTGATGAAGTCTGAAGTTTTAGGCCATGGAAAGAAGCCATGTCACCATGGATCGTGCTTCTCAGCAGGTCCATTAAACTGCAGCCTGGTTCTACTATTTGAAGATCGGATAACTCTTCTCTGTGTCTTGCTTCAAATTCACTCATCCCACAACCCCTGCTGGGGTATGCAGCCTGACTTATTTTTGCAGTGGCTGCTCCCTCACCCCACTGCTTCGCTATGAGGTGACTCTGATGTCACATGAAGATGGTTAGTTAGACTCTTAAAAGACCTTTAAGATGGAGACAGACTCATACTGAAGTAAGCCACTGAGGAGTCTGATTTTTTTTTTAAAGCCAAACTACTCCCTGACAACGTGAATCATTCATGTTGATAGATTTTACTGTCATGTTCCATAGAATTTTCTAATCACTCTACATGATCACCTGTTTTCATTTTTACAAGCTCTTCCTCTTCTCCTGCCATTGGTTCCTTTTGCACACCTCCAGAATTCCAGGGCACCATTCAATCCTTACATGTTTGAATATCTGCTCACAAGACTGTCTTATTTTTATTTCTTAAACAAAAGTAAAGGGTAGCCAGCCAGTAGCTTATAGCATGAACATTCTTCTTCATCAGGCTGAAAAGACCTTCTGAAGTTTACAGGCTCTAGTGCTGAGGAGGACTGGAAGCAATGCTTTCAGCCTCACTTTATTAATTGCAATGGACTACTTTAATTTTGCTTAACAATAGCTATGGTCATTGCTTTCACTGTATAAAATGCTTGCAGACCTGGTAAGCCGGGAATTAGTAAACTCTTCTAGAAAAGAATTTGGACTAAAGAAGAGGAATCATGGAGGAGCAGTTGTTCCTTGTACTGGGTGCTGGCTACGGATGTGCTTCTTCCATGGTGGGCCATATCTACGGGTTCTACAGCATCTTCTGAGGCTACTGAAAATGTATGTACTTACTCAGAATACTGCACCATCTATCCCTGATGAAGCCATTCTTACATTACGGAGGCTTAGTGATAGGGTTTCGTTTACATGCTGCTTCTATAGTCCATTGCATAGTTCAGAGCATCTGATTGTAATTCATTCTATCTATATGGGCAACTGTGGGCATGTTTTCTCACTTGGTGTTTCATCTGTGTAAGCCTTCTACTGGAACCCATTGCTTGGTGGGTTTTAAGAAGGCACCATGACAAGGCTTTCTCCTTGCCTGTGGGTACTAAAGAAGCTCTAGTCAGGAGGCTCACTGAAGTTATATGAAGGTTCTTCAGAAAGACCTGCTGTCAGAAGCTCTCAGACAGTATTTAGATTCTAGTTTCTTAAACACACTTCAGTTCTGCCCATGTGGACTGAGAACTGCCCATCTGAATGTAAGACCTTGGACTCAATGACACTGTTGAAAGCATTTAAAGTAGAGTCCCTCATGCAAACTTCAGGTTCCAACTCAGAACACGGACGTGCTTTTCCTGTTGACCTACCTGACTCCTTGAAGTTGCTTGTTTAGATGCTTAATTTTAAAACCATATTTACTTAATATATTTAGCGTGCAGGTATGTGGACAGACTTGATTTATTTCCTTCATTTACCTGTTTCATTCTCCCACAGGCACCGTGCACTTTATGTATTCTTTAGGTCCTTGAAGTATATCTCATTCCTAGAACACAACTCAGAGCATCTCTAAGCTCTTCAAATTAATGGAATAAAGTGAATTCTGCCTGCAAATGTATGGCTCCTCAGCGCAGTGAGGCTCTCTCTTGACTCCTAGATTGCAAGGGCAGGAAAGCACCATCCCAATGGTGCTGTCCATCAGTCCGCTAGATTAGCAGCCACGGGGTGAAGACAACCAAGACGAAACTTGAAAGGCCCAAGCAGGATTTCTCTCTGCAGATCCTGTGGTTTCTTGGTGGGACACTTAGCAAGATGTGTTAAAACAGCAGGATGACATATTCCCACGTGTTTCTTGCAAGACAGCACTCCATAGCTACATAGAGCACGACACCGTGGTTCAGATGGCATGCCTGTGGTCTGAGCAAGCAAAACTAATTTTAAGGCCTGTTTGCATGATGGGACTCATTACACAGGCAGCTGCTGAGAGACTGAAATAGGCTGCATGACCAGTGTGTATGTCAGAGCTGGCATAATGTAAGCGCCATCCAAACTGTAATTCTCCTGTTGCACATTACCATGCCTTTGAGAGAGACTGTCATAAAAGATGCCTGGTCTCCATCTGGAGTGACATCAGTGATGTTACCAAGACTTACCTTACCCTTACATCTTTATAGCCTCAGATGAGAGTAATTATCATGAAAGATCCTTCAACTATTTACGGGTAGACGTTCCTTTTGTGCAGGATTGGAGAGAGATGTTAATAGAACACCTCACATGAGAGTTGTGTCTCAGAACTGAGGAAGAATGGGTTCTTAGTGGGCTCCTGCACAGTTTCTTGAGAGCTCCTGAATGCAGTGACACATCTGCCCCTGCACTTACAATAGTCCTACGTATGGAAAGCATTTATAGCACCTTTAACTCCTCCTAGGATTCGGCAAATGATTCTGGAATAAACACTGCCTGCTTACATTTGTAGAATCCATCTTCCTCGTGTCCCTGCATCACAAGTGCCTGGAGAGTGGAGGTGGGACAGGAGCAGGGCATATTCACCTCAGTGTTCTGGTACTTATTTGCAGCCAGACTGAACAAAATAAGAACTTTCTTTTCTTTTCCTTTCCTTTCTTCCCCTTTTTCTTTCTTTTACTTCTTTGAGACCAGGTTTCTCTGTGTATCCCTGGCTGTCCTGGAACTTGTTCTATAGACCAAGCTGGGCCTAGAACTCACAGATATCTGCCTGTCTCTGCCTCCCCAGCACTGGGGTTAAAGGTGGGTGTTAAAAGAAGCACTTTTTATTAACAGTGAGTTGGAAATTTAAGTTTCCTTGCTGTTCTCGGAACATACTTGTAGAATGTCAACTTAGTGACTAATGATTTAGGTCACATACACTTTCAATAGCATAGTATTCAGTAAGTATGTTTATGTTTGATTAGGACAAGCATAACAATGCAAATTACCAGTGAACTTGAGAGTGTTCCCAGTTAAAACAATCTTCTTACTGAGTGTACATCTATTCTTCTCAGCGGGAACCAGATGATGCAGCCAGAGGGTTCTCAGCTCTTTTTCCTCTACTTGCCATCACAAAAATAAACCATGACTCAGCATTCCTCACTATGCACATACATTGCTATTTTCCTGCATTTGCACTCATGTGAATGACAATACAGAGAAGGCTGACGGTATGCAGGGTGTACTATGCAGAAGAAATCTCAGAGTCCTTGATGAGCAGCTGCCAATCTGTAAAATATATGCCTATAAACTGAGTAGCTAACATACTGATGCATGCACAGTGCATCCGGCTTTGGAGTTGTTGCTCTTGCCCGAGTTACTTAAGCTTTGCATCAGCCTTCGCTCTCAGCTTCACACAACCTAGAGCCACACAAAGGGGTTGGCTGGGTCAGAGTGGCCTGTGGGCATCTCTTTCAAGGATTGTTTTGATTTTTAACTGATGTGGGAGGGTCCAGCCCACTGTGGGTAGTACCATTCAGTTGGCAGATGCTCTTCAACTCTAAAGGAAGCTAACAAGCATACGCCTGTATAAACAAGCCAGCAGGCAACATTTCTCCACGTTTTTCTGCTGTATTTTCTTGGCTGTGAGAGAGTTCCCTGGTTGGAGGTACTGTTGCATGGAATAGCAAGAAGTCCTGTCCTCAGTTTCTGCTTGAGATCCTTCCCTTTCCTCAGTGATAAACTGTGACCTGGGGATGTAAGCTAAATAATCCCCTTTGTCCCCTAAGTTGCTCTTGGCTGTGGTATTTGTCCTAGCATCAGAATGAAGCTGAATGGCATTATTACTTCTTTAAAATACTAAAAATATAACCAAGTGTATCATGTACATTTCTCATTGCTGGGACAAAACACCTGATAGAAGAACTTAAAGAAGAAACGATGTGTTCTGTCTCACAGTTTGGGATTGTAGACTGTCATGGCAGAGAAGGCTTGATGAAAGGAATGGAGTGGCTGGTCACACTTCATCCTCAGCCAGGAAGCAGAGAGTGATGAATGCTGGCATTCCAATTGCCCCCTTTTCTTGTTGTGTCTGGGACCCCAGCCCTTGGGGTGCTGCCCATACAGGGTGGGTCTTCTTTCTTTCGTTAAACTCTTTGGAACCTCTGCACAGACACATCCAGAAGTGTGTCTCGTAGATGATTTCAAACACAATCAGGTTGCTAATAAGTACTGTAAGGAGCAGGTCCTTAACAGAGCTGACTCCATATTGTAATAGGAAAGAAAACAAGTCTGGACAAGTCCAGAAAACAAGTTTGGACATGTTTTAAAATATGATGATAACTAAAAGCCCACCTGCAATAGCCCATAGATAACCAGACACATCTGGTTATCTGCCATGGTCATCAGTAACCCCAATTCAAGCATAAAAAAGGAGCCCTTGGACAGAGCACTTCATCACACTGGTAGCTATGGTTACCTATCGTGATCCTCTGTTCAGGCCTCCTCTGCAGCCAAGAGACCTCTGCAGCATGGATCATCAAAGCAACAGCTGAGAGACCAAGCACTCTTCATCTGATCATCAAGGAGACAGCCGAGAGACCGAAGGCTCTAACTTCGTGGTCAAGCACCCTCCACACCTGAGCTGCTGGAAGCTGCAGAATGCTCCTATCTTCGTGGTCAGGCACTCTCTGGATCAGAGCTGCTGGAAACTACAGTCATAAGGACTCCGGTTGTATTACTCATAAATAATGATGTACTTATTGCTATGCTTATTTCTTTGGTAATTAGCAATTTATTATTTGTTAAGTGTGCTGACATTGATACAGTCAATGCATAGGAACTGTGGCAATACCTCGTTGTTACAATAGCTTTAGCATTGGTGATAATATATTGTTTGTTGTACATTATTAAAGAGCATTTAAATATCAAACCTCTGTCTCTGGTGTACTCTCTTCGCTCTCGGGGAACTGACCATCTCATGGTCAATCCTGTATACGATTCCTGAGTGGAGAGGACCTGTCGCTCCTCTCCCCACCGGGACCCTAAACCCTTATCACAACCTGATTATGACAGATTGGGCTCTCAACAAGTATAAAGTGCCACACCTGGGACATGGGATCAGAGAGGCTTCCCACTTCATTCTTGGTTACTCAGTAAAAGGCAGTAGTTGAAGTCCATCCCAGGCCTGAATCCTGCCCAGGTAGCTGAAGAAAGGCTCTTCAGAAAATTAAGAGCCTGATTCCAAAGAGCATGGCAGTCAGAAGATTCTGCTTTAAGCACACCCACTCCATGAACTCCATCAGGAGAGCCCCTTCACTTCCCCCCAGGATGGAGACATGTCCCTCTGCTGTGCTTATAAATTATTTCCCTGACAGAATTACTTTACACTTTTTCCAGGGATTTTCAGGGGACAGAATTTATCAAGGAATTGAATTTGTGGGGGTAATTATATTTTGTGTGAGAAAGTCAGGCATCAAGTCAGTCTAGTTCTTAGTACAGTCCAGTGAAGAATGACTTTATCTGGAAAGAGTTCACAGAGGAGTAGGCTATGGAGGATTCAGACGGTCAAAACAGGTCAAGATTAGTATTAAATTAACAAAAGCATAAAGACACTTGTTTGAATTTCGTGCCAATGATGTATGTGCATATTTGTATGTGTTTGTGGGTTTGGTATGTGAGCATGTGTGAGCTTGTGCCTGTAAAGGTCAGGGGTCAACCTTGGGGTTTGGTGCTTTCTTTCCACCTTGTCTAAGATGGGATCATTTTCTTGTTCACTTCTGAGCTAGCCCCCAACCTCCTGGAGATTTTTCTGTCTCTGCCTCCCATATGTCTGTCAGAGCACTGGTACTCCAGGTATGCATAACTGTCCCCAGCTGAGCATGGTTTCTGGGTTTCAAACTCGGCTTCTCATACTTGTGTGTCACTTTCTCCAAGTGCCCATCTCCTAGCTCCTTTTATTTTATTTTAAAAATTGTATGCAAAGTCACTTGAGTCCAACATGTTGTGTCTAGGTTTATTTTTCCAATCATGTAGCTATTGAGATTTCTGATTAGGGTGTAATATTTTGTATGTCTTGGAAATGACATCATATGTTGATATTACATTCTCTCCCCCTGCACTCCGCTCATCTGCTTGTTTGCTCTTCTTTCACTAATAAGGTGACAGCAGATGGAATCAGTTTCTAGCTTTACAGAGAGAATTTAAAGCAAGACAAGTAACTACAAATGTACATATGAGCTCTCTCTCCCTCCCCATCTTCCCCCTTCTCCCTCCCTCCCCTCCCCCTCTCTAATTCACAGCATTTATAATCTTCATCCACCTGGCTTACATCCATCCACAGATGCCCTATATTTTAGTGTACAACTGTATCATAAACATAACCACTCCTGACAGATGAAAATTTAGTTTATCCTATTTTAAATGTCCAATAACTAAACAAATAAGTATATTATGTAGATGTTCTAGTCTATCTGTAGGAAAAGTTTTTAGAACTTTAATTATAAGGCCAAGGGATGTTTATACTTGCAGTCTGATAGCCAAGGGTATTCATTGGATTTGAGCTAATTTTCTCTGCATAAAGTATACATGAAAATGTCACCTCAAGGCCTTATCAGTATAATAAACCATGATACTTGTGAAGTTTTGTTAATCTGATATGATAAAAAAATGTTTTCACAGTGCATTTTGAGTTAACTTCTTATTGTAAGTAGAATATTATCCAATTTAAGTCACTAGTAATTATTTTTGTATTATTTTCATCAGTATTTCATTGCCTGCTCTTTTTCGTTGTTTATTTCTGGGAGCTCATTACATATTGAGAAGTAGATTTTTTTGCCTGTGGTCTAAGTTACAAATATTTTGCCTGTTTTGTTGTTTAAAGTTTGATTTTGCTTAAGGTAGTTTTCCTACAATAAGTTCTTCAAGTTGTATTTGTTTGAATATATCAGCATTTTACCTATTACTCATTGATTTTAAATTATTATATAATTATATAATTAAATTATTATATAATTATATAATTAAATGATAGAAAAATCATTTTTGCTCTGATGTTATTTAATATTTTAAAACTACCCTTTGAAATAAAGAAAAAGACAAGCTAGCTTCTAAAACTTCAAGGCTTTTTTCTTTGATTAATGGTTTTGTTTTAACTCTTTATTTTTGGTGTTCTTTTGGTTTTCCCTTTAAAAAGTTTTGTATACCTCCTCTCTTTTCTTGTCAAAGCCTGCTATAGATTGCAAGGTGACCTTGAACTCAGTATTTTCTTTCCTCTACTTTCTAAAAGCTGGGATTCCAGGTGTGCATAAGAATGAAATAACTTTGTTTTTCTCCTTAATCAAAAGACACCATTCATCACAGAAAATTAAAACAGGAAACCACTCACTAGCTTATGGTTCTGGTGTATGCACTTCTAGATCATTTTATTTATAAATGCTTTCTAAAATTAAAATTACTTTACACTGTACACACTATTTTTTTGTGCATGATTTGTGTTTATGGTATGTGTGTGTATCTTCTAGTGAGTGCTTACCATGACATGTATGGGGAGAACAGAGGATTTTAGTTGTCAAAATCTACCTTCTACCATGCTTAAGGTCTCTGCTGTGCTCGCCAGGCTAGCTGGGCTGCAAGTTCCGAGGATTTCCCTGTCTTGACCTCCCATCTTGCTATAAAGACACTGGGTTCACAGATGTTCACTGTATCGTGGTAGCTTTTGTGTGAATTCTGAAGATCTGGGGATTTGAACTTAGGTCCTCACGCTTGCACAGCAAGTGTTTTGCCTACTCAACTTGGCCATCTCCCAGCTTTATACATACCATTTTTAAAATGTGATCTTATTCCTTCGAACATGGTATGACAGGAGTCAAATGTATTTTTTCTAAATTGCACTAAATTGTCCTAACACCACATAAAATAATTATTACTTTAATTATGCAAAATTATAAGACATGGACATGATATGGAATGATCAAGTATTTCTGTCTTCTTAAGTATTTAAAGGGTTTTTGTTAACACATAATTATTGTACATATTTATACACATCATTTGTTGACTAATTCATCCTATTGATATGTCATCTTACTGTATGTGTTATATATACTGGGACTTTTGTTGAATTTTCTATTCACTTTCTTTGGTGTGAAATGTTTATGTATGTTCTGGTCTTTCCCAGGCTGCATGCCTTACTCCTAACCATATTGAATATTTTGTCTTTAAGTGTTCTTGGGAAAGAGAAACAGCTTCAGTGAGTTGATTCTTTAACTCATTCAGTTAATGCTATCATAAAAATGATTAATCTTAAGTTTTCAATATGGAGAAACTGAAAAAAAAACTCACCAAACCCCCAAATTGAAAAACTTTCTTAAATCCTTAGCTGTAAAACAGTGAACTTCTACTGCATGCTTATCAGTACTGAGTTTGAGCATTTTGCATACTGTCTCATTCAGAATGTACACCAAGTCAGTGTTCTTTATGGCTGTGGACACTGGTTGCTCACTGTTTGGAGAAAGTTAAGATTCAGACCCAGGCCCTAGAGCTTCTCAGAAGAGTTACAAGGCCTCCTTTGTCTCCTTTACCTCCTGAGAGACACTGGGAATAGCTAAACCAACCTGGAGGCTGGTGTTTGTTTATTTGTGTGTTTGTTTGCTGTAGGCACCAGGCTTCCTGGGGCAGATATCTTTGCCACCTGCTCTTCGGTGGAAGAGATGGGGGCCAAGGAGTTAGTTAGCCCAAGTAAGACTCACAGGTACTCATTCACCAAGGCTTAGCTCCCAACAGGTAGCAGCTCTGGCTACCAAAACAAGTGAAACAGTCCTCTCTCTATTCTCACCCCAAGTTTACAGATTTCGTTCTCAGATTTTGACTGGAGTCAAATTTAATCACTTGAAGCCCAGGCTGTTTTGGGATGCTGCTACTAAATGTGGGGCAGGAGGAAGCAGAGAGCCCAGAGGGAGGAACTAAAGGTACAATTTTGGTCTGAGGAGAAAGCTCAGTTGGCAAAGAACTTGCTATTGCAGGCAGGGTGACCTGAGTTCAGTACAAAGCACCACATAAAAAGCCATGCATGGTGGCATGCACCTACACTGTCAGTACTGGGGAGTGATAACAGATGATCCCTGGAGCCCACTGTTCAATTAGCCCAGGCTAGTCAGTGACCTGTAGGTTCCCATGATAGATCCTGTCACCAAAACAAACAAGACCAAACTAATCAACCAAACAAGAAGAAGAAAATTCAAGATGAATGGCACCTGCTGTGGACCTCTATCCTGTGTGCATGCTCACGAGCACTCACATGCTCTCCTAGCCACAGAATATGCATATATGCCTTAACACGCACATCTTCACTCATCCTTACATACACATACCTGTACCCCCTCACCCAATGTAGAGAACTTATGCTAACTCTTTCAAGTTATTAGGAGAGCCCTGGAGATTTATTTTCTATCCAAATAAGTATCTTCAAGTTTCCAGGAGTGCACACAGCAGTTAGGATTAAATGAAAAAGTCACCCTGTAAAACAGGCACAGAGCTCTCTGATACAGAGTCCTTCCTATAGGACAGGGGATGCTCCTGCAACCTCAGTTCTATTCCAAGTGCTCACTGTCTTTATTCATCTGTATCTTACGCACCTTACGCACCCAACTCACGCTTGCCACAGCTCACCCTTGTCACAATTCATTTTTATCCCGTAGGAAGTAGGAAGTAGGAAGAACAATAAACCAGTTAGATTAATTGCTCAGCCAAACAAATTACATTTTTGTGAATCAAAATAGATTAGGAAAATGGGAGTTAAAACTACTAAGTCCCACCATGGAGTTGGTTCTGCTGCAATGTTTTCCAGGAAGTTCCCAGCTAGTCCAGCTGATCGCTCTGCAGATGCCGGGAACAAACAGCTCAGGCTGAGCGTCTTCACAGGCAAAGCCACGTGGAGAATCTGGACCATATGATGGGAATTACATTTTTATGGTGGGTATCATCAGAGTGAAAACAGGGTTTGGGAAATTCACAGGAAACGTGGGGGTGAGATGATAAAGGAAAGAGATGAGAGATGGTTCAATGATTCTCAAAAACTGATAATTTTCAGTTAGTGCAGTTTAAAAAAAAATGCCCATGGCTAGAGTTTTCTGTTTTATTGATCTGGTGTGAAGTGTGGGATTCCTATAATTTAAAAGGTCCCCCAGGTGATGTTTCTGTTTGGCTAAGGCTGGAATCCATCAGGATAGATGATAGATAAGCAACAGGGAATGAGGAGAAGAGTGTCCTAAGGGGAGGCAGGCAGTAGGAGGGTAAACCCCCAGGCTTCCATAACTCAGAGATCATTGTGCAGCTTTAACAGCTAAGGATAAAGAGATTCTTCCTGCTGACTGGTACGTGGTGCCAGGAGCCTTGCCATAGTCCTGGGCATCATCAATGTTCAGTTTGGTGCATGAAGAAAATAGCACTAACTAACGTGTTTGTTCAGATCCTACCTATTGCTTTTTCAGGAGTGGGCAGAGGATCATCTCCGCCTTAGTGTTCCAGTGTTCTCGCAATTATCCATACTGTTTATGTGGTTGTGCTCTTGTTGGTGAGTGACTGGGGCAAAGGGCTCCCTGAGGAGGGACCATGGGGTTGGCAACATCTAGTAGAGAACTCTGAGCCATGGCAGGCTGCAGTCAGACTAGTTCTGGGATATGAGGTCTGACTGAGAGGTTGTGGGGGAGATTTTTCCATCTGTGACCATGAGATCAATCACCCCTCTGCTCACAGTCTCTTAGAAAGCTTCAAACACAGCAACTGTAATTTATGACTCCACCAGTAAAATATTTATCTGGTAGGGAAAGAGACACTTGATAATTAGTATCTTAACTAGTTTGTGACACAAATGATGAGCTGTTTTGACTACTGACAATTCAGAAATGTGAAATATCTTATCAGTCCCTATAGGTAATATTCAGCAAAGATGGCATCCACTAATAATGCTTGGATCTGAGTCCCGTTGGCTTACCAGGCCATTAACAGATTTCTCAGTTCCCCGTGGAGAAGATCATGGTTCTGTGGTCAGCATTCTCTTCCAAAAGACACTGCAGTTCATAACAGGAAGAGAGAAGAACTGCACCATTTATTGGGATTGTTAGAAGCTAAAATTGTAAAAATGTAGCATTCTTTGGCTGAAATGAAGGCCTGGACCTGATTGTAAACAGAAACAGCAGCTTTAAGCATGGTCACCCACTGGAGTCTTGCAAAGAATTTTTGTAGGGTTCATACTGCATTCTAGATCAAATAGTTTAATACCTCTGGGGGTGGAGTCCAGGTATCAATAGTTTATGCAATTTCTCAAGGGACTCTAGCCAGCCGGAGAATGGCAAGCGTGGCTCTGACAGGCTTCCCCTTCTTCTACATTCTCCCTACCTTGCTAAAAATCATCAGGTTACATCCCTAAAGCTAGCCCCCAAGTCCATCCCCTTATTTGGCCGATCTCTCCTTATGAGCCTACCTCAGCCTCAGAGGTTCAGCTATCAAAATATTGAAGTTCAGCAATCAACCCTTCTCCCTTTCGCTAACATATTTTGTTTCTTATTCTCTGCTGTCTGCCCCTCTGTGGCAAATAAATCTCCTTTGTCCTGAGAACTTGGTCTTGAGGCTCCTGAGCTGATGCTGATCTTTTCATAAGGCTTACCAACAAGAGCAATTTATGAAGATTTGGTGAGTCAATGCTTTCTTGATGAAGTGTTATACAGAGTTTTAAAGGCAACTCCTTTTAGGTGTGTTTACCACCACTGCAGAACAGACTTAAAGCTGAATCTGTATGGAAAAAAACCTGAACAGAAGAAGTAAATAGAAAGTTCAAACCTCTGGCTACATGGAACTGATGTTAAAAATGAAGCAGCATAAACTTTAGCTATATAAAACTGAAGAAAAACCACCGAATTTTACAAGATTAAAGACATCCTTAAGGAGACACCAACTCAGATCCAAGTGCCGGGTATAGGTCAATAGTCTTTGGCACCAAGAGTGCCAGCTGGTAAAGGAACCTTCAGAAGCTGGGACTGCAGCATGTGGAAACAGGGTGTGCCAGAGCCTGTCCTGTCACTCCTGGGTGGGAAGTGGGGCCTGGGTGATTGGAAGAGAAGAAGTGAGTTTTATTTTTATAGTGAAAGAATAGTTTTTATGAGAAAGAAAAAAAAAGAGAGAAAATTCACCAGAGCCACTATTTCGTAAACATGAGACATAATGAGCTCTGGAAATTGAAGCTGAGACTAAAATAAAAATTTTAGAGAGGGGACTTTGAGTTGTATTTGTTTTCTACTGTTTTTTACTTTAGAACAACCAGATTACTCCAGGGAGGGAATAGAACATTCAACTGCAAAGTAATTTAAGTACTGCTTCCAAGAAATTTCAAAGAGCAACATCCAAAAATACTATTTTTAGCTTTTGTTTTCCTATGTCTCGGAACAAAACTTGGGTTGCCTTTAATCATTTATGTATTATTCAAAAGCATTAGTTACTATAGTAAAGCATGAAGAACAGACTCCCATAAAACCCACGAGGAAGTTTTATTTTGCTTTTCTTCTTTTTGAATACAACAACAGCAACAACAACAGCAACAACAACAACAAAGAAAGGTCTGGTAGAACCCAGCCATTGGAGGATGAATGGGGATCTCGTCAGCATGAAGCTTTATGATGGGGGCCATTCGTCTCACCCTTCATACCAAGCTTTATCCACTTAATTTAAGAAGGAAAATGCCACTAAAACCACACCAACAAAGAGTGACTAGCCAGCAAGAAGACCCTCTGATATTTTTTAAACCTAAGGGAAATTTCCCAGAAAGAGAATTCTTTTCTTAGATACTTTCTCTCCAGTAGAATCAGTTTTAGTTTTTTAGAGTACACCCAATGAAAATGGAACAAGTGAGGACTGTTGAGAGATGTATTAGAATATAATCACCCCTTATAGTTATTCCAGAACAGTTGGCTGAGTTGTCTTTAATAACAAAACATGCTCACTCATGTCCCTCTGTGTGTGTGATCTCAAGTCTCCTTATGGGTGTGCTAAGCCTAGCCCTGCTCAGCTAAGAAGCTACTCATGACTCTAAGTTGGTTCATTGGTTGAGGATTTAAAGTTGGGTATTGCCAGCTTTTTTTCCTGACACACAACATATCTGATATATTTGGACATTCAAACTGTATTGGTGTTGTTTATTCCTAAGTTATTTGCCATCCCTTTGGAAAGAAGATACGTGGTCTTGGAAATGGCACTTTATCAAAGCATTCAATACCCACTTATTCAGTCCCATATGTCCCTACTCTCTTACCTTTTCTGGACCCTTTACCTACAGGATATATTTTCTCAGAAAATGAAAGCCTGGCTTTAACATTGGTTTTCCTAAGTAAAAATTATGTAAGGTACAAATATACTTCTAAGGTGCTATGATATGCCCTAATATTTTTTTTATTCAGTGTTTTAGGTTATCTGGGCAAGGCCTTTCTTGAATAGAGTTAACTAAGAGTTAACAGTCAAATGTCCAATTATCAAGTTAGTTATTTAAATTATCCTTATTTAGGAAGTAAAGCCTCACTCTTTCCCTGAAACCATGTAAACTCATAAAGATTACAGATTTCTCAAGAACTCTGGTTCTGTCTAAAGCTATGTGTCATTTATGAATGGCAGGAATCTAGCTGTGCTGGGGAGGCGGCATTGGTAAGCGGTTGTCTGAGAGAGCTTTGTTTTGCTATCAGTCATATAATAATTTAAAGAATTTTTTCAACTTCTCAAAACACACTGTTCCACTGTCCCAGAAAACCAGGTAGGACGCCCATAGACCTCCTGTCTCTCTGTTCCCCAGACCCAATCCTGCAATCCTGTCCCTAGTGCTGTAACAGAACACCAGCTGCAGCCTTCCCTCCCCACTGTCCACATCTCCTATGGATTCCACAGACCATCACTGCCTAACCTCTTCCCCCACTCATTGCTGTTTCCCAGATCCCAACTAGCAGGCACCTTCTGCTAATGTAAGGGCCACTCCTCCCAGGGCAACAAGTAGGCTGAGGGCAGACCCACACCTCTCCTACTGCTGCTGAGATCTAGTCCTCACATCCTCAGTTCTATAACTGGAAACCTGTTGTTGTCATCTTCCTTTCCTCTCTGACTTCATACCTAACAGATCACAAACACCTTCTTCTCCAACCTTGTCTCCCCAACTCATTCCACTGTCCAGCCTTCAACACCAGTAGGCACTCCCTGTGAACACACCAGCTGAACAGGCCAGGAAAACAAGCAACAACATGCTCTCTGAAAATCTAGAGAGGAAACAAACCAAAGGAACAGAACACACACCCAAAAAAGACAAACTCAGAAATCAGTTCCCAGACCCCAAACCCAGATGCTTAGATACTAACATAAAAATACAATGAACAGCAGCCATGTTTCCACTGGAGTCCTGCTGTGCTGCCACAGCAGGCCCTGAGCATCCCAACACAGCTAAAGCACAATAAAAAGAAACCATCTATATGAAGATGACAGAGATCCTTAAAGAGGAAATGAATAAATCCCTTAAAGAAATCTAAGAACACAGAAACAGTGGAAAGGAAGGAGTAAGCTGTTCAAGTCCTGAAAACAGAAAGAGAAGCAATAAAGAAAACACAAAATGAGGACATTCTGGAAGTAAAAATTTTAGGAATGTAAACAAGAACTACAGAGGCTTCACCAAAAGAATACAAAAAAAGGTGGAAGAAAGAATCTCAGGCATCGAAGATATGATAGAGAAAATTGATACATTGGCCAAAAATATTAAATCTAAAAAACCCCTAACACAAAACATTCAGGAAGTATTGGACACTATGAAAAAAACCAAACCCAAGAATAGTAGAAGAATAACAGAGAAGAAACCCAAATCAAAGAACCAGAAAGTATTTTCAACAAAATATAGAAAAAAATTTTCTAACTTCAAGAAGGGCATGGCTATAACGGTAGAAGAAGCTCACAGAACACCAAGTAGATTTGGCCAGAAAAGAAAATCTTCTCACCACATAATAATAAAACACTAAACATACAGAACAAAGAAAATATTAAAAGCTGTAAGGGAAAAAGGCCAAGTAATATATGAAGGCAGACATATTAGAATTATACCTGACTTCTCAATGGAGACTTTAAAAGCCAGAAGGCAGCTATCTTACAGCCTCTATGAGACCACAGCTGTTAGCTTAGACTAGCATGCAAACCAAACTTTCAGTCACATAAAGACTCAACAAAGAAAGAGATTTACAGACCAATTTACAGACCTTATAAACATAGATTTAAAAAATCCTCAATAAAATACTTGTATAGTAAATATAAGAACACATCAAAAAGATCATTCACAATGATTACATAAGCTTCACCCCAGAGATGCAGGGATGATTCAATATATGAAAATGAGTAAAGTAATCCACCATATAAACAAACTGAAACACAAAACCATGGGGTTGTCTCATGAGACGTAGAAAAGGCCTTTGACAAAATCTAACAGCAGTTTATAATACAAGGCCCGGAGAGGTTAGGGATACGAATGATATACCTAATCATAATATTTACAGAAGTCTATAGCCAACATCAAATTAAATGGAAAGAAAATCAAAGCAATTTCCACTAAACTGAGGAACAAGACAAGGCTGTCCACTCTCTCCATATCTTTTCAATATAGTACTTTAAGTTTTATCTAGAGCATGAAGACAAATGAGACTAACAATGCAAATTGGAAAGGAAGAAGTCAAAGTATTGTTACTTGCAGATGATAAGACAATATACATAAGAGACCAGGGAACTCCTACTGCTGATAAAAACTTGCAGCTAATTGGCTGAATACAAGATTAACAACAACAACAACAACAACAACAACAATCAGAAGCCCTCCCATATACAAATGACAAATGGACTGAGAAAGAAGTCAGGGATGCAATACTTTTCATAAAAGCTCAAGTAATATAAAATATTTTAGGTAAACTCTAAGCAAGCAAGTGAAAGACATCTGCTGGGAGACATATCACTAAGTTCTGTGTTTAAATATTTAACTAGTGCTTAGGATTGACTGATGTGCTCAGTGATGGGGGGCATTTGATGATGAGAAATTGAGTAATATGCAGCTAACTACACTAGCAGCCTTAGTGACTGCTGAAAAGGTTCCTACATTATCTCTGGACTTTGTCACTACCAGTGTCATTATTAGCATCTTCCTTTGTACTGTTGGAAAACTTTCTTATTCTGAGCTACATAATGCATTGCTGAAGCCAACTGGTCTCTTTCATAGGAGTCATAGTTTTCACAGATACCCTCCCTTCTTAACTTGACGTCTAACTGGAACACCCTATTTAAAAGGGTTATCTGTAAAGAGAAGCAGAATCAAATCATGCTTTGTAGAAAGCATTTATAAAATACCTGTTTTTCAATTTTTAAACAACCAGGTTATTTTATGTTAAAATTTGCATTTGAAATACTATATAATAGTATTTAGGCTAAATTTTATAGAATGGTTTAAAATGGCCCGTCAATACTTCCCCTTTAGCTGCAATTCCAGTGTCTATATCCTAAGGGGCACATTAGGATGGTAGTATTAATAAAGATTCTTTGCTATACAATTGTATGGTGGAAATTAATTATTTGAATATAATTTTTTTTTTTTTAGAGATGTCACCAATATCTAGATCCATGTTGAAAGTTGTTTCTGGTTCACGGAAGATAGCAAGTCTAAATATAAGCTGACTTTGGAGGTCTCTTCTTAAAGAAGATATGGGCTCACAGGGGACAAAGGTTTTAGAGATTACAGTAAATGTGACGGCTGAACCCTTTCTCTTTGCAGAAGTGTTAAGATAATCAAAGATATCTTGGTCTACTCACTGAACCCCAAAAGTGACCAGGAAAGATGGGCACTCAAAGGTACGTTCCATCCTGTTGAAAAGTTATTTCTATTTCCTGAAACCATCTGCAATTTTTGTCCAGCACGGTTGAGGTTGAGAACTTCTTGGTTTGACTCTCACCAATGAATCCTGTTAGCCCCTTCAGGAGTCACATCAAATCGTGAGATCATTGTTTGCTAACAGCAAACTAATGGCCATCCCTTCCACTCATCCAATTTATAAAATGATCAAAGCAATCTTCCTCTGCCCTTAGCATAGAGGATGATCTGTAGTCTTAATGAAGATAATTCTGTTAGTTTAGACTACTGATTCTCAGTCTCTTACCAAAGACTTTCTTTTTCTTTCTTCTGGAAGAGACATGGTTGGGTTAATAAGACATATTGAGTAGTTTAAAAGCACATTCAGTGTGATATTGAGGGAGGATATTGATAAAAATTCATTATGATATTGACAGAGGATAATGATAAGCTTGGGAATGACAAGCATGATGTCTCACCAACTATAAATTCATACTTTTTTGCTTGCTCAGAAAATTTTAACTTGTCATTTTTAAGCACTTTTCCTTTGTTGACTAGTATGATTCATTCATACATATATATGTTTATCTATCTATCTATCTATCTATCTATCTATCTATCTATCTATCTATCTATCTATACAATATTTATGTATTTTATAATGCAGAGGCATTGAAAGAGAGGAGACACTCCCTTGTTAATAACTTGTTCAGGCAGCCAAAGGCATATTTCCAGAAAATCTGCCAGCACGGCATAGAACTACATGTAATTCAACAAGTCAAAGCTTTTTCCTCTCCAACAAGACCTGGGTCATCCTTCTGGGAGATAGGGAAGGAGCTTTTCCTTGAATATTTACATCATTCAAGAAGTCATGGATGGCTTCAGGAGAAATTTGGAAAGTACTTTTGGACAGAATGGATATATTTAGCTGGTTACTATTTAGCTAATCTTTCATCCTTCCTTCGCTTCTTCTCTTTCCTCCCTTCTCCTCTCCTCGGTGCTGCAGAGTGAGTTTAAGGCCTTTTGCATTCTGGTTCAGTGCTCTGCCACTGAATCGTCCCCTCTTTAAGTTACTTGTGTACAAAGGGGATTCAGAGGCAGAGGATAGAGACAGCTCTTACCCACACTCTTCCTCCTCAACCTGTATAATTTATTTTATTGTTGCCAGACTTTGTAAGCTGTCTATTCTAGCTATGCTTTTGAAAGCTGTTGTACACTTAGTCTCATAATGAGGTTGAAACACTCACCTGTTTCCTCTTCTGGTGCTTCCAGCTTCTTAGCTAAGCAGCTGCCAGTTTCCCTGGCTGTCTAGTTTGCTATGGCCATTATGCAACTTTACAGCCTCTGTGGTCACATAAATCAATCTACTAACCTCCTCATATGTGTGTGGGAACTCTAATGTGATATTCAACATAATATATGAATTTAAATATTTGTAATCTCCTTCACACAACTGCTAAGACTCTGCCAGGAAGTCACTAATGCCACCAAAGCAGGTGTTTGGTCTTTTATTTCTCCTGTATTTCTTCCTTGAGCAACCCGATTCTTTGCTCATTGGAGGCTTATTGCTGAATTGGAGTTAACTGCTGTAGGAGAAGTATAATGCAAAAAGAAGCGTCATATTCTTGCAGCATATGCAACATTAAAAATATACATAGTTCACTTGAAAAGTTTTCTACCTTGTCCAGTGGAGAATCAACACTACATTAAACAGAGGAGTCAGCTAAACACAGAAGCATAGGTATCATTTTAAAAGGCCAGTGTACCTGAGAGATACCGGCCATGGAAATTACCATAAATAGAATTTTAGAGAGTTTCTCAATACTTTTATGCATCAAGTCTGAATCATGAGTAATGAGCTGGAATACAGCCATTCTGTTAGCACTGAAGCCAGTCCTGGTGTTACACTGCTCTGTAGAGTTGCATATATACAATGACAGATAACAGAAGGCTTGCTCAATAGCTTCCAAGTAGAGATGAGCAGGGCAGGCAGGACAGATGTGATGAAGATCTCTTGAAAAAGTTGAGTTGCTAATAGCCCGGTAAGTACTGCAAGGTGAACTACACTGGCTTGTTGCCATCAGAAACAAATTAAATGATTTTGAACTATGGGAATTCTTCAATTATAAAAAGCAGTGCAAGGGACAGATGGCTTCTGATCTGCACACACCACAGATCTCAGTGATGTCAGCAATGACCTTTGACGACAAAGGATGGAGTGAGAGAGGCCCCTCTGACAGGAAGTAAGGAACTTTGATACCCTATAAAAGATGGCTTTTCCAGTTATTAGCTGGTGACATGAATAAGCTATTTTTGGCTACATAAACAGTTGCAGTATATATACACAAAAGAAATAAAAGGAATAACTCCCAAACAAGATGTATTTGACAAAAAAGCAAGGTAATATTTTAAAGCAACATTTCAGACATTTGGTGAAATGATAGTTTTAGAATATCTTAAGTTAATGTTTGCTGTAAGTACTGTTGGAGACAGCCATAAATCCCTTAGATTTGAGAAGCCTGCTTCGCATTCAAGATCAGAAACTACCATGTAAGGAATAGCTTCTAAAATGTGTGACCTAAATGGCCAAAGATGTCATCATTAATCAATGTGGATAGAATTGGGGCCCATATTTAATATCTCCAAAAACAGAACTAACCTTTAGTTAAAGCTACACTGGAAAATCTTGTAAAAAGTTGGAAAAGCCCACATTTATCTCAGAGCAAATCTCAGTATTAGGGCTGTACCTTCCTGTCTCTCTTTCATATAATATTGCTACTTACTTACAGTGCTGAGCAAACAATGCTACTTCTTGCAAATAATCAACAATTCTGCACATACAGTGAACTTCTTGACAATTGTACCTGAGACTGAAGAGGAGATTTATTAACCACATTTACTATTCCAGTGACAGAGTCTCCAAGCAAATGTTATTTATGTCATCACTGGCAAGTCCCCAAGACATACTTGATAAATACCCTTGTTATATCATCAGATACAAAATTATTGAGCATTTGATCTTCTTTCACTTGTCCAACTCTACAACTTGATTTTCCAGTGTCTGGGGATTATGAATGCTAGAACTGTGCTTTTTTGATTCTTGGTGCTTTATCTTAGATGAGCATGCCAGTGATTTAGAAAAAGCTTTGTCTTGTGTAGTATGGTTTGATTGGCAATATAACTTATACACACAATTATTATGAGCCCGCCTCTCTCTCTCACACAACCACCAGCCCTGATGTAAAGCAGAAATGGGCCACATAAAGCTGATTTCCAGAGTGTGATAATGGTGGTCAATGTCAGACACTTTAGATTTGTCTTCTCTCTCCCTATTTCTTAAGCTCTTCCATGAGCTTAGAAACATGTTCCACACCACTGTCCAAATGAAAGAACTCTTAATTTATTACTTTTAGTGGACTCTTCACAGCTAGCTTTGTCCAGTTACAGTTACTGTGATTTCTCCCAAACACCCCCCATTCATCCTACCCTTTTTTTGCACCCTTCTTCCCTATGTCCACAAAAAGGTAACTGAAGTTTCTTTTTAAAACATTTATTCTGAGACTGAAGGAAAGGCCATCCAGTGATGATCCAAACTTGGGATCCATCCCATGGGTGGGTACCAAAACCTGACATTGTTACTGATACCATGCTGTGCTTGCAGATAGGAGTCTAGCATGGCTGTCACCTGAGAGACTGAGGTTGGGACCCCTATGAAAGAATTAAGAAAAGGACTGAAGGAGCTGAAGAGGATTGTAATTCTTTAGCAAGATCAACAGTGTCAACTAACCTGGACCCCTGGGAGCTTCCAGAGACTAAGACACCAACCAAAGAGCATATATGGGCTGGTTCATAGTCTCTGGCACATATGTAGCAGAGGACTGCCTTGTCTGGCCTCAGTGGGAGAGGATGCACCTAATCCTGTAGATACTTGATGCCCCAGGAGAGAGAGATGCTGAGAGTGGTAAGATGGGATGGGAAAGTAATGGGATAGGTGGATGGGGAGCATCCTCTCAGAGGGAATTGGGAAAAGGGATGGGGTAACGAACTCTGGGAGGGCAGTCTGGAAAGGGTGACAATATTTGGAATGCAAATAAATAAAATAACATAATTTTTTTAAAAAAGAAAAAAATTAAGCCCCATCCCAAAGTTTATTCTGTAAGAAATCCTGTCTGGTAGTGTGATCACAGGTAAAATTTAGAAAGTTAGAGTTCTAATAACTGCTCAGGGCAGAACCAGCATGGTATTTAAGACTTGTCCTTGGTGCTGAATTCTTCCCGTTTCTTGTGCAGATGATCCTTGAGTAGACATTATGAAAGTATGGAATGTTCATGGCAACTTGACAACATTCTGTGAGTTAGAGTTCATGGAAGTTATAACTTTGAATTCTGACTAAATTTTGGGGGCAATTGTTCAAACAGAAGTGCACTAAAATAATAGAAAGAAATTGCACAGCTTTTCTGGGGCTTCTTCCCCCATGTCTTTCAAACCCCTAAGAATAAAAATACCAAACAAGAAAGTTCAATCTGTTTAAAAGATTAGCAGACAATTTCAGTAATCATGGGATGGCATCAACTTCAAGTGTTCAGTATATGAATGGATGAAGTAATTGTCCTATATACATACAGTAGCTTTAAAAATGGTAATTCTCATTTTCAGTAGCATAGAAAAACCTAGATATTATATTAAACAAGATAGGCTGAGGACATAGGGTTCTGTCTTTCTGTTCATACCTTCCTTAGCCTGATATGCTCTACCTTTTGAACTGCAAGAGAAAACTAACATTTTTTTCCTGAACCTGCTTCTCACCATGTATTTAGTCCCAACAGTGATAAAACAGTGGAGTGGTTATAGTCAACAACAATACTCCATGTTTATTGCATTATTTATATATGGTATCTAAGGAAGATTATTTCATAGAATCAAGAAGAGAACAATGGTTGTTGGGGACTGAGGGGCTGTGGGCTGGGGAGATTTGCTCAAAAGCTACAAAATCTTAATTAGAAATGAACAGTAAATTCAATAAATTGTTCTATAATATGATTACTGTAATGATGGATTTGCTTTGCATTTTTATTGGCTTATGGACTTAGTTACTTAAGTGTGTATATTCATCCTGAATGTGGGTTGGTGGGCATTCTGGATTGACTATAAAGGGGAAAAAAGTCAGGTGAACTCCAGTATTCTTCTTTCTCTGCTTGCTAATCCACTGAGGAGTAATCAAGAAGCTTCCCACCACTGCAATGAGGAGCTGTTTCTGCCACCTTGTCTTGCTTGATCTGATGGATTGTGCCCTCAGAATCACAAGTTAAGAAAACCTTTCTTCCTAAACTGCTTCTTGTCAAGTATTGGGTTATAGCATTGAGAAAAGTAACACAGTGATTATACAGTTAATAGCAACATATTGTTTACTTTGAAATTTCTAAGAGATTTTCTCATCATATAATAAGCAAGGTAATGGCTATTAATAGGTTAACATCAGTTAACCATCAACAACTTATCAGAACAATATGTTGTATTTACCCAACATTGATGATCCTCATGTGTCAATGAAGAGAAAAGGAAGAGCAGGTGATTGTGTTGGATCTCAAGATATATAGCATACATGTACAGGGAGAGCATTGCCTTCCAAACTGATAAAAAGAGAGAGAGAGAGTTCTACAAGGCTTCTGTGAATAAGCCTGGTCATTAAAATTCTGCCCAATATTACAATGTCTGTTACTTCTCCTCAAGTATTTCCAAACTATGTTGGCCCATAATCCACCATTCATATCATCAATTAACTAACTTTGTTTCTGGATGTTACCAAACAAAGCATCCTTGGCATTGGATACTTAAGATCCTTTGTTTCCTGGTAATATCCTAAACTATATAGTTTTGTTTACTGAACTGGGAATCCCAGGTTGCTATGAAGAGGGCCAAAGGAAAGACTGGGCAGAATGTAAATATCAAGATTCTATGTGAGATGAAGACAACAGAAACAGACAAACCAGAGGAAACCTGCATATTTGGAAATTTCAACTTAGAAAACTAAATGTATAGAGAACAAAGTTGAAACCTAAACAGCTGGGCTCAGTGGCAGGAGGACAGATGCTCAGGGCCCTGCCCTTAAGTGTCTTTTGGGATGATAATGAGTCTCACCACCCTCTCTGGTAAGATACAGTGTAAGAATCAGCCTCTTATATCTGAAATGTTAAGCCCTGTAGCTAGCACAAATTCCATTAAAAGGAAAAAATAATTGCACAGGCTCAGGGATGTTTCTTCCATTCTTATTTGTATGGCAGGGAGGACTATAGTGCACTGTGCTGCTTGTCCATTCTGAATATATGCCCACTGTAACCATGGAGCCTATTAAGCCTTGTCAGGTGAATTGGCTGTGGCAGGGCAATGGGAGGGAAGATGACAGTTGGCTGGCTGGAGTGTTGTTCTAAAGAATTTCATGATGTGAGTGCCATGTGAATGTTTAAAACTGAGCCCTCTTTGTGTGATAACCTTGATTACATTTAGTTAGTAAAGTTATAGTCATTGAATGGGAGAATCTGAGAACTGGCAAAAATGTGTTCTTAAGCTTCCAAGTTGACCTGTTGGTGACAGCAGAATATTTGTGATTTGTAGATGGAAGACAACAAGTGAGACAAAAAGATGAGTTGGGTCTATGAAGGGTCATCAAAAATGACTGGTTAAGTCTCAAAGACCGAGGCTGCAAGATTTAATACAGTCTTATCCTTTCTTTATGGCCAAAATACAAAGGTACAAAATTAAGTGGGGGGGGGTATGGAAAACAGATGATAGAAAATGCCAAGCATTAATTTCTCTTTCTACAGCTCTTTGCTGTTGGTCTTGTGCCCATGACTGGGGGATCTTTGTCTCCAACTCTGTGGAACTGAGCCACACAGCACTTTAGTCATGGAAAAAGAGGTAATATTTGTTGTTCTGACTGTCTGTTTTCTGTGATAGGAAGCCCCCAAGTGCCAGGTGTAATTACAGCCATTATTTTGGGATGAATGTCATAATTAATTCAGACTAAAGGGGTACCTTCCTTTTATGTTTTATTTCACAAAGAAAGGTGAGATATTCAATGTAATTATTGTCCTTTTAATAAATGCATGGCCCTTACAGCCTTCCAGGTAGAGACTTACTGTAATAGCAGCATTAGTGAAGAGCTCCTTTGACTATATATGATTTTCAGTGATGTTTTCACACAGTAGACTGTGAAGGACCCACCCTTCACAGGTAACCTATTGGTTTTACAATCTTTAAGGAGATGAAGACCGCAGTGCTGATTACATTGTAAGTCACTTCATTAATATCCAGAAAACCAGAAGGTTCATTTTAAAATGTGAACCAAGACATTTTCCTCCTTTTGCCATTTAATACATTCTTTGGAAATAAATAGGTCTCATACGAAGCAAACTGAAGATATAACCCAGATTTTCCAATAGCCAAAGAAAGAAATGATAACCCTCCATCAATCTTGCTTTGTCACTTTCTCTGTTACCTTTAACTTTTAGTTAAAGGCATATCATTAGGTAGTTTTTCTAAGAAAATTTTCCTTACTCTGGGTGGCGAATTGGATGGGACCGGCCCCCACTGACTCATCTTGTTTGAATTCTTAGCCCACAGGGAGTGACACTATTAGGAGTTGTGGCCTTGTTGGGTAAGTGCAACCTTATTGGAGGATGTGTGTCACTGTGGGGGCAGGCTTTGAGGTTCCCAATGCTCAAGCTATGCCTAGCATGGCACACAATCTTTTTCTGTTGCCTGAAGATCAAGATACAGAACTTTCAACTCCCCCTGCACCATGTCTGCCTGCACACTCCTATGCTGCCTCCATGACAATATAATGGGTTAGACTTGTGAAACTGTAAGCCAGCTCAATTAAATGTTTTCTTTTAAAAGAGTTGCCTTTGTCATGGTGCCTTTTCACAGCAATGAGAACTCTAACTAAAATGCTCTGTCTCACTATCTACCCATCCATCATTTTCTTTCTTTAAGATAAGGACTTCTTTGTCTCTTCTATGGTCACCATATAGAGTAGAGCTGCTGTGGCTAAAGATTGGGGATGAGGAAGCCCAGCCACTGGCCTTGTTCTCAATCTCATCTCTGTGTCCCAACCAGAAATGGAACTGTATATCTCCATGTATCTCCATGTATCCTAGGAGAAATGGAACTGTATATCTCCATGTATCCTAGGAGACACTGGAGCTCAGGAAGAAAAATTAATTGTCTGGAGATACAGTGACTTGTCACTGACTGACAAATTATTTTAGTGGCTGAAATTTTGTAGAAGTTTTCTAATTTGTCACATATCTTTCTCTATTCATAAATCACAGAAATTAATTGGAAAAAGTCTTTTATTTTCACTAGTTAGGCATGTTATATTTGACTTGAACTTTAAATATATAATGAACATTTAAACTTCAATAGTAAAACCACTCATTAAAAAAATGGGCAAAGGACTTGAACAGTCATTGTACTTTCAGTGCTCAGAGAGTGAGCCCTGCCTCCCATCTGGGCTGTACTGAAGATATAACCCTGGTGGTCTGAGATCAGAAGAACTGGCAGTCTTATCAACTCAGCTAACACCCAGACTAAGATGCAGGGTTTTGAGTTGGCCCACCACATCTACCCTTTCTCTGAGATGCTGAATCACATGAAAGGGCTGGTCCTATAGAACCAGAGCTACAGTATCTTCATGACAAGGCAACAATAGGATATCTGAGAGGAGCCCCCCTGAGGATACAGTATTGATGGGGTAGTGGAAGCCAGAAGCCTCTATTCATTGCAGTGGATATTCACAAGTAAAGATGTTTGGCACAAGTATGTACTGGGAGACCCACTGAGACACACTACAGCTTACACTGTGAGATGGTTTAATTTTCATTTTTTACCTTTCAGTTTTGAATTTTTCAAATTTTTTGAGAGGAAGTTTTCAAGGGCAGAGGGTAGATATGGAAGGATGTTGAGATGAGTGGGATTAGGGTGTATGATATAAAATTCACAAAGAATCAATAAAAAGTTAAAAAAGAGAGGATACATACTGAGTAAAGTAAGCCAGTCACTACATGCTACTTATAACTGTCTAGTGCTGCAGTGTTTCGGAGAGGAAGGGGAAGGAAGGGACCATTAATAGACATGACTATTTTTTTTTGAAGAATGTGATGAAAATATTCCAAGTGAAAACCAATTATGATAGATTCTACAACCTTTGAATATATTAAAAACACTGGGTGACATGTTTTAGATCGGTAAAATTCATGGTGTGTGAATTATATTCTGGGAAATAAAAAGAAGAGATTTGGGATATTGATGCAGCCAACACAAATGAGAGTCTACTGTGTGTACTGAGATCTACATGGTGGCACACTAGAGTCAGCACAAAGGAAATTTAATTACCAACATGTAGCTCAAGTGGGGAGAGTATTTTTTTTTTTTTTTTTTTTTTGGTGGGGAGATGATGTTCTCTGCCAGAACTACTAAAAAGCCAGAAGGTGGAGCAATGCAAGACCTACTTTTTATTTCTTTGTGACCTTGAGATCAAAGCTGTTATAAAACTAGGGTTTTGTGCAGTCTATCTGCAAAGGGTAATTTCTTCCCGCCTTCTTCCCCTTAACAATTATATGGTAAAATAAAAGGACTGAAGTTGGAATGTGCACATTGCCAATCCTTTTCTAGTCCCAGGTACAACTAAAGGCTGTTACAACCCCCTTGCAAGACAGAACATAATTTCTTAGCATGTCATTACCACCACAGATGGCAACATGCTGAAGTGATCTGTCAGCTCCTTGGAGGGAAAGGTACCAACTTGAGCGACTGTCTGGAAGCTTTGGTAGAAACGGTGTGCTCCTCCTCCTGCCAGGCACACTCCTTAGTCACTATTATGGGTTATTCAAGTAGTAGTCACTTCTTTAAGTCCACTGCAGTGTGCAGTAACTCAGTATTCAAAGTACTGTCTCTGGGAGATCACATATTAGCGTCACGCTTTTAGAAAAGGGCATGATGGAACAGCCTGGCAGGCTGTGTCTGAGGTGGCAAACACTTTCAGCAAAATTTCACTCAGAGTTTTAGTTAAGTGATTCTGCTAACTTGTTAAAGTAAAACTCCAATGTCATTAGACCTTAAGAGTTACACAATTCCCTGTCAGGATAAGGTGTCATTAAATTTTGGGTTGGTAGAAGGGGACTCACAGGAAACTGAGGATAGAAAGTGAAAATTGGAGACACATGGGGTTGGTCCAGGAGTGAGAAAGTGAAGGAAGTTTTCAGAAGCCAGGCCCTCCTTGTGACCCATAGGTTGCCTGAGACTCTTAAGAGAGCAGTGGGATAAAATTTTTATATTATCTACTTTTCTTATCACCATGGCAAAAATACCTAATGTGAAGTAATGTAAGAGAAGAAGAAAGATTTGTTCTGGATCATGGCTTCAAAAGACACAGCAGAGAGGGCACACTGTAGGTGGCTCTGTGGAGATGGGGACAAACTTAGTTTCACACAATCTCAGTGAAACAGAAAGCAGAGGATTCTTCGACCTATACCCCAATGACCCACTTCCTTCAGAGAGGTTTTTCCTCATAAAAGTCCTACATTGTTCCTTAAAAGCTCTCCAGTTGGGGACCAAATGTCTAAAACACATGAGTGTATGCAGAACAGTCTACTCCCAAATCATAATAAGTGTCCACAAAGCCAACTCCTGTGAGCAGAGGGGAGCAACTTTCCTAAAGGGGATATAAATTAGTGACAGGGTTGCAAAAAAGTCTGCCTCTGTGGAGATAGAAACAAGACAAGAAAAGGGTCCCTTGGTCTTCAGGGATCATAGACTAACATCATAGTCTCATAGCATCTTTGCCTGTATTAGCATTCTGGATGCTAAAAAATAGTCTGGGTATTTAATTTAGACTTTGAACACTAATGCTCCAAACTGGGCTCCTACACATAGTAACTGTTGATATTTCAAAATTTTAATGATGGGATTGGACTCTGAGCAGATACTCACTAGAAGTAGAGAATCTGTAGAGAAAGGGATACGCTGAGGATAAAATCTGTGTACTTCTATCTGTCCAGGGGAGCTGTATATAACGAGGGGCAGGGCCAGGCCATGAGACAGGTTAGAACGATAAGTGCCTATTGAGTGAAATGGATGTTGATTGATGAAAGTGTCCAATGAATCACAAATGGGAAGAGAAAATAAAGACTGTCAGGCAGTGACAAATAGTCAAAACAGAAGCAAAATGTGCCCCACTTGACAATGAAGGACGGTGAGGTAGAAGCAGAGGCATGGCACAGTGTGAACAGACACAAGGGGTTCTTTACCACTCTTCCACCCCAAACTCAACAAAACCGTTGTAAATCCACAGACAAGTGACTTCTAATTGTTCCCCGTGAATTGTTTAAGATGGAAGTAAACTTACAATGTGTTTCCCCTGTTGGCTAAAGTCGCTGTCACAGGCGTTTGTGAATTCTTATCCCACGACCCTCATCATACACATACATTGTGGAGCACCCCCATGTGTCCCACAAACTCCTTAAGGATCAAAATCATGATGGTATTATTCTCTACCATTTAGCACAATGCCAGAGCCGGCTAATAAATATTTTCTGGTTGTAGGAATCATTAAATGATGAGTACATTTAACTTGAATTATTTGAAAATTGATACACAAGTGTATTGATTTAACAAATAAGTAAAATTCTGCCAACTAGAATAAATATAGAATCAATCATTCTGTCAACCATAAAGTTTTCATTCCAGTCATTCAGGAGAATAAGAACTGTAGTTGACTTTCAGAAAATGAAGTTTAATGAACATTTATAAAGAAATTATGAAATAAATAAAAAGAATTGCTGTTGCAAGCTGACATGTAAGACCGTAATACCATCGATCTTTTACAACGTTTTATACCAAACAGGCTAAAGGGACTGTGGTGAAATGCCAGGAATGGAGAGAAGAGAGAGGAAAAGCCATAGAATTTACTGGGTCCTAAAGCAGTCTGAAAAGTGAGCACTTCTAGTGACAAATGAAGGCGACTCCAAGCTGTGACTATAGAGCCCCGTGAATAGGATGCTCTAGTGGTACTTACAGAACCCTGTGAATATGAGGACTGTGTTTTCTTCTTATTAAAATCACTTATATCTAAAAATAAAGTTCCGTTTGTACCACCTTTAAAAGCCTTTCCAGCTGTTCACACTCCCTGGAGCATGTGGTAGACTATTTTATTTCTGAGAGAGCCTGAGAAATTCTTTTGATAAAAGTCAGTTAATGGCTTTGTTTGATGAGGAAATGAAGAATGATCAGGTGAGGATAACTGTCTGAGAAGCCACAAGGAGCTTGTTACTTGATGCCCTGCCTTCTACCAATGAACTCAATGTGCACGGCACTGCATGTGGTGCTGAACTTCATTAGATGCCAGGACAGACAGATTCTAGTTTAAGCTGTATCACTGGGAGGCCATGAGAGCTTGGCCAAGTCACATGACCATTTTGGATCCTGTGAGCTGTACATTACCATTTCTTTTCAGATTTCTAGTAGAGGGCTGCTCCCTCTCTCTCTGAAAAGAACTAAAAGGCCTTCCTTGGATTACTTATGTCTATGACACAACCCAGGTAAAGTTTTCATTAAAAGAGTGTCCGTAAAGGTAGCAATTAGGCTTAGCTAAGTAGGGTTTCCAGAGAAAGATGTCCTAAGTCTGAATCTCATGTCTGACACTTGACCATTTGAAGAACTTTGGGGAAGGCCTGTACACCTCTGTCTCCTCACTTATAAAACAGGAACAATAAAACTGATACTTCCCCACAGGGCTATGATGATCTCTGTGAAAGTTACTGTCATGAAGCACAGGTTATGCATGAGGTGAGGTAGTGGGGGTTAACCAAGCATGTATTTCAAGTTATTTTCTTCATTGTAGAATTTCTGTGTGCATGCACATGCACATGCACACATATGTGTGCAGCATGTCTAGATCAGAGGACAGCCTTAAGTATTGTCCTCAGGTGTTGTCTACATTTTATTGTTTGTTTGTTTTTAGAGAAGATCTCATTCTGTGACCTAGGCTACTCCACAATTGCAATCCTCCTGCCTCAGGCTTTAAGTGTTAGAATTAGAAGAGTATGTCACCCTATCTGTTACATTTCTTCTTTTTTCCCCTACTAGTTAGAAAGCATACAGTGTGTCAAAATATCTTACCAGGCATGATAAATTTCAGAAAGGAGCTTGGTAGAACACTTTTTTTTTCTTTTCTGAGGCTGTTGCATCCTGATTCTGAGGCCAGGGCAGGTGCCTGGAATACTGCAGGACATATGGGACAGGTAGTGACAGCATCGTGATCCTCCACTTGCAAAGAGTCTGCAGCAACCTAGCAAGGAATCCCTGTTCAATAACATAATCAGATTCCTCTCTATTTAAGCTTTTGAGTTTTTATGGCTTAGTGTAGTGGTTTGAATGAGAATGGCTCCTACAGACCCATATGTTTGAATACTGATCATCAGGGAGTGGCACTAATTAAGAGGGATTAGGAGGTGTGGCCTTGTTGGAGGAGGTGTGGCCTTGTTGGAGGAGGTGTGGCCTTGTTGGAGGAGGTGTGACCTTGTTGGAGGAGGTGTGTCACTGGGTTTGTGCTTTGAGATTTCAAGGGCCCAATCCAGGCTTAGTGTCTCACTCTCTTCCTGTTGCTTGCAGATCTGTTTGTAGAATTCACGACTACCTCTCTAGCACCATGTCTGCCACCATGCTTCCCGTCATGATGATAATGGACTAAAGCTCTGAACTATAAGATAGGTCCAGTTAAAAGTTTTCTTTTATAGGTTGTGATGTCTCTTCACAGCAATAGGTGCTGACTAAGACACTTGGCAATCACAAGGAACTGACACACCACCGTCTAGATTGCAACTTTCTAGTTATGCAGACATCGACTCAGATTCTATCTTCAATAAACTAAATAATTACTATTATCATACACACAATAAAGAAAATTGTAAATATCTGAATCCAGAAATTGAAACCATTGTTCAAGCCACAGAATAGTCAGCTTTGGGGTTGGATGGAAACGGAGTACTTGTCAAAAATAAAGCCACTGAACTTTTTATTGATAACGTGTGTCTTTGTGATAAGAAATTTGAATGTACCTGAATGTTAGGGATCATCTAGAAAAACATAAGGCTAATGTTTCAATTTTTAAAAAGTATAAAAATGTTTTAGTACTCTATGAGTTCTATAGAAAAACCAAATATAATGCCATTATTGGAATGCTTTACACTGTGAGGCTTTGGAAAGGTCAAACTAATTGTAGACAGGACACTGTTGTCCTTACAATACATTCACAGATTGTTCTTGGCCAACAGGAAAGATTTTGTTTGTTTTTTGAGACAGAGACTTTCCATGTAATGCTGGTTGGCTTGGAACTGGTGACACCCACACATCAGCCTTTGATGTGCTGGAGTTAAGTTATAAGTATGTGCCATCATGGGTGGATTTATGATCATTGCCCCATATCCTGCACAAGAAAACCTGAGTGAGTCTTGGAAGCTAGAAAAGATGTTTTTCATACATCATTTTGTTTGCTTTTTACCTCCCACCATTATTCTCCCTTCCCTCTCTAACAGCGTCACTATGCAGCCCAGGATGACTGTCTCAAACTCACACCTCAGGCTCTTAAATGCTAGACAGATACGAGCCACCACTCCTCGCTCGGTTGTGAGCAAGGCCCTTTCTACTGGACCCTCATTCAAATATAATCATTTTTACTTTGTTTGAAAGGCAGCTGAATGATTAAATTTAGAGAAATTTTTCTTATGTAAAGTGCTAGAATTCGAGGTTCTGAGGTATTTAAATTTTCTTATAACGAGCATTTTTCTCATCCAGATAGACTTAACATGCTTAAAGAAATACACCAACGATTTCTGAAAAGCAGCAGTCCGTGGAATGTTTGTCGACAGCTCTACTTGTTTTGGAAGAAATGATTTCGAGAGGGAAAAAACATTTGTACAGTATGTTTCCAAATAACTCTTTGTAGAGACCTGTGGCAGTGCTGCAGAGGCCTGGGTCAGTGGGTAAAATGCCTGATGTGTGAGCATGGGGATCCAAGTTTAGCCCTCCAGCACCCTACCCATGTAAAAGGACAGCTGTGGTCATGATCACACACATCTGTAACTCTAGCCCACGTGAGGTGGGGGAAGGGGAGTGATGGTAGATAAAATTTAACCAATTAGTGAACACAGTTCAGTGAGAAGCCCTGCCTGAAGAAGAGCCACTGAGGAAGGCAGGCATCATTAACTTCTGGCCTTGACAGGTACATGAGTGCTTACATGCATGTGTATCTATACACAGAGGCATATATTCATCATTTCCCCAAAATCATCATTATAAGTCAGAAAACATGCAAAAAATTGTCACATGTCTTTGAGCCAACTCATGTATGTGAAAATGTTTCCTAAATCTTATGTGCATTTTTGGCACAGTGTATGTGTTTCACTTCTCAATAAGATAAATTAGGGAAGATACTAACTAGACACTTGATCATTGTCTATTCACTTAATAGTCAAATAAAACTTTTTTTTTCTTTTTAAAAGAAAGAATTTCTTTCAGTTTGACTTGTTTCCTCCTCACTGTGGCCCTTGACCTTCTCAGGCCATTTGTTCTAGTTTAGAAAACTTGTCAATTGTTTCTCTGTTCCTTTGAGATATAAACCTCCCTGTACCTTGTCAACTGTACAACAGAGGAATGTTCTTCTCTAGAAGACGGCAGGCATTCATTTGAAATGTAACCATCAAGAAATAAGTCAGGCAGGGCTCATGTCCTTAAGCCCAGCACCCAGGAAGCAGAGGCTGGCAGATCTCTGTTCATTCAAGGCCAACCTGGTGTACGTAGCACGTTCCAGGACATCCATGGCTGTCTCAAAACCAACCAACCAACCAACGAAAGAACAGAAAATCAAAACAAACAAAAAAATTCAAAGCCAAAAATCAATAAAAGAAAGAAATGATTCAAGTTCTTGTTCTTCAGACATACATCTCAGTTGCTTCTGAAGCAGAAGTGCCTGAGGCCAACGGGGAGGCTGTACCTGGGCATTGAGCTTTATGAGTTCTGAAACCATCTAGAACAAACTCCTGCAAACCAGGCAAAAGGCTGTCTTTAAAGGTGCCACCACAGAGCAGGGCAATGCTCCAGCCTAGGACATCTTAGCTGACCACTTTCACATCTTGAGGAACATGCTGAAAACATACTCATCACACACAGGTGGCTGCTCACTTATCTAGTTCCCCCTTGCATTCAGGAGGGACTTTCACTATAAGTGCTGCAATTGTTAAATACAATTATTTGCATATTTCTTTCCAAGTGGATTGCTCCACTTCCAACTCTAAAAAAGGTGGAAGTACATGAAGGGGGTGGGGTGCAGCATGGGAATCACTGATATGAGAAGTTTCCGAGTATGCAAGCCATGATTGACACGGCAGCTTGTAGAAGGAGAGGGGAATCATTTTGACGAGGCAGATAGGAAAATGAAATGCCAGTCCCCCTGGCGTACAGTGCCACTGTCCTACCCAGCTGCCAGTCTCTCTAGAGTGGCCCACAGTTCTGCAATTAATCACTTGAAGCTTGTAGAAGCCTCAGGTCTCAGCACAGACATCCTCTCAGCTTTCCTTAAGAGCTCTTTCTAAACTGTCTTGTTCATGGTCCTATTTCAGAAGTCATATACATCACGCTGCCATTGAAATACTTGTAACACCGCTAACATGTATTGGAGAGATGGTGGTGTCCTCTAAAAAGTCACAGGACTTTTTCTTAGTCTCGGATGTTCTTAAGTACATTCATTTCTTTCTTTTATGAGACAAGGTTTCTCTTGTAGCCTTGGCTGCCCTAGAAGTCACTCTGTAGACCATGAACTCACAGAGATCTGCCTGCTTCCACCTCCTGAGTGCTGGGATTAAAGGTGTGTGCCACCACTTCCCTGAGAGTTCATATCTTTTTGAGGTGTCTACATTTTACTTCTGTTTTCCATCATCCACCTCTTTATTATATCCGTTTTAACAAGGAGTCTTGATAATGCCCTATTCATGTATCTTTCATTCAATGTTTACATAACAAGAGATGGCTTTAAAGGCAAGTTTATACATAAAACAACTGAAAGTTAGGAAGACGTAGCAACATTCTTAACATCATAGAGCTAATAGGTGGAGGACTTGTGATTAAAAACTAGTTGTTATTTTAAAGTCCATATTCTTCATCTTTGGTAGTTAAGACCCTCAACAATTCATATACCATACAACTCTGAAAGAAGAAAAGTTAGACTCCAACCTAATAGTGGAAAGTTGTGATGCTCCAGCTCAGTATCAAGGGATCACAGTGTTTCAGAGAGCACACAGTGTGGTAACTAACTCCTGTCAGAAGCTGCTCAGTGTACACAGAAGTACGTAGCCCAACAGCCTTTGTGCAGTCCAGGGCACAGAATGATAGCATCCATTAGATAGGGCACAACATCTTAGTTAGGGTTTCATTGCTATGAAGAGACATCATAACCAAGGAAATTCTTATGAAGGAAAACATTTAATTGCAGCTGTCTTACAGTTTCAGAGGTTCAGTCCATTATCATCATGGTGGGAAGCACGGCAGCATTTAAACAGATATGGCTCTGGAAACTCGAAGATTTCTATATCTTGATCTAAAGGCTCTTCCACAGGCAGCCAGGAGGTGGGTTTCTTCTGCACTGAGAGGAGCTTGAGCATAAAAGGAGACTTCAAAGGCTTGACACACTTCCTTCAACAAGGCCACGTCTAGTCCAACAAGGCTCCACCTCATAACAGTATCACGTCCCATGGGGGCAAGCATGGGGGCAAGCGTATTCAAACCACAATGACATCTTTTTGCTTCTTCCAAATGAACTAAACATAAATGTAATTCACATAATTGTAACTGCTTTTATACTTTCCCCAACAAAACGCTTCTAAACTCTGCTAGAATTTTCTGCCTTTTCATCAAATGCCTCATTTTTGTGTGTTTTGTTTCTTTTTTTCTTCTCTGTAATTAATCTCAACTATAGAAATGGGAAGATTAAGTAGAACGATGTAATTTTTTGTCTTTTCTTTTTTTGCATTCAGAGCATAAGCTGTCTTCTCCGCTGACTTTTCTGAGTTGGGTTTTGGTAACTCATCTCCCTTGACTGTCACTTTCAAGTGTTCTAACACCATTTCCCCTCCAATTGTCTCAGACAAACTGGTGTATATACACATGAACTGTGCTAACACAGAGGGCTGGCTTTGTTTTAATCAATGAAAACCAATCAAACATAAAACAACCAAGTTGACTAAATTGCCCACATAGTTAATGAGCCTCTTAGAAGAGTCAAGGAGAGACTCTTTTATATAAGACTCAGAATTTCACATCCACCACCCCTCCCCATTTTAGTTATATTATATTGGGTTTTTGATCACAGAAAATTTGTTACATTATCATTGGTAGTACTAAAATGAGGGCCAGATAAAATTATACTTGAATATAATTTTGGTTTTAGCAATGGTTGTACTAAATATTGATGTCTATTTAAACTTACAAATAGGAAAAGAAGGTATTTTTGTTACTTTGGAAATTTATTCCAGTTTGAATAGCTTCATAATTACAAATTAAAGGAGAAATAACCATGTTTTCTCTTCAAAGCTCCAAATGTCTCTATTGGAACCTTCTGGGAACACAATACTGTATCTTCCCAGAATAACTGCTTTCTTTTATCCCCTCGGAATTGCATTATTTAATTACTGTACTTTTAAATCAAAATATTTTAAAACTAATTAGACACTGTTTTGTTTTTAACTATTTTTCCAGATGTCTTCTTTGCTTACCAGCCAAATTTAGGAAGCAATGGCAAATGAGCTTGGCAGGAACTGTGTGTGTGGCTGTTTTATGGGCACTGTGTGATACCCATATTGTCGTTTTAAATGTGTTTTACTATTCTTCCGAGATTTTATGTTCTCTGCACCACTTTCATTGCCAGCAAAGCTTGCTTTCCTCTCATTCAGGCAGAGGTCTCTTAGAGTGTCCAATCTCTTGCGCCAAAAGAGTGCTTCTCTTAAAATTATTTCCTTCAAAACAAGAAGTGTCTATGTGGTAATCTAAGGTATACACGACACATAGGAGAGGGAGACTTTCTTTCAGTTATGCTATAGATAGGCAACAGAGGTAGGGGGTTTAAATAATAAAGATAAAAAGATAAATAAAATATTAAATATAAAATAAGACTGATTATAGCTTGTTCTATTATAAGCATTGCTTGTTGCTTTTAGTCCTTTAAGTAGCCCATTAGACATGCATTAACACCTTTCTTTCATGAAGAATAAGAGACATAGAGAGGTGTTCTTGCATGCCCACATTGGTGAATTATTGAAACATAGTTTATAAAATTATGTACTAGAGGCTATGGGTATAGTTCAGCTGGTAGAGAACTTGCCTTTCCTCAATGAGGTGTTGGGTTTGATCTCCAGCACCATGAATGAATGAGTGAGTGAGTGAGTGAGTGAATGAACAACTGAGTGAATAAATAAATAAGTACTATGTACCAGGCTAGTTTACATCTAATACATTTTATACACAATTCATTCCTACTTCAAGGAAGTGCACCCTAGTTAACTTCCAGATATAGCTCCTTCAGTCTTACAATACCAGTGGGAGCAGATATTAAATGATCCTTGAATCCTTACACTTGCTGAACTGACAATGGTTCATAATATTATATAAGAAGTTTTGCAAACTTTTTTGTGGACATAGAAGTGACTGATCTAAATACATGATTCTTCATAGAGTTAAGGTTGATGTGTTTTGTAGATGGTCTTTGGAGACCACCAAGATAAAAATGTGCAGGACTTTGTGGGACATTTTCATTATCTCCACTTTTTACATTTTTTTTTTATTGAAAAAGTCCCAAGTTTCACTACACACCTCTGTTCAATTTCCTGACTAGGGTTAGCCACCAGAAAGTCCCAGACGCCAGGAAAGCAAGAGGCTCTCATGACCCAACAGGGATGACATTAGCTGAAATACCCAACAAAGTGGAGGGAGAACCTGTAGAGACTGTATGCAGAAGTTAAGCAAGGCCCCTGGTTGAGAGATGTGGCCACACACTCATCTCCAAAATTTTAACCCAGAATTGCTCCTGTCTGAAGAAAATATGGGGACAAAGAGTGGAGCAGAGACTGAAGGAAAGGTCACCCAGAGACTGTCCCACCTGGGGATCCATTCCATATGCAGCCACCAAACCCAGATACTATTGCTGATGACAAGAAGTGCTTGCTGACAAGAGCCTGCCTGATAAAGCTATCTCCTTAGTGGCTCTGCCAGAGCCTGATCAATACAAATGTGAATGCTTGCAGCCAACCATTGGACTGAGCACGTGGATCCCAATGGGGAAGTTAGGGCAAGGACTGGAGGAGCTGAAGGAATTTGCAACCCCATAGGAAAAGCAGTATCAACCAACCAGACCGCCCAGAGCTCCCAGGGGCCAAACCACTAACCGAAGAGGACCATGGCTCCAGCTGCATATGTAGCAGAGTAAGGTCTTGATGGGCATCAATGAGAGGGAGGCCCTTGGTCCTGTGAAGGTTAGATGCCCCAGTGTAAGGACGAGGTGGGAGTGGGTGGTTGCATGGGGGAGCACCCTCATAGAAGCAGAGGGAAAGGATAGGGGGTTTGCAGAGGGGAAACTGGGAAAGGGGAAAACAATTGAAATGTAAATAAATTAAATATCCAATCAAAAAAATTGAAAAAAGAGACCCAAATTTCAAAGGGACAAGTGATTTCCAAGCTCATGAAAGAGAGTATTTTAAATGCAGCTATCCCTAATACCCTTGGTTAGTTCCCTGTTTCCTCAGTTGCTTTAAAAGAAGATGATTCTTTACTTCTTTAGTCCTTTAGTAAGAAGATGACCCTTTGGATAACCAGGTAATTGGAAAGGAAAGGAAAGTTCAAGTGTTGACAATGTAAAATGAAGAAGTAAAATTATTATTTTGACTAAAAGTATCAAAGATGTATGACCTTTATTTGGTAATGTGGAATTCTTCCTGTGAATTTTGAAAAAGATTTGTTTTACAGGCTGCCCAAACTTAGGTTTTATTTTACTATAGATACATGAATTAGACAGATGAAGATAAGAGAATCACATTCATTAAAAGTCATTCCAGAGAATACCCATTATGGGCATCACTCACACTTGGGATGGAAAATAGAAATTGGAGTTGGGAACACTGAGGATCTCAAGGAAAAATATCAATATTGTCTTTCAACAATTCTGGTTTTGAGTATGTTTCACTGTGATATTTCTTTTCCAGGTCATATTTGTTCTATCTGGAGAAGGTTGGAGAGCAGGTTCCAGGGCTACAGGCTCAGTGCGGTTAAATGATAACTTTTGTAGCATTGGGAGGCATAAGGAGAGAAGCCCATGAAACTTGAGAATGCTCTCAAAGAATTCCATTAGACTATGTGGCAGAATTGTTGTAATGTTGGTTAGGACTTTAGATATCCATTTTGCATAGCCATATCGACTGAATTAATGTGAATTCTGAAACATCAGGATAGAAAAAGAAATATCTATGAATAAAAGACAATACACTTTCATATATGTAGTTGTAAAAATAATTTATCATAGGCAGTGCTTTTAAAAGATTCATTTTACTTCGTGTGTATATGTGGTCTGCCTTCATGTGTGTATGTTCATTATATGCATGACTGTGCCCATTGGAAAAGGGCATTGATTTCCCTGGAACTGGAGTTACAGAAGGTTGTTAGCTACCATATAAATGCTGGAAACAGCCTGGATCATCTATGAGAGCAGCAAGTATACTTCAGTGCTGTTCCATCACTCTAGCCCCTAGGCAGTGCCTTGTGTGCATGTCTGTGGGCAACCAGTTTTAATCTGTTGAGTGGGTTGGCTAAGGGTGTTTATTAAATAACCAGATATGAAGTACACATGTTGGGAGGGGAACTGTTGGCCAGCAGTCAAGAGTCTCTAATCTACCCCCCCCCCACTTCAGAAGTATCTAATCCAAGCTTTCAGCTCCCCTCATCTCAAATCAACACCGGATGGCATGGTAATTAGACAGTTGTACCTATACATGTTTTTGCATAGGCAAAGTTAGTTCTGTTCAAGATGTGGGTTGGAAGTAGTTGTGTATACTGACTATGCTTTAATATCTTTATGTAAAGTTCCAAAGTAATACTTATTTTCTGACTAATAGTAGATACTATTTGCTGATAGTTTGTCTGTGGATTTCTATGTATGTGTTCACACACCACTATGAAAGTTTCAAATGTTAAAATTGAGTCTAGTGATACATAATAAGTGATTAACAGAGCTGAGATTGTAGACTCTGGTTTTAGACAATTTTCTATCATTTATTCAGTGATGAGCAAAGAACTCAGAGCCTTTTACATGCTAGGCAAACTCTTTACCACTAAGTTACACTCATATCAGCTATATTCTGATACTGTGATTCTGAATATAATTGTCTATTCATTTGCAAGGTCTAAATCAAAAAATTAATGTGAGAAATACCTAGATAAGTATCAGTAAATAAACATTCAAATATTGGTTAACTGTGAAAAAGCAAAACAAAACACTCCCACAAACAAACAAACAGTCATTTCAGAACCTTGAATGATAGAGGATATGACTTGGAAATCCCAGTAGAAAAATGACTGCTTTCCCCCAGTAAAGTACATTTAATTATGATGTCCTTGGTGGCCACTTTGAAACATTTCCTGAGCTCCCTGGGGACTGACAATCCTGATAACTTCATCCTGCAGTGGCGTAGTCCTGGAGCTGTTCTGCATGGCCTAGCAGTTTCAGCAGCTGAATAATCGAGTGGAAAAAATCCATTATTTGAGGAATTTGATCTCTCTGCTATTTGGTTTCCCCCAAAGTTGCAGAAAGAGTGCTATTCTAGTAAAGGACACTATTTGCCCTGTCATCCTAGAGGAGCTGGTTTTGAAATGTGTGCCAACCTGGGAGGATTCAGATGATATACTCACACATTTAAAACAAAAGACCCTCAAAATTAAATGATCTGGATTTATGTGGATTTCAAAAGTGGTAACTGTACATAGGTAAGGACAGTTTAATCTGTTCAGCACACTTTCATTTTGATGAACATTTTTGGAAACAATAGACAAACTAAGTTGCTGTCTAAGTCTCCAGAGAAAACTTATCTCAGAAATTAAGCTAGCCAAGATACAGCAATGCCAAGAATGGAAATATCAAGGCCAGAAAAAACAGATCTGAATATAACAAATTTTATATGACAAATCTTTTTTGTTTATGTACAAGACACTGTGGAACTATGATGGAGAAAGACAACCACATGCCATCAACATGAGCTAACAAAGACAAAATTTCAAATTCAAAACCACCACATAAGTAAAATGCATTATAAATGTGAAGTCATTACTTATATACCATGTATTTCAGAAGAGTAGAAAGGAGTTAATTTCAACTTTGAATCAGCAAAAAGATGTGTGCAAACATTTACCTCAGTCAGATCCTCTGGTGGATTCAATGAGATTCAATGAGCTGCATTGGCTCATATATTTAAATACTTGGTCTTCAGTTAGTGGAAATGTTTGGGAAGGATTTGGAGGTATGGCCTTCTTGGAGGAAATGAACCTCCATGGTTGGCTTTGATGTTTCAAAAGACTCTTGCTCTTCACTGTATCTTACTCTGTTTCAAGGTTGTGGATAAGATGTGAGCTCTTCCTTAACTCAGTATTTCCTTAACTCTGCCATCATAAGCTCTAACTCTCTAAATGACATGCCAAATTAAATTCTTTTTCATATAAGTTACTTTAGTCATGGTGTTTTAGCACAGCAATAATGAAATAAGTAAAAGAGATAGCTTTTTGTAGAAAGAATATCTTGGGTCTGAATGTATGTGGCACCTGTCAAAAATACACATCAATAAATACACATCAATCTTAAATTTATATAAAGAGAAAGGAGAATATAGGTATATTTATCCGCGTTAAGTATGTTTATAGTTTCAATTTGAATGATAATTTTTTTCCTGTTTCCATTGCTCTAGTAAAGATATCTTCTATTCAGTGTAAGGAGCCAGAATTAGAATTGGGGCAGGGTTGTTTGCTTTTATCTTTCCAGGAGAAAAGAAACCCACCCAACTAACCAGAAATCATGAAACAAAGAATAAAGAATAATATTGTTAAGCTTATTAACTGTATTACATGTTAATTATCATTATGAATATGAATGTCTTTTGTCAGAGGAAATAAATCAAATAAACACATATGTTATAGAGATATTGTGATATTGTTTTACAATATGCTTGAGAGTATGCTTTGGAAGTAAGATGAAAAGGAACTGAAATAAAATAGAATACAGGAAAGAATGTTAAAGTAAGAGAGAAAAGAAAGATAAATGAATCCACATGAAAAGTAAATCTCTAAAGAAGGGAGAAAGATAAAAATTGGTATAAGTGTTTGTAAGGGCACATAGATATTAAATAAGTAAGCCCATGCCTTTGACCCCAGTATTTGGGAGACAAAAACAGAGACAAATAGGTTTCTTGTAAATTCAAAGCCATCCTGATCTACAGAGCAAATCCAGGACAGCCTGGGCTACACAGAGAAACCCTTTCTCAATAAATAATAATAAAAATATATATCATCATAAAGGGGCATATTTGAACTCCATACTGTCTTGCTTGCTTGAGCAATGTGAATATGGTCATGTGTTAATGGTAATGATGGTACTGTACATCCTCTTTGAGAGGTCAAAATAGAAAGACATGGATAGAAAAAGTGCTACTAGATTGGATCAGTCTATACTTATGATAAATTCAAACTGCTGGAAAAAGGCTTGTTATGTTGGGAGAGAGGCTTTGTGCTTGTGTGAACAGAAAAGAATAAAAGGTTTTAAGAAAAAGTAATAAGGATCAGATTTGATAGAGGGAGATCCCTGAAGATCTCAGCTATAGACAGGAAAAAAGGAAAAAAGGAATCAAGACTGAACAAACAGATGAGGTATTTGTTGATTCTTCCAGGTGACAATAGCTCTGAAACTGAGACATAAAAATGTCTTCAGCCAAAACTTCAGCTATGCAGGGCAAATAATCTGGTTGGCTCTAGAACTGATGTATTATTACATGCCATACCTTCATATGGCATGAATGGAGACTTATATTACAGTTTGATTAACTAACATATAAAGAAAGTCAGGTGTCTTTCACCTGCTTAAATAAGGAACAGAAAATTATTTTTAACTAATTTGTTCACATTACACATTAATACATTATGTCAATACTGAAATACACACACACACACACACACACACACACACACACACACACATATATATATACATATATATATATGTGTGTGTATACATATATATGTATATATATGTACCACCCCTGAAAGCTTTATGATTACAGACAAAAACAACCAAGAATATAGCCCTGACAAGATTCATCCTTTGGGATGCTGAGATGCTGAAGCTTACTGTTCTCTCTACAATTCCCCCTTTTAGTCCAATAAAAGGCTAATTTTCTTGCAAATATAAACTGAATACAATGATAACAATTTTGAAGACTATCAGATATGACTTACATTATAATTTCTAGTCCATAAGTATTTGGCAATGTGGATACAGTATTCTATTATCTATCCTATCTTGGATAGAGTTTTGTATCTAAATCAGTTTCTATCCTAAGGTATTACATACCTAAAACATCTTTTTAGACCTAAAAGAATCTTCTCAAGACCTAAACAACTTAAACTTAATTGTGAGACTATAACTATCTAGTCTTCCACCCCATCGGAGACCTGAGAAGGAATAACTATTACCTGAGTAAATAGGAAGTACAGATAAGCAGCTTCTAAGATGATATAAAAGACAGACATAGATGACTGCCTGAAGAGTTTGAGATGCATGGTGTTTGAGTACAGGAAGCCCGCCATGTGGTAGAATGCAGATTAGAATAAATGGGTTGTGTTAAGTTATGATCTAGTAAGAGAAGAGCCTAGATATGACCAATGTCTTTGAAAAAAAAAAACATTTTGAGTCTGAATCTTATTTCTGGAAATATGGGGCTGAGTGGAAGAACCAGAACAAATTTCCACAGCTTCTACAAGTTATAGGTATATGTGCTTTTAAAGTTTGGTTTGTAAAAATACTAGACACAGGATCGGATAATGTCTTTAATGGTTCATGAATTCTCTCTGTTTCAGTATTGACTACTATTAGTAGAGCTGACCACGACTATCTCTAAAACCGTATCAGAGGACATCCCCAGGGTAGTTCTAGTCTGTTTTCCCCCTAAAGAGAAAGAAAGCAATGTTAATTTGAAAGATATTCTCAAAGAAAGATTTTTCTTTTATCATATCACTGATGTTTGGGTTGGGTTTAAAGTTTAGTTTTCATTTATAGAAACATGAACTTGGCTTGCACTCGCCATGAGTCCTAGACTGAGCTACCTCAGCTACTGGTTTGCATGAAACTCATCTACTGAATAATATTAGAAAAATGCTGACTCCATGTCTTTACAGTTTAATTACAGGGAACATTACTGTAATCTATACTGTATAGAACTTATCTGTCAATCACAGCATATGTAAAATTTGTGAGCTTATTTGGATCATATGCACTCTAGCCAGGGAATCCTAAGTTATTTACTCTACATCCTAATCTCAGCTCTGCCTCCCTCCTTTCATTTTCTCCCCTATGCCCCAGTTCTCCTGATCAAATAAATGATATTCTGTTGTAGACAGGTGTCTAGAATAACTATTATCTGAGAGGCTTCACCCAGCAACTAATGGAAACAGATACAGAGACCCACATCCAAACATTAGGCAGAGTTTGGGAAAACTGGTTCCAAGATTAGTAAGAGGAGGCCTGAAGCAATTCATTGCTTATTTCCTCCAATAAATGTGGATAATTTTACCTCATTCAGAAACTGCAATGAGATTAAATGAGACATTTCAGTGGATGTACTCAGCAGAGTGCCTGGTCAAAAGGATTGCCTAATACTTCTTACGTAGCTGTGACTGTTCAAGACCTGGGGGAGCAAAACTTTCTTATCTGTAAAATGGTGGTCACTCCATAAGAGGGCACTATGGATTCTGAATGATAACTCAGTATAAGGCCTATAGGGTGTTTATCAATCTGAAGGATCTCTAATCTTGACCCTGCCATGAACTAAAGGACTTGGACAGTCTGTGTGGTGCCTCATTTTTGCCAATAGAAAAGTGGATATTGTCTGTGTAATCCACATCATCCCGAACACAAAATGAGACAATAGTTTGTAGAAATGAAAAGCATTAGAACACAGGAGGATTTTTGTCATCATTGTCACCAGCTTCAAAATGCTGCCCCAGTGGCCCTGGTGACAGCCTGACTGAGCAGTAGAGCCTAGGCTGCAATGATTTTTCAGTCACAGTGCAGAGATTAACCCAGTGATTGGGAACATCTACAGAATTAATACCAGTTCTTCACTCCTGAGGGTTTGATTCTTCACTGAGTAGAACTCAAGAATCACAATGAATATTTGCTGAATGAAAAGGTGATATAGATAAACTCTTCAAAAGTAGCCAGCTCAGAGAGTTCTTTTCTTTTAAACTTTTTACTGACTGTGAATTTCACATCATATACCCCAATCTCCTCATCTCCCCCTTCCTCTATATCTGCCTTCCATCCCTGAAACCTGTTCCTCAAAAGAAAGCAAAGAGTAAAATTAAAATCAAGCGAACAAAAATCTCACCAACTTCTTCTCCTTCTCCTTCCCCTCCTTCTCCTCCTTCTCCTCCTCCTTCCCCTCTCCTCCCCTCCCCTCCCTACCTTCCTCCTCCCCTTCTCCTCTTTTCCTTCACCTCCTTTCCTTCCCTCCCTCTCTGTCTTTCTCTGTCTTTACTCCCTTCTCAACTCTCCCTCCCATGCCTTAAATAAACTCTATTTTATACATGTTGAATGGCTGGTACCTCAGGGGAAAGGGATGCCCCAGCATGGGCCACAGAGACATCCCTCCCACCACACCAGCATGAGCCACAGAGGCACCCCTCCACGACACCAGCATGTCCCACAGAGGCATCCCTCCCACCACACCAGCATGGCCCACAGAGGCACCCCTCCCACCACACCAGTATGGGCCCACAGAGGCACCCCTCCCATCACACCATACTGAGCTCTATCAAACATATACTGGCTCTCTTTTTATAAAACACAATGGGCAGGGAAGAAGGCAGGGGTTAAGTTACCTGGTTGAGGGTGGAAAAGAAAGAGAAAGGCCTGGAGGAGAAGTAGGAAGAACAAGGAGAGAAAAGGAAGCAGCCATAAAGGGAGATGGACCATGAGCTTGTGGCCAAGAGAAACAGCAAGTATCTGGAGTACACCCCTGGGAAGGTGGCCAGGCCAACAGTTGGAAAAGTAGATTAGGGGTGATCCTCCCCCCAGTAATAATTGTCAAAGCCACATAAAATAACCACAGTCTGTGTTTCATTTATTTGTAAACTAGATGGGGGCATGTTTAAATTGCTTCAACTACATATTGGCACCTCACGTTGGGTGTTAGTTTGTTGTAGAAATTATTTAATCTCAATTGGGAGCTTCTACCCTGTCTTTGATCATTCATTTCCTGGATAAAAGACACACAATTTTTATTATTATAATAAGCCTTAATCTGCACTAGAGCTGGGCAGATACTAAGCTATTCTAATAGCTCCATTAATAACCCCAAATTAGAATTTTTCATGTTCTGTCTGGGCTGCTCTTAACTTCAATTGACCAGCCCTCATGGCCACGCTTTCATGACTCACTTAACCCATGGCATCTTCTTTCTCCCCTCCTTCTCTCTCTCCTCATGGTTCTCCAACCCCAAGCATGGGAACCCCAAGCCTTGCCTATCTAAATTATGCCCAGGTATAGGTTGGAGGCATCTTTATTAACCAGTCAGGGATAACTTGGGGGTAAGGTCATATAGTGTCACTTGGATTTACATGCAGATTCTCTTATTTTTGGGGTCAAGCAGGCATTGGGGGCCAGTATTTAGCATTACAATACATAGCAAAAGCCCAACCCTCAACAGCTCTCTATATCTCTGCTACAATGAAGGCAAGCACTCCTGGCTCAGGTCCCTCTAGAAATACTGCTTCTCTTGTGCCCAATTCCCTCAGCAATGCCTTTCCTTCCTCCATTGTCTTTCAATCCCTGATATCCTAACACTTAGACATCCTTTCTTAGTGCACTCAACCAGAATTTACTTTTGACATACTGGAGACTGTGCACAGCTCCGGGAATAAAGAGATGAATGGGACACTCTGCAGAGGGAAACATAGGATACTATACACTCAGATACAATTGAGGAAGACACAATTAAGACCCACACAGTGGGCTCTTCATAAAAGTTTTGTTCTATTAGTGATATAACAGCACATTCTTCATGGGCCTCTGCCCAAAGTGGCAAGGTTGCCATGTACCTTCAAAGTTATGACTACATTTTTGTTGCTGGAAATTGTGCAGTGAGCTCAACAGCATTTTCAAAAAGAAATTTCCTCTTACTATGAAGGGCAGCAGGAAGCCTTTTGAGGATTGCTTTTCACTGGTGAGAGTCAATTTCTAAGGGATCATGCTTCTAGAACAGTTCAATTTCAGGGAGTAGGCCAGAGATTCTGAAGGTATTCTCCTGAAACTGTGACCTTACAAGGGAGAGATTGTACTACTGGGTGTGAATTTAGTTCTACGCCATGCAGATAACAGTCAAAGGTCATAATAAGTTGTCCCTATTCATTGTAGTGTGCAGATATTTCTTTCTAGAATTTTTTTAAAACCAAAAACCAATTATAGAATATTTGTCAGGAATTCAAAGCCTTCCAGAAATAGTTTGACATTTTCTTTACAATAAGGCTTAAAGCAACAAAACATGATAAAGTGATACTTCTTTAGGTTATGTCATTCTTTCTTCCACACTGCACCCTATGAGTTTTATTTTTTTTCTAAAATTAAAGAGACATGGTGGCTGTGTAATGGCTGTGGCTCTGAGATATGATTGACAGGGACGTTTTGTTAGTTATCAAAACCAAATTAACATGTATCTTAGATATGGTTTCAACTTCTGTAATGAAACACCATGATCAAAAAGCAAGTTGTGGAAAAGGGTTGATTTGGATTATACATCCATATTACTTCAAGTTGATCATCAAAGGAAGTCAGGATGGGGACTCAAGCAGGGTGGGAACTTGGAGGCAGGAGCTGATGAAGAGGCCATGGAGGTGTGCTGCTTACTAACTTGTTCATTGTGGTTTGCTCAGACTATGTTCTTCTAGAACCCAGAATGACTAGTCCAAGGATGGTACCACCCAAAATTGAATGGGCCCTCCCCCATCAATCACTAATTAAGATAATGCCACACAGTCAGATCTTATAGAGGCATCCTCTCAATTGGGGTTCCCTCCTCTCAGATGTTATTAATTTTGTATCAAGTTGACACAAAACTATCCAACACAACATGTTAAACAAATAATCCATCATCAGGACCTGAAGGTTTTGAATCCTTGAGTGACTGAGTAATCTACAGAACCATCTGCAATGTATGTATACCTGTGGACAGCAGCTACTCCTTTCATGTCTTAGCTGCTGTGTGATGTGCTGATGCAACAGGAGACCATTAGGGGTCCTCTTTGTCAACCTTCTCATGAAACCTTCCTAGCAACTATCAAAATGTAGCCAGAATTCATTATATGCAAATGTGAAATTGCTAAACATTGGACCTCTCAGAAAGCTGCAGGATCCATACTTCCATGTTCATTTTTGTGTTTCAAGTGCCAACCACATGCCTATAATGTACTAAACACATACATTCACATGGAGGTCAAACGAATGAATAATTCAAACTGTTCACCTCTTGACTATCTTATGACATCAAAAGGGGTAATTCATTTGTCTTTTTATCTCACACTCACACATGGAAGACTTCCATTAAAATCTCTGAGGTGGAAAATAATGGGGCATCATTTTTCAACTGGTACATTTTTGCAGGATTGTTGCAGCAGTTCATGTGCCCAGAACTGTCTTTGCTTTCTACCATCAAGAGTTAACTACGGGACACCTAAGAATTATTCTATTATTATTGGTTAGGAAAGGTTTTTACAAAACCTTTGCTAGTGCTTCACAGAGAAGATACACATCTGTTTACTGAGATAATGAGTTTTATTTTTAAAGTTAGGAAAACCACCTGTTATAGTTGGCTTCTGTGAAATTGTATCTAATAGTTGAGAGGTACAAATAATGTGTTCAACCATTGGAAATCATTAAAAAAACACTTAAAGTAACTTCATTAAAAGAAAATCATTGAGACCATTCTAACTTTAGGAAAGGAGAATTGAGTAACACAATAGATAATAGAAAAAACATGGTTCCTTCCAGGCTGAGCCTGAGCACTCAGCAGATTCTGGGAGGCAGTCCTGCACTCAGTCTCTCAGAACCCAGAGGAAGAGGGTCTCCCAGGAGCTCTAACCTGGGCAGTATCTTAGGTAAGGAGACAGCAACACCCGCCCCAAACAGTGAGTAATTGGGACCCACTGGGACACAGAAATTCACTCCTGGACTGGAGTACTGGTTCCTTCTGGTCTGCGCCCAAGCACTGAGAAGGTCTTGGGCCCCAGCTCTAAACCAAGTAGTAACACCCACCTCACACAGTTCTGAAACAACCAAGGTAATAGGAAAGACAGGCTCCAGTCAGAGACAGTGAGTGCAGGTAGCACTAAGGAGATCCAGATGGCCAAAGGCAAGAGCAAGAACATAAGCATCAGCAACCCAGGGTACTTGGCATCATCAGAACATAGTTCTCTCACAGTAGAGAGTCCTGAATTCTACATATCATCAGGAAAGCAAGAGTCAGATTTAAAATCACTTCTAGTGATGATGATAGAGGACTTTAAGAAGGTCATAAAAAACACTCTCAAAGAAATTGAAGAGAACACAGGTAAACAGGTTGAAGCCCTTAAAGAAGAAACACAAAAATTCCCTAAAGAATTACAAGAGAATACAACCAAATAGGTGAAGGAATTGAACAAAACCATCCAGGACATAAAATGGAAGTAGAAACAATAAAGAAATTCAAAAGGGAGACTACCCTGGAGGTAGAAAACCTAGGAAAGAAATCAGGAGTCATAGACACAAGCATCACCAACAGAATACAAGAGATAGAAGAGAGAATCTCAGGTGTAGAAAATACCATAGAAAATATTGACACAACTGTCAAAGAAAAAGCAAAATACAAAAAGTTCTTAACACAAAACATCCAGGAAATCCAGGACACAATGAGAAGACCAAACCTAAGGATAATAGGTATATAAGAGAGTGAAGATTCCCAACTTAAGGGGCCAATAAATATCTTCAACAAAATTGTAGAAGAAAATTTCTCTAACCTAAAGAACAAGATGTCCATAAACATACAAAAAGTCTACAGAAGGCCAAATAGACTAGACCAGAAAAAAAAATACCTCCCATCACATAATAATCAAAACACCAAATGCACAAAACAAAGAAAGAATATTAAATGCAATAAGGGAAAAAGGCCAAGTAAAATATAAAGGCAGACCTATCAGAATTACACCAGACTTCTCACCAGATACTATAAAAGCTAGAAGATGCTGGACAGATATCATACAGACCATAAGAGAACACAAATGCCAACCCAGGCTACTATACCCAGCAAAACTCTCAATTACCATAGATGGAGAAACCAAGATATTCCACCACAAAACCAAATTTACACAGCATCTTTCCACAAACCTGGCATTACAAAGGATAATAGTGGGAAAGCTCCAATACAAGGCAGAAAATTATACCCTAGAAAGAGCAAGAAAGTAACCCTCTTTCAACAAATCCAAAAGAAGATAGCCACACAAAGATAATTTCACCTCTAATAACAAAAATAACAGAAACCAACAACCACTGTTCCTTAATATCTCTTAACATCAAGGGACTTAATTCCCCAGTTAAAAGACATAGGCTAATTGACTGAATACATAAACAGGACCCAGCATTTTGCTGCATACAGGAAACCCACCTCAATGAGAAAGACAGACTCTATCTTAGAGTAAAAGGCTGGAAAACAATTTTTCAAGCAAATGGTCCTAAGAAACAAGCTGGAGTAGCCATTCTAAAATCTCCAGCCTGAAAACACAAAGGGAGAAACTCATGGCTCCACCTGTATAGGTAGTTGAGGGTGGCCTTGCCAGGCATCAGTGGAAGTGGATGGCTTTGGTGCCTGAAAGTTTGTATTCCTTAGTATTAGGGAATTTCAAGAGCAGGGAGGAGGGAATGGAGGGATGGTGGGAGCACACCCTCATAGTAATTGGAGGAGGGGGGATGGGGTAAGGGGTTAGGCATCAGTGGAAATGGAGGGCCTTGGTGCTTGAAAGTTTGGATTCCCTAGTGTTGGGGAATTCAAGAGCAGGGAAGCAGGAATGGGAAGATGGTGAGAGCACACCCTCATAGAAACGTCCAGAATTATATGGATTAGACATGACAGAGGCAGGCTGCCAGAAGACTAGATTTCAGAATTCAAACAAAAAATTATCTTGATACTAAAATTTGTTTTGAGAATTGTATATTGCAGAATACACAGCAAGCTGAGCAGACCTGCTTGAACCTCTGATGTCCTGGAATTCCAGCTGGATGCAGTGAAGACACAGTGTCAGAGGCTTATCAATTTACTCTTCCCCCAACTCCTTCTAATATCTCAATGCCTATAATCAGCTTGAAGAAGTTAAAGAAGAGTCGGCACCCCTATTCCCTGGGCTTGGGGACTGAGGTCATTAATACTGGGCTGTCTTTCCAGGGAAAAGTAGTGGTTTTGTTGAAACAGGGAGGATTAGCTAGGATTTATTGCATAGCCATAACCTATTGGTAGAAATCTGTATAATTGTTATTAAGATGAAGTTATAATTTTAAATGGTACAAAATTTACTTTGATTTCAAATTTAAGGTTTTCATTGGTACAAGCTTCTTATTGATATAAAAGTGAGGTGAATATTGTTACTATCATAGGCATTGTGCCTGTATAACACATTTAGGAATACAAGGCTCAGACCCAGTTCTTCTTTAACCTTTCTGATTTGAGATGGTTAGCCTGTGAGTTTAGGACCTATAGCAAATTCATGGCTCTGAGTTTATTGTTAGGATATTTTGTATATTTTATTTAGAAATAGCTGAGAGGAGTTAAGAGACAACAGTCCAGATTGCCTTACATGGATAGTTGGTTTGCAAAATGTCAGAAGTCCACAGAATTGATGTTACAAACATTTCTGTGTTAATGTGCATTTTGATTAGAGACCTGTCTGTTCCTGACAGCTTCCTGTCTTGGATTCTAAGAAGAAATTGAGCATCTTTGGAGTTACTCCAGTTGTGGTGAGACAGCCACTAGGCAAGAATTGCCTCTTTTCATCTACAGACAAATTACTGTCCAGAAAAGGACACACTTGCGGAATAGTCGACTGATTATATCTGCCTAGACAGAGTAATCAGCCCTTGTTGGGAGCCGACTTTTAGCAGAAAGCGGCTATCAGCTTTGCAGCCATCTTGAGCCATATACCCTGACATGAGACTTGTTTTACAATAGCCTACAACAGCTGAGCACAGTCTGATAACATCTGCTTTAGGTACCCAGGATCTTTCCTTGGGTGTGTGAGATTAAAGGTGTGTGAGATCAAAGGTGTGTGAGATTAAAGGTGTGTGACTTAAAGGTGTGACTTAGAGATCAGATTTAGAGACAAGACCTAAGGGCATGATTTAAAGTCGTGACCAAAAGGCATGGCTTAGAAATGAGACATATAAAAGGTGAGAGGCAGACAGTACAACTTGGAGAACAATTTGGAGTAACAGAGATTCAGACACTAGGAGTAGGAATAGACATTAGACACTCGGAGAGAACAACGGGAGTACAACTAGGAACTAGGAGGAGTACAACTAGGAACTAGGAACTGGGAACTCAAGACTTAGGACTTGGACTAAGAAGAGAGACTGAAGAATAAACAGGATTGAATCACACTCTGTCTGGTCTCCATTCTTCGAGTCTGTCCTCACTCTCTCTCTTGCTGAACCCTGACCCGCAGCCCGGAGAGGCATCTTGGGCTGGGAAACAGTGGCCGGCAAGTGTGGAGTGGAGAGGGCTGCAACATTTTTGGCTGCCCAAACGTGGACTAGTGCGGTTCTCAACAAGCCCTTAATAATTCTGCATCACTATGTCTGTCAGATGATCCTAGGCCAGAAGGCTGAAGATCGGATGCTCCAACGTTTTGTAGTATAGGGACTGTCCAGGTGTTCAACAGTCTCTATAAATTGGCTGTTTTAGAAGCTTATGCTTTGTACTTCCCATAATTTCAGTTAACTCAGTCATTCTGGATTTCTGATGGGGTTGAAAATTTATAGTTTCATAGCTAATCCTAGCTATTTACTTTGAGAGAACATATTTGAAAGGATGGTTTTCAGCTGACATTCATTCTGAAAAGCCAAGAAAAAAGCCAGGTTCGGGAGGAAGTTTTAGGGCTTGTGAATGACCAATATACATCACATATTGTGGATCATGAGAAAAAATATATCCAAGAATTCATACATTTTAACAATCTTTAAAAAACATATATAGACTCATTACTAAGTTACAAGTCCTCTGTTCAGAAAACAATCACCTCTTGAGTGGTTTTGGTTCAAGCCCATATTGTATCATGTTGCATGCTTGCTGCTAGATACTCAATTACTTGAAAAATAATCCTGGTATTTATGCTTCAACTCTTTATTAAATCCATGCATCTTTTAAAAAATAAAAATAAAAATGCTACAACTAACAAAAAAAGAAAAAAAACGTATTTTAGTTTAAGTCAGCCCAATTTCCTATTTTTTTTAATCCTCTGTATAGCCCATCTTTTTCTTTTTTCTTTTCTTTTTTTTTTTTTTTTTTGAGGAAGAAATAGAATTGATAGCCTGCATTTTCTCTTCATTTAAAACTATGGTGAAAGAACCAAATGCTTGCATATTGGTGATACTGGGGAGAAGAAACTTGTGTGGGGAATAACCCATGAGTCATAATGGCTGTTTTTATCTTGAATGAGAGACTTGGTGTAAGAATATAGACGGCTCTACTTTACTTCACCTGCTTTCCCACTGTTCCTTTATTCTACTGGAATTGCCTAATCCTTAAGTTTTCCCTAAGCTCTAATTTCTACATACTTTCTATTTTTCTTTATTGTAAATGAATGTAAAAGATTTTTATTTTCATGGTTCACTCTCTCCACAATTTATGCACAATGACATTCTAGTTCAGACCCCCATTCTATTCACTTTCAGTTAATTCTCGGGTGACTGACCCTCTTCATCTGTAATTATTACCATAGATGCTTTGTATGCATTTATTTCTTCTCACTATCTGTAGTAACTTTACAGTGATTTGATTAATTTGCAAAGCACTGGTAAATATAGACTTGGTGGCTTGAAGAATTTATGGATTAACTATTTTTTGGCAACAAGATCTAACAGATAAATGAAATCCTTAGAGATCAGATTTTAAAATATTTATTTCCCTGCAAGATTGTAAGTAAATTTGTTGAGCTTTCAAAAGTTCATTCCAAGTTATTTTCCTCAGAAGTAAAAGCAGAACATTCCTCTACATTCCCATCTAGTCTTGATTTAATAACTTTTCAATTCTGCAGAGCCTGTGTATTTCCAGAGCTTGGTAAACATTTGTCTTTTGGGGAAATATAATAAGTCTGAGGTAAGAAGAGTTATCAACAAATAAAGTATAGAGCATTATATTCTTCCCAAGCTACACCATGCAAAGGTTCCCATTCTCTGTGACACAGATACGGGAAAAAGCTGGGAATTAGGGAGAGGAGTGGAGAACAGAGAGGAGGGTAAAGAGAGAGGGGTTGATCTGTTCTACTTTCCTTATTAACTTCATCATTTTAGACTAATGATCAGATAAAAACACTGAGGATGATGATATGTGGTGTTTGCTTTTATTAAATATTAACTTTCTCCTTTGAAGCATCAAAGACTTGGTTACAAGGCTCCTTTTAGTATTATCCACCCCTACAGATCAAGTAACACCTGTTGAGATTCCCAGGTACCAAGAAAAGCTGTGCTTGATGGTGACAGAGTGCAGATAGCAGGAGGAAAGGAAGACTTGGAGTTGGGAGGAGGGTAAGGATGGAAGAGGGAGGAGGAAGTGTTTATCATGACAGAGAGCCACAGCTCTCACACTGCAGTGGGAACACAGTGAAGCAGAATTATTACATAATTATTACATATGTGCATGCAAGTTTCATGAATAAATAACCAAAGCATGTGCTTACAAAAAGGAACACTCTCCAACAAGTGCCACATACACACTGCCCTGCTCAGCGCCTATGACAGACTCATGTTACTCAAGCTTTGTGGCTCATTACTGACTTCTACTTATTTTGTGGCCCACTATCAACTCTGAGTTCTTGTTCTAGGACTCCTTAATGATTCCTTTATCTTGATGACTTTTGGGTACTACTATCCCCTCTGAAGTAGTAATATGAACATTTTTTTTTCTTAAAAAAATATATTCTTTGTATTTACCTAAGATTCTACATTAAGAACTTACAGGTTGTGTGTGTGTGTGTGTGTGTGTGTGTGTGTGTGTGTGTTTATTTGGTTATTTGTCTTCCAATATGATAGATAAAAACTGAATTTTGTATCCCTAGAGAGGGACTCTTTATGATCTTTTAGTTAACTGCTTGTATAAGGAATAAAATTATGCTACAGCTTTGCTGAAAGGTTGAGTGATCTGTCATTTCCATTTAATTGCTCAAAGGCATGGAGCAGTTGCACTTGTGAATTCATAGCAGTTGAGACAGTATGTACAAAGTCTGTGTAGGCTCAAGTCAGACAAAATTCCAGCAAGCATGAGGTGGGGGAGTTGCACACCATCTCACCTCTAGCTAAGGGACTATTGGTAGTTGATAGCTACTGGGTGAGTGACTGTCAGTTTTTGTCAAGGGTGTGAGCCCAGGCAAGTTGAATGCAACGAAGGCCACACATCAAAGGCTATATGGACAGCACGAACTGTACTTGATAGATTTTAGAAATGATTTACAAAGAGCAATATACTTCACAAAGATACAGATCTCTCCACAGAAACCTCATAATATTGTTAAAGAAATGAAAAACCACTAAAGAAATGGAGAGAGATTCCAGGTTCTTGATTGGGAAAGGCTAGGTACCGTTGCCATATTTTCCTGACATTGTTCATATATATTCTATGCCATTTGGATTATTTCTTTAGTAAAATGGACAGGATTATTTAAAATTTTATGTAGAAAGAAAAAATACTTAGACTAACTGAAAGCATCTAAAAATGACTAAACAACTTAAAGGCTTTCAGCAGATGACTTTGTTAACCTATTATATAGTGCTACATTAGGGAAGATCATTGCTCCAGGCATAAGAGTAGACACTGGAACTGGAGAGATGGCTCAGTGGTTAAGGGAACTTAACTGTTCTTGCTGAGGGCCCGGGTTCAGTTTTCTGCACCTACAAGGCAGCTAACAACAGTCTTTAACTCTGGTTCCAGGGGATATAACTCCCTCTTCTGTCCTCCATAGGCAAGCATACATGTGGCTCACAGAGTTAATGCAGGTAAAACATTCATACACATAGAGTAAAAATACATAAATATTTTTTTCTTTTAAAAATACAGTTAGATTAAAGAACCCAGTAATGGACCCACACTTATTTGGTTGTTGTTTTTTTGACAGGAAAATGGCATTTGATATCTATACAGAAAAAGCAAATTCACCACATATAAAAATTATCTTGAGATTCACAGACACAATGCAGAAGTTGAAACCACAAAGCTACTAGAGAAAAACATGGTTGAAAGCGTCATAATCATAAAGCAGGATATATAAATTAATAAGCACATCATTAAACACTTGGTAAGTTTATTAGTCAAAAATTGAGGTTAGGTTTGTCCAATTATAATGTTAAGACAATGAAGTGTATGATCACATAATGAGAAAAAACAATGAGATGAAACATTTAAAAAATGTATATCTGACAAAGATCTCACGTTCAGAATATATTTAAAAATCTGCTAAGCAGATTTTTAGTCAATAAAAATACACAAAATATCCGAACAAAAACTTCACAGAAGACAGTATGTATTATGGGTAATAAATACATGGAAAAGCATTTGGTGTAGTTAGCCTTTGGAGATTTATCATGGCAAGATATTGTGGGAATTTTTCTTATCCTCAAAATAGCTGATTTTTAAAATGGAAAACACAGAGATATGGAACAAATAATGTGCTTATATTCCCAATAGGACTGTAAAATTGTTCAACTACCTTGTTCTAACAATTTCTTTTAAAACCAAACATACACCTACCTTTTGATCCTGTGTTTTAGTTTTTTATCTCAAGGAAATAAGGTACATTTATAAGAAATGAAAATAATTTTATCTATTAAATTATAAATAAGACATAACCTACATGTCCATGAGCAAAAGAATGGATTAATAAACCAGTTATATTCATTCATTGAATGCTACTCAGTGGTAAAAAAATTGCTATACATGCATCAACTTGGATAAATCTTATAAACATGCTAAAAGAAGGAAGCTTTATGCAGAGGAAGAATATTGAGTTAATACAAAGTTTTATATCATGTCAAATTAACTTGTGCAAAAAATAAGAAAAGTAATAGCTTTGTTATGTTGGGGTGGGAATCTAATGTGATAGATATTGAGAGGTATTTGTGATACTTAGGTATGTGTAGTATAGGTACATAAGATTCATTATCTGGAATGCTTAAAATTCATACATTATATATAAAATGGAATGCTGAGCTCCAGTTACTTATATTTATGTTGAATGTCACTGTGTCTGCAAGTCACTTTGATGTATGTAAAAAAATAAAATAGATTGATAGATGGATAGAGACCAGATATGTGATGAAGCACAAACTTTTCAATCTGCAATCTAGATCAGCACATAGGCACAGTCTCTCAACTTTTCTTATGTTTGAAAATTTTTACAATGAAATGCCCGGGAAGAGCAAAGACTAGCATGTGGTCTTCAGCTGACACTTGTGATAGACAGATGGTACTCCTGGGCCTTCACAAATAGTTATCAATAATATCCATACTCAAGAGGGAACTGAATTGGTAACTGAAAGAAGTTTGTTATTCTTAGAACTTGTTTTGACTAAAGATGATTTAGTATTTTAATTACTGTAAGTTCCCCAAGTTCTTTGCCAGGAACACTGTTGGCCACCTCACCTTTCCATTTTAGTGCTGAATATTGAAAGGTTTTATATTTATACCACAGAAATCTACCATCAATAATTAACAATTTGATGCCTTATTATAGAGTTGACTTTTAAGTATGTAAATTTTTAAATCAGCTCCAGCTACATGTCAGTTACACAGTCAAGGATGGAAGTCGGGTTTATTTCACTATGTATTAAGGGCTCGTAGAGTCCCCTATACTTGGGAGATAACTAGTAACTATTCACTGAATTGAATGAAAGAATAATATTATGGGCTGGATTCAGTTTTCTGCTTAGAGCTCTAACTCTGTTTATGTGGTTGACCTATCAATAGATTCAGCTATCTGTAAAATACAGATATCAGTCTCTGTGAAGGCCCATTGTTGACAACAATGGCTAACATTGACTCACAAGCTAATTTATCAGGGTCTTTAGAAAATGGAACATAGCCAAGCTATATGCTATTAACTGTAAGTTGAGATCAGGTGGTGTGATTCAGTCTACTAGGTCTCTCAAATGCTTCCAAGATGCATTATTTAGCATTCTCAGATACTTAGTAAGATCATGATAATGCACAAAGAAATTGGAAGCCAATTTGGAAGTCTCAACAAATAGTCACAGAAGAACCCAAGGATAGCCTAACACTGGTCATTCTTGATACCAGGGAGTTTGTAACACATTTGACATTTTATCTGCTGTTGTGTCTACATAGCAAATCTCAATCTTTTCACTGTGAACTAGAATTCACAGTGAGAAAGATAAAGTCCAGAGTAGTCCTTGCTAGGTGAAGAGGGTGGTTGCTGGCAAATAGCAGCCATCACACCCTGGGTTGTTACATGAGGGAAGCAATCCTGAGGACTGGATATTAAGAAAGCTGAACCAAGGTTAGAAGTTTAACAGCCGGCCACAATGCTGGATATAACCTGAGATGGCATGATTCAGTCAAATATCAATAGGACATTTTCATGCCCAAAGTGTTTTTCAGAGGCTTCATTGGACTCCGGAATGCTTGCTTGGAACCTAGTGAGGGTAGGAGCTCCTGGTGGTTGAAAAGCATTAAGTAGGAGCATGGCATCAGAAGGCTAAACCTGTCCTTCCCATATAGGACACCCCAGTGTTTAAATTCTCATGAGGTTGATGGAGAGTGACAAAGATTCCAACTGAATCAAGCCCATCAAGGCAGCTCTGTGTGGGAGGGAAGGCTTGCTGGAAGTCACCCATGCTGCAGGGAGCCTTTCAGAATGAGTCTATAACTCTGGATTATAAAACAAATCACAGTTCCCAAAACCTCTTTTCAGGAAATGTTAGTGACCCATAACTTTTCCTTGACACATTGGGCAAAAAACAACCAGTGTAAGTGGCTTGGAAAACTATCTTAAATAATGACCTCTATCATATTTCTTTATCAGTGACACAATTTCCCTGATAGTCTATATAATATGATCTATATAATAAATTATGATGGACTGACAGAATTTTCATCCAGAATTTATTTTTCCTCCATGGAGAAACAGACCCAGATATATTTTTCTCACTTTTCTGTGGTTGATGAGCAAAAGGAAGCCTGTCTGACTGAGGGAACACTAAGCATTGATTAAAGCCAAGGCATTAGGAACCTTGGGCAGATAGGCATAAGGCTGCTTTTATATAAAGAGACTGCCAGCTTGTGACCACTCAAGCCAAAGCTCAATGTACCGCACGTTATGAAGAATAAACTCCATTGCTTGCTTGATCATTAACATATATAGAAGGTATCAGCTTTTAAAATTTTTATTATTTTAGGTGTATGAGTATTTTGCCTTCATGTATGTCTGTGAACCATGTGCTTGTAGTGCAGGAGGAGGCCAGAAGAGGATGTTGGGTTTCCTGGAACCGGAGTTACAGATGGTTGTGAGCCACCATGTGGATGCTGGGAATTGAATCCCAGTCTTTCAAAAGAATTAAGAGTTAAGGTGGCTCTTAACCCCTGAGCCATCTCTCTGGTCCCTAGAAGATCTAGCTTAGAAGACAAGAGAACTCCTGTCCAAATAGTGAATATCGGTGGGACACTAAGATAAACCACTTACAGGTTTAAACCCTTCATATGAAATAAGAATCCATTTGTTCACAGGGAACACACACACCTACATACACATGTATTATATATGCATTTTAATTAAAAAACAAACCAGATAACTATACTCTTACTTAGATACTGCTTGAATTAAATATCTTCAGTCTACTCCCAAGAATGAATATCTCTGTTCCAATGTTGATCCCCTGGCCATGGGGAGAATCACTTTCACAGACTGGTGACCATTGGGTAGTTCATGGTAAAATGGTAAAAACTTTCTTCTATTCTGCCTGTCTCATTAAGCTTCACAACAATTATAGATACTATAGATAATTGATATCTAAGCAACTTAAATGAAAAATATACTGAAAAAAGTTTTTTATAAACTTTTATGGGTTTTTAATAAGATGCTGAGTCAAGCCATTGATTAAAATCAAATATATGTTTTAGTATTATTTAATGAGACTAAAAAGATATCAGAAACAGTGTTTAATGCGGAGAATGTATTTGGTAAACATTTGCTGAATGAAATCCAACAGCTTTTTCTATTTATTGTGACGTAGACATTGTAAGTGCCAAGTGGTTCTATTTCAGGTTCAGAAGAAGATAAAATGTCATACTTGGTTCAAGCAGCTAATTCTGTGTTCCTAATAGCCTGTCACAAATGTAATATTTTGTAAGACAAATCAACACAGCTCAGGTCATCCCGAGCTCCTTCTAGTCCAGTCTTGTGACTAGGGTGAGAGGTACTGAAGCCTCTTTACCTCTTCCCTCAAAAAGTAGATTAATAACCAGGGGAGTGCTAAGATATCCTGCAGTTTTAGTGCAAATCCTTTAAAATAAAGATGATCTTTTACACAGGCAATCATGCAGAGATCCAAAACAGCCCTCAAAGGGACTTCAAAAGAATATCCTCAGACTATCTGAAAGACTTTTTCAAGGGTAAGCTTCACACAAAATCGTCTATCTTTGATAAGAAGTCAGACTTCTAACAAAAATAGGTCCTTCAAATAAAAAGCCAATGGTAATGATTTTTAGTGATTAAATGTGTTGGACAAGAAAATGTATCGTTTGCATCTACATATCTTGGTTGCTTGATTGGAAGACTAAAATAAAAGAATACATAAATATAGTTCATATAAAGTTTATGTGACCCAGGAGCCTTCATAAATGTTAGAGTTGGATCTTAAAAGTCCCCAAAGTCCCACACATGGAAAGCTTGGTCTCAAGCCCATAAAGATGATGGTATATTTAGAAGATGAGGCCAGGGAAAGGAAGTTTGGTCATTGGTGACACATCCTTGAAAATACTCTTGGAACCCTGGTGCCCACTCTTCCCTCTCTCTCTGTCCATGGCTATCTCACTCTGTGTACCATAGTGTATGTATACGTAGCCAAAGTCCTGAAGAAACGTGGCCAGTAAACCACGAATTAAAACTGTTGAAGCTAGGAGCCAAAGCACATCTTTTGCTCTTCTTCAGTTGATTCTCTTTGAAATATTACAGTCGTGGAGAGCCGACTAACACAAGCAAGTGAAGGCCTTGGGAAAGAGTCAAACCCAGGATTTTTCTATACTAGACTCCATGAATGGGAAATTGTGATACAATATGAGTGTGTGAGCTGAGGCTGTTGCCTGTGGGAGATTTAGTGAGGCTGGTTTCTTCGGATTCCTCTCAGCACTCTCAGGACATGTTAGGTTGCCCCTTTCCTCTGAGAATACGCACGCTCCCCGGAGCATCTGTTCTGGGGGAAGGTCAGAGAGTCCTTTACACTCATCTCTCAGCATTCATTTCTTACCTCTTTTCAGCTTAAAATATTCAGTGTGTCAAGGGGCAACACACCTCAAATCTTATCAAAAGCTGTCTCAGGATAAGGACTTGGTTTAAAGCAGAAGCACACGATTTAATTGATGGCCTTACATAACCACATATGTGACAGTCATGTCTCCCTGATAGGGCTCTTCAGTCATTTGCAGGTGAGGGGATGTTGTTTCCCTGGCTTGACAGCCCTTTCTTCACTACTCTAAATCTCTCAGAAGGACACACTCATTTAGAAAGTTTCCCTCACCTCACCCTCACATAAATTGCCCATTACTGGTCATAGTCTATTCAGAGTAGAGTCGATTTTCACTATTAAAAAATTATCATTTAGAAATGTACTAAGAAAAAATTTTTGGCACAGCCAAAGTAGTATAAAAACCTTTAATTTAATTTTTTATAGTTTGTCTTTCAACAGGAGCTTAATAACACAGCAGGCAACACTAGCTTCTAGGGCAGGGGACTAGATAATTCAATTCGCAATTACTGGACAGAAAAAAAATCCATTGAAAAGGTTAAAATATTTGAGAACCTTGATAGAAAACAAATTACATGTGATCTTATAGTAAAACACAGTGCCCCCGAGTCTCTGTACACAGCAGAAGGGTGATTATTTTTCTTTCATAGCAAGATAACTCTAAGTAGAAGCTGGAGCTCTCAATGTCAAAAGGAGGTTAAGAGAAAACAGCTTGGCGTGACTTCAGGAAAAGTGGTAGGAAATGATTAGCATAAGGTGACTGAACTATGAGACAAGATGCAGAGGATGTGGGGTGTGAAGGCAGAATGCAGCTGAGGAGATGGTCACAATGGCCGACACAATGGATAGGGTCAGGCCTGTGAGTGCATATCCAGACAGCCTGCTGCTGAGGATAGAGTCTGGGAGGAGACGAGATCTTGGATACAAGAGTAGGAATTCTGATATGACCTTATATTTCTACATATTTCTATATGAAAATTTTTATAGGGAAACTGAAACTGAGGTACATGGAGATTATATGACTGACCTTAAAGTTTCCATTGGTGGTATGTTAAAAATAAAAATAATTTCTAGGTTCTGTGGGTATTTTGTCAGCTGAAACAAACTGAGAAAAATCTAATTTGTATAAGCAGTTCTTTGACTAAGTGCAAAGAAACCTTGAACTGTTACATTTATTTTCACTGTTATTCCTGGAGAATATTAGTCGGGTGCTTATGACTCGTGGCTCTAAACTGTTTAAATCCCTGAGCATGAATGGATTTTCAAAGCAGAAATGTGACAGTGGCACTGCCCCTACCTTCCTTTGCTACCTTAGTGTGACTTAGGCAAAAGTAACCTCCCATGACAGAGATCACCACAAGCTGCCGTGAAGAGGGAGCCACTCCTCATCACTGCTTCCCTGTGAATGACTGTGCCTAGGACAGGGTACATGCTAGGTACTCATAAACCCTTATTGAACGACAGAAGCCACAATCTTGTTAAGCAAATTAGACAAGTTGCTGCCATTGCTCTTGGTTGTCAAATGTAATTAGGTGGTAAGACCCTATTGCTGAACACAGCACACATTTTGGTTGTCAGATACAGAGAACTCAATCTTGAACAACATTCCCTATTGGCTGGCTGTTATAGTGCTTGAAGGTACTATACTAGTTATTGGAGGCTGGGACAGAACATTAATAGTTTTATTCAACACTGGACACCGTGTGCCATAGTATGTACTTGCCATGCATGATGTGTCTATTGGTAGAACAGTGGACAGTGGCAGAACTGTTTATGGCAGAAAACAATTGCTCTCTTAATTGGAGTAGAGGCTTTCTCCACAGCAGAGAATCCATGCTTCATACTGTAAACATGGCCAGAAAGTGTGGCTAGGGAATTAAGGCCCCAGGGGAGAACTTATTAATATTGCTTTTCTAAATGGTCAGGTTGCCAAATTGCCTTTTAAATATTTATGTTTACACCCATAGATTTGTACTGATCCCAGTCTTGGTCACATAAACTTCTTATTGCAGTAGGTAGTGGTTAACAGAGAAGCAAAATACTGTTCAAAGTGCTGAGAACAAGTGGCTGTGAGTGCTTGGCTGTAGATGGGACTCTATGAACTTCCTTCCTGCTAGGCTCAGGAAACATGGGGGTAGAAAGAATGGAAGAGCCAAGGGTGGGGAAGAGCACAGTGAAATGTGTCCTCTGGATCCATCACAACTATAACACACATTTAAGCTGTAGTTACCAACATAAGACCTGTACAAGATTAAGCCAATTAAAAATTTCAGAATGGATGGGGGGGGACCCTCCAAGGCTGTACTCCTAGCAGAGGAATAGTTGATGATAGCTTGGGAGGGATAGAAATCTCTTAGGAATGTAGCTCTGGAAGGTTCTCTATGTCTCACTGGATGACCCAATGCCCATACACATATGGAAAGGACTGATTGGGCTCAGTTCAAAGTAAATAAATAAATAAATAAATAAAAATATTAAAGAATGACATGAGTTTACATGATGTTCTAGGGGAAATAAGAGGAGGATATGATCAAGTTATATTTTATATATGTATAAAAATTTCCAAAAAAGGACAAATAAAATAAATGTTTCAAGGAGAAGTTGGCAAACTAAAGAAAATATAACCTATATCTATGGGCTTTCCAGACCAAGAGCTCCAAAAGTGAGCCCTTCTTTGGAACTATGATGGGACTTCTGGTTTTTTATTTTCAGAGATTTTTAGTAGTGAAGAACCTTGAACTGAGTCAGCATGGCAATACATATACATCATATATTTATACACATACGTATGTATCTATAATTCTGGCTTAAAGAAACCTGCCCTACAGGGATGCCTGTTCTTGATCCTGGATGAGGACCACACTACAGAATCATCAGGATGGTATGTTTATATTTTTAAAATAATTTCGAGAAAAAGAATGTTCAAGCCTCGTGTTCTTACTTCTTCCATGATGCAATCTGATGCAATAAGTTGAAAGTGTCTTCCTCTTTCATTTCTGATTAGTTCCTCCTTTTAGGAGGGAAGTCCTGTGTGCTGCCCAAGTCAACAGCTGCACAGAGGCAGACACTGGAGTCTTTCTTCATAGTTAGAACTCAAGTACCTTCTTTGGCATCAGTTAAAATAGAATTGGCACTAGAACAAAAGACGCTTAAGCTCTTATTGTTCCATCACAGGGCGTTCAGAATCACAGACCAAATTTAGATCCAGAAATGAGGGACTCCAGAGAAAATGAGAAAGAAGGAAGGTCAGAATAAAGAGCAGAAGAAGTTAGCCTGTTAGAACATTGGCCCCTTGCTGACATCCTGTCACTGGTAACTGGGTCTTTGAAAACAACAAAAAGATAAGCCTGACTTCTGTCAGTTTCAACCAAATTAACCTCCCTACTCTCTATCACCACAGCTGCTCAGTTACTCCACCTTCTGGGCTGGTTATAAGATCACAAGTGACCAGCAGTTTGCACGGAAGTCCCTCCAGGTCAGTGCCTTCCTCCGTTATCTCCAGTCATTTCCATTATTCTTCTGCCTCACTTGGAATCCCTGACTCACTCCACATGGAGGACACTGGATGCAATCCCATGCAACTTACTGTTTCCTGTCTTCCAACTTCCTTTTAAACTTTTCCTATATCTAATCAATCTTCACATGACTATTCTAGTTTCAGGAACTTTGTAGCTTATATCTGCTTCTATGTGCCCCTTGTCACGTTGCCCAACTAGAACTGTGCATTCGCTGCCCATCCCAACTGCTTCTCTGTCTTAAACCATCACTACTTTATCCCTCTGTTTTCTGGTTCCCTCTATTGATCATTCTTCATTTTTTATCTTTTACCAAATTCATAACCACTCCTGACATTCAGCTAGACATGCAGATAATGCCCGTTGCTATTTGGATTGTACTTGTTCTCTGAACAACCCTACTAACAACGCCTTGACAGTGGCTGACACAATCTAATAGATACTCTTCTGTTCTGTGTGTGTGTGTGTGTGTGTGTGTGTGTGTGTGTGTGTCTGATCATGTGAATATGTATGTCTGAATGTGGGCTTGTGCATATGTGTGTAGCGCCTTGTGTCTATGGGAGCCAGCAAAGAATGTCAGATACCCTGGAAGCTGGAAGTAACAGTTGTGAACTGCCCTATGTGGGTGCTGGAAACCAAACTTGGGTCCTCTTCTAAAATAATACATGTTCTTAACTATTGAATCATCTCACCTGTCTGCTGTATTTCTCTTTCTCTAGTGAAAGAATGGAGTTTTTATATCATCAGAATTGCAGTGCCTGATTTATATATGGTATTCAGTAAAGTTTACCAAGAATATAAATAAAAGGAAGATTGAATGCTTTTCTTGCAATACAGGAAAGCTGAGGTTATCTGGGTTCTTTGGATTTTGAAGTATTTTATGGTAATGAGAATCATTGGAAAGCCTAAGGGAGGTAAAAACAGAGCCTCTGGGGGAAAGATTCTTCATGGACAAGGACCCCATGTGGTACTGTCAGGAAGTTTAATACATTTGGAAAGATCTCAGGGAGCCATGGCAGACAGGACTGATGGTTTTAGAGATTTTGGAACTAATCCCTTTATTTTTAAAACTGGAGACCAAGATGTAAATATGTAAGACTGCTAATTGAAGGCACAAAATCTGTGAAATAGTGTCAGCCATGGCAAAAACAATACTGTCTCCAATAGAATAAAGAATAAATAGGAAGACCTATGTTCACTATGGTACCGAGGGGGGGCATAAGGATGGGAGGGGTAATAAGGATGCAGCATCACCTATAACCACCATCAATTCTCTCTCCAAACCACTTAAAATTAGCAGAGTGAATAAAAACATGTTTGCAACCTCAGCTATAAGACAAATTTCCTAGTAGCTCTTCCCAAAGGTTTGCTCCTTTCAGTGCCTTCTACACAGAAGGTCTGAATCTGTGAACATAAGTCTTTCAAGAAATCAGCAAGAGTATAGGGTGGTGGCTCAATTCAGTAACTCTACACTTGAGAGGCAGAGGCTTGAGGGTCACTACATGTTTGTGATCAGCTTGGTCTACATACTGAGCTACATAATTAGACCTTGTCTCAAACAAACAAACCAACATTTGGCAAAGGAGAGGAGAGAGGCAAGTTTCCTCTTCATACTTGAAGGATGCAGAAAGGAGCCCACTCTGCAGCCTTCCCATGTCTCTTTCCTTAAAGCTATTAGGGCATTGTCAGCTGTTTGCTCACTTGCTTTTCAGACATCAAAAAATAAACTTATGTATTAATAATGTATACAACTTGCACATAATTCCAAAATTTCAAATGTAAAGGATTGTTAACTGCAAAGTATTTCCAACCCCTATTATTTACTTATTTATATGGATACGAGGATTGAATGGAAAGCTTTGTGTCTTTGAAACAAGTGATCTGTTTCTGAACTGAAGTCCTAGAACTCTTCTTCTATTTTAGTTTGGAGACGGATTCTTGCTAGGTTGCCCAGGCTTCCCTGGAATTTGTGGTCCTACTGTTTTACCTTCCCCAGTAGTTGAGATTACAGGTGCACAGAGGCAGGACCAGCATTAACTTCTTACTGTAAAGAGAAGTCTCCTGTTATAGGTGTTGCATTTCTATTCTTTGAGAGAAATGCATGGCTGATTTACTAATGTAGCAGGCATTTGTGAGGTTACTCACACACCAAAGCACTGACGATTTCCTCCCAAAATGCTCAGAGTTTATTTTATGATCACAACACCAGGTACCATTTCTCTCTCCTCCTTCCTGTGTGGAGAGTTGTACTTTCTGTCAGGCTTTCCACTGCCCTTTTCCTTTAATTCCAGTTCTGCCTTTCTTGCTTTAAAAACAACACATGAAAAACATTACTCGTGATTAAAACCTTAAGAGTTTTGTAAGCCTTTAGAGGGGGAAAAACACTTTATCTCTTAAGTAAAATAAAATTTATGATGTCAAAAAGATTTCTTATCATAACCATTTCAGAGTATTTACGTGTGCTCCTGCTTCCCAAGAAAAGTAAGAATTTTGACACACTGTGTGCTTGTCACTCTCAAGTTCTTCCAGGACTTCATTTCCCTTCTCTTCTGTAGGAAGTCTCCTAAGTTCCCTGTGTGTGCTCCTTAAAATTCTCATTAGAACTAGGCGTTCTGAGTCCTGTTTGCTATACCATCACAGCTGCCTGTGACTCTAGTTCCAAGGAACCCAATGCCCCTTTCTGGTCTGCTGCATTCACATTGTGCACAAAACCATGTGAATGCAGAGACACATCCATATACATAAAAATACACAAATAAACATTTAACATGTAAGGAGGCTCCTTCTGAATAAAAAGATGACAGATATATTTTTTGTATAGTTGTATGCTAAGTATATTTCACTCTATTATATTTTTTTCTAAAACTTAATCCTTCATTGATATTTAAGGTCTTTTGTTTTTTTGCTGGCACAGCCTGTTCCCACTCCTGTTCCTGGTCCTTAGTAGAGCATTGTCCACTAAGATGTGTGCTGATGGAGCAATGATGTATTATCTTTTCAGTTAGAGTTGAAGTAGTGAGTGACATTCTGCACTGACAATTGAGCCATACCTCTTGCTTGGGCTTCCATAAGTTGACAATCATGAATGCTGAATACAATTGGGTTCACTTTACAGGACACTTGTATTATTGGGAACTTCCATAATTTCTTCATTTTTTTTTTTAATCACTGATTTCTTATGTCTGCTTGTACTGCTTGGACACAATCACAAGATCTGATCTAGAAGTAATAATCTGTCATTCCACATGTCAACCCTTCAATCTGTTCCAATCTGTGTTGTTATGAGGATGGGTGCCATCTTTATTGATACAAAAAATAGAAGCTCTTTTATTTTTGAAGACAGAAGATAAAATATAAAGGGAAGACCAACATGATGAGACAGGAAGAGATGTCTCCACATAACCCTGGGCAAGCAGCAAAAGCCAGTGAGGAAGAAAGCCTGGCATAGTAAGAGGTGCTCACCCAGCCCTTACTCAGGCCAGGGTTGTTGGAAGAAAAGCATTGATGGCTTCTGTGACTGAGAAGCTGTGAACATGAAAGACAATAATTACAATGATCCAAGTTCCAGGGGAAATGATCTCATCTGAGTTGATACTTCATTTATTCCTCAGTTTCCTAAGTTCAGTATATGTATGCCATTGAATAGTGATTTTAACACATCATCTCACGCTTCTTCTCCGAATGGGTTGACTCAATAGAAACATCCACTACTCTTTCCCCTACCGCCTCCTTTAAGGGGAAGTGACTGTCAACTGTGACTAATGCAGAGAGACTATTAATGTAAATGCAGTGCAAGTAAAATAACTCTGCTTAATTCCAGATAAATCTTATAACTGGGCAAAACCCATGGCTGGACAGACCTGATCTTTTTATACAAAGTGGAGCTGGTTAATGTTATAGAGCCTAAGGCATGGTAATACCAACATGACAATGTTTTCTCTCAATTAACAGGAGTGAAAGAAAATACCTTTCTCACCTAGGATTCAATGTTACTCATTATAGCCTGTAAAATGCCTGTTCTGGGATGAAGTTCCAGAATTAGGAAAACACTGGTGTGTTTTACTCTGCACCAAGGACTGATCCTTAAAAGCAGAGCAGTGCTGGGAAGTGTATGCTTGTAGGAATTACCAGTTAATTCAGTAGCACAGAGCCCCCTTTCTCCTTTGCAAAATCATTGAGTATATATATTGCATAGTAGATGACAATTTCTCATAGAGATAGAAATTTAAGAAGTAATTTAAAAAGTTGGTTTATACAAAAGCATTTGGAGGAATGTTCTCAATGGGAAGAGGAAGGGAAGAAGATCCTCCCCAAAAGACTTGATTTTAGCCATATCATAGCTCTGTTTGGACCTGCTTCCCAACGGCCTGTGTTGAAGGCTTGCTCATGAGCCTGTGATGTTATTGGCAGGTGCTGGAATCCTAGGAGGTGGAATCTAGAAGTTAGGTTACTGGAGACGTGTTCTTGAAGGGCCCCAATTCCTTTGCTTCTTAATTTGCAAATTAGGGACTTTTTTTTTTTTTTTAGAAGCTCCTGGAACATTCCTGTTTGCTTACTGGAAAAGCCATCAGGCAACTTCATAAGTTTTCTAAAGATTAGGGGCTTTCCTCTAAGAAGTTGAAATTTAATAGAGATACTGAAGTGCTTTTTATTATTTAGGTAGTCAACTTTTAAAAAATTGTTCTCTCATATAGTCACATCCATCCTGACTTCCGTTTCCTCGTCCTTCTGTCTTAACAGTACCACCCCCATATCCATTCTCCTCCAGGTCCACCCCTCTTCTGTTTCCCTCAGAGAAGCACAGGCATAAAAGGACAGATTTTGATTCCATGTAGTACCACCATGATTGCTGTGGTATCACAGGCAAAAAGTAACAAGACACATGATCATGATCGTAGGCTGAAATGTGTGAAACCATGAGCTTGCTCACATAGAATTTCTTTCTTTCTAACTTGACTGTTTCAGATGTTTTGTCACCATAGCACAAAGCTGACAAACACACTAATTAAGGCCAAGAACGTATAAAACTCTTATTCATCTTGATCAGATTATTACTTATTTTGAGCTGAAAAAGACTTGGCCATTTGTCTAACCTAAATCCATATCTCTGTTTTAAACCAAAGCTACATTTGCAAAACACTGACCACAGGTGAGCTTAAAATTTTAGTTATAAGTTATTTTTTTAAAAATAATATTTAAAAATATTAAAATATAAGAGAATAAAAAGAAATACCACCACACTTTTTGATATGTCAACTTTGTCCTTTTCGAATTTAAATGGTACATATTTTTAAGGAAACAGAATTATTAACTTGGAAATTTCATGTGAAGACAAACTAGTAGCTAGAAGAATATGTACCAAAGGATCAGAGCGGTTCTTATCTTAGCGTGTGGAGGATGACTGTATGTGGGAGAGACTGTGAGCGTGGCTAAGTTCAAGGAAACTTGGTGATCTGTAAACTTCTGCAGGGTTCTAGAGATAGGAGGGGGCAAAGAGACTGCCATACACATGGTGCTTCTTCTGAGTACAGTGTTGATGAACAGACTAGGGAGTGGCTTTTTGTTTCCATTAAGAAGGTTTTTTTCTTATAGGCAGAATCTTTGAATATGTGGATCAGATTTCTTTTATTAACTGATGTGCTCCTGAAAATCTTGGGAAGCACTTATTAGAAACTACTTGCTGCAGAGTGAGGAGAGAGGAGGAGCTGCAGTTGTTGGCCTTCCAGAGGGAAGAACAGGTTATGCATGGAGCAGCTGAGCTAATCCCCCATCTCACTCTCAGCTATGAGCACAGGGTGAAGATACAGAAGACACAGCTTGGTTTAATGGAGATGTCATTTTTGGTCTCATAACTGTATAAAAATTTCTAATTTTGATGCTCTTTTCATTATGTAGTTTAAATTAGACACTTTGGGACATCATGTAAAATGGGTTTTGAGAATTATGAATCACTGACATCATAAAACATTGAGGATGAAAAGGTTTATAAGAGCTTTTTAATATTGAGGCAAGAGAAATTTAAGCAAAGTGTAAAATATAATCAAATTAACATTTAATTTAGGCAGTTCTTCTGCTCACATTTGCTGAGTTCTCTAAAATGGCTTTTTACCAGGTGATCACACACTAAGAGCAGGATGTCTCAGTAATGTGGAAATATCGTCATCTTCACAAGATGAGAACAGCCAGTGTTCCAGAGTGATCAGTAAGTGGAAAAGCAGCATTCTTTGGATGCTGTGTCTCTATGGACGTGAGAACATACAAAACCAACATAGAACTTGTTTGGAATTTGCTGACTCGAGGGAACTGGCAATCACCAAGAGGGCTGCTAGGCATATGTTCTAAGAGGAACAGGGAGTAGGTGCCAGAAACAAATTTGCTTCCAATAGAGCATTTTCCCATTTCCTTGTGGAGCCTGAAGTTAGCATAGTGCAGATGCCATTTACCCAATCAATCCAAGATGTGTTTGGAAATACATTTGGTTGAGTAGACGGAAGTGTCACTGAGGAGAGACACGGTTGAACATTTTTGCTTGTTTTTTGTTAGATTCGTGTATTTTTATTTTGTGTGTGGATGTTTGGGCTGCATGTAAGTCTGTGTACCACATGCATGCAGTGCTCATGAAGAGCAGAAGGAGGGTGTTGGCTCTCCTCATAACTGGAGTTACAAATAGTGGTTAGCTACTACGTGGGTGCTAGAATCAAACCCAGGTCTTCTGGAAGAGCAGTCGGTACTCTTAATCACAGACCCGCTTCTTCAGCCTTTTAGTTGAGCTTTTTAAATTCTACTGTACAAAATCATTCTTTTGAGTTCAGCTCTCACATACAAATATATTCCAGTAGAAGGATGACACACAGGGCACAGTTAGCAAAAATATGGAGCCATCACAAAGGGCTTCTGAGAATATGGTGGCCTGAGAAGATCAGGCAAAGGGTGGAAATGAGAAGCCATCTGTCTATCAATAAACATTGATCGCCTTTTTACTCTAATGAGCTCTTTCACCAAGCCCAGAATTGCCCAATGCCTGGTGGAATTACAGATTTCCAAAATAGAAACTAGTTTAACTCAAGTCAGCACTTTAAAATATGTAAGAGCAACTGTATTTGGGAGAAATTAGCATTTTCATACGACTACTATTCCAAAACACAGCGAATCATGTCTCTGTTATATCAAATATTTGCACTTCTCATGGCTTATCTTGAAGATAATCAGGACTATTTGTTTCTGGAAGAAACGACAGTCTGACAGTCTGGCACAGTAGCTGAGAGCATAGTCTGTGGTGACAAAAAGAGATGAATTTGAATTTTATTTCTGTTACTTACAGGTTGTGTGGCTTGGGACAATCAACTCAGTTTACTAAGCTCTACTTTTGTATTGTGTACACAGGGTGATGATCTTCAGCATTTACTTTATAGAGTTTCCTTTCAGAAGGAAAGAATATCTCCCACTAAGCATTGTGCTTGGCAAATTTAAAAATACTAGCCATTATTATGAATAGTCTATGTTGTACTTATTGCTATTAAAGATCATTGGATGACAAAGTATAAAGCCATTTATACTTTGGGGTATAAATGCTGATTTCTTTGACTTCTGAGAGGAATAGTACCAGTGAGTTTGGGGAAGATAAACATCTTCATTATACCACAAGTAGAGAATGGGAGAGCTGACAAATGGGCAGTATGAACCTTCCTGTGAACAGAGAGCAAAGTTGAACAGATACAATAAAGCTACAGGATAAGGCTAGATAGTCTGTTTCAGAGCAATAGGATGCTCTGAGCCATAGTGACCACCATATGTGCCTGGTCACTGTTCAACAGCTTTGCCTTTCTCGGTGGAAGAGATTCCCCCTTTCTTCTGTAAACATGGAGAAGCTACCAGAAGATCACAGTACTAGTGTGTGATGTCTGCCTTCAAGCAGCTCACAGTTTGGAGAGATAAATGAATATAACCCAAGTATTTTAGCAGAAGAGGGTGAGCACTGCATGTTATAAAAGATGCACAATCAGGACTCATGTTATATTCACCCTGGGAATTCTACTCTCGTGGTTAGCAAGCTGGTTTCTCCACATAGAACCTGAATTGGGAGAATCTGACAATTTTCCCAGGTGACTCTTGGGTATCTATGTATTAAGAGTTATATTGTCAGTGTTTATCTCCAGGGTTCCTTGAAGGTCCATAACAAAATCTTGTGAAAGAGGAGGGTAATTCTAAGAAAGGAATTAGAGTGTCCTTTCAGGCCCAGCTGTGACCATTATACCTATAGAATGGCTAAGCACAGCTCCCAGGGAAGCCATAGTTTTGCAACTTGACTGAAGACTAAAGCTGTGAATGTTGAAGGGAAAGAATCTCAGTTGTAGAATATGAGGGAGACACACAGGGCAGTGGTGCTGATGAAAGCCTGTGTTCAACACAGTGCTTGTTAGTCTGTACTGAAGGTGTGAGCTTTACAGAATGAGACAGGGCCTGAAAGAGCAGGTACAAGGCTGAGCTCAGTCATTGGAAACATCATGAACAAATCCAGAAAGACATTCCTTATCCTCTATTCCTTTCTTCATCTCCTCGTCACTGTGGATTGTATGCCCAACAAAGTAGCTGTCTCACTTCTTTTCTTATATCCATTTTATTGATATATAATCAGCAGATTACAAATTCATCCATTTAAAATATACAATTCAGTGAAAACAGTTTCCTCATACTATCTAAAAGGGAAAGGCTTCCACAAGGGGAAGTAGATTAATGAGCTTTGTGAGCCACAGAACACCTGTGTCCTTATCACATATTGGTTTTTGGCCCTAGAGCTCACCTCTAATTCACTTGACGTCACAGTGTGTTAACACACTTGCTTTGGGGATGCCAGTATATTAAATGAGAAGAATATAAAACAATCTACATTTCAGACTGTGTGGGTGAAAGGGGGGGAAATGAAAGCTGCCTAGTACCTCCTAAAGAAAGATTCTCCAATAAAAGGTTGTGGGGCATGAGGGCACATGCCTTTAACACCAGAACTTGGAAAGCAGAGACAGAAAAATTTCTGTGAGTTCAAAGTCTGGTCTACATAATGTGTCTCAGGCCAGTCAAGACTACATAATGAAACACTGGAAACACACACACACACACACACACACACACACACACACACACACACAGAGAGAGAGAAAGAGAGAGAGAGAGAGACAGAGACAGAGACAGAGACAGAGACAGAGAGACAGAGACAGACAGAGAGACACAGAGACAGAGAGACACAGAGACAGAGAGACACAGAGACAGAGAGACACAGAGAGTCAGTCAGAGACAGACAAAAAGACAGAGACAGAGAGATGCATAGAAAAACAGAGAGATGGAGGAGGAGGAAGAGTAGGAAGAGGATGAGGAGGACTAGAAAGAGGAGGAGAAGGAGAAAGAAGAGGAGGGAGGAGGAGGAGGAAAGGAGGAGGAAAGGAAAAGGAAAGGGAGGAGGAGGAGGAGAAGGAAGAGGAGGGGGAGGAGAAGGAGAAAGAAAAAAGAAGGGAGGAGGAGGAGGGAAGAGGAGGAGAAAAAAGGAGGAGGGAGGAAGAGGGAGAAAGAGGAGGAGGAGGAGGAGAAAAGGAGGAGGGAGGAGGAGGGAGGAAGAGGAGGAGGAGAAAGGAAGAGGAGGAGGAGAAAAAGGAGGAGGGAGGAGGAGGGAGGAAGAGGAGGAGGAGGGGGAGGAGGAGGAGATTACTCCTATTAACTTAGAAGCATTTCCTGACAACCGCCAATGTTTGTGGGATCCAAAAGTCTCTATGATTAAACATCATCCTTGGCACATAAGTCCTTTTAGATACAATTAGTGGGAATTAATCACTGAGCTCATTGATAAAAAAAACAGAATCATCTAAAATATGGATGGTCTCTTGCCTGGTAGAAATTGCTTTGGAAACTTGCTTTTCTGAAAGTCATGTGAGTAAAGAAGGACAGCATCAACAAACCTAGTCTGATATAAAGCTGATTGTTTTGCATAAAAATTATAGCTTCACTGAAGAAACTATGCAAATGAAATCAAGTTAGAGGAGAGTTACAACAATCAAGGAACAGAGAGGATCTAAGAATTAGCAGCATTCATGGCTTAAAGAAAAAATAACCCTAAAGGAAGGTGAGTGAGAATCTTTTTGGTTCATTGGAAAGGGTGTAGCATTTCTTCTTATAAATTCCTGTACAAAACAGATACAGATTGGCTACTTTCTTCTGAGAGAGAAATAAAATGTTCCCTTGGGGCTTGGCTAGACAGAGAAATAGCACAGACTGACTGGATCAGCTTTATGTAGCATTTACTCAGACTTTGCATCTTTAAGAAATGCAATTAATCTTCATTAAAAAGTAACACAACTGCCTCAGATCTATCACTAGGAAAGATAAGTTTGACTCCCCGTGAAATGAGCTGACTCATGGGAAGACAGGAATGAGACTCTGTGCCTATGTTACAGTTTTTGCCACACTACCAGTCTCAGCAACATGAGTAGCCTGTGGTTCTCACCTGAAAACCCACCATTTTGCTGTTTCTTAATATTAAAAATAAATCCATAAGCTCCTGTACAAATATTTATTTTTGCAGCCCAATTTCTAAACATAAGTAGCTTGTCTTGAGAATTTATTGTTATTTATTATTATTATTTTATTATTATCATTATTATTATTATTATTATTATTACTACTACTGCTACTATTATTATTATTTTGCGCGATGTGGGGAGCAGCAGAGACAAGGGTGGAAGATGGTGTGAATCTTAGTCCCAGGACTATTTAGATTTGATCTTCCAGTGGGCTCCTCCAGTGGGAAACACATTTCCCTTCTTGGTGAGTGAATCACATTGGGTCTCATATTAATAGCACACCATGACTATTGGCTCTGTCACATATAGTCACAAACTGTCATTTTTCAATCACAGTAGTCTCAGGATGGGTGTCTAGAGTGGCTATTGACTAGAACTTTAATGGCTACGAATAGAGAAGAGTTTTGGAAAGGTCTTCCATACCTGATGAGTTCTGTTTCTATATACATTTCCTTATTTTATTTTCTGGTTATATTGTCAATTGCAGTGCTACAGGAGATATGCTCATGGCTATAATTGCCCTAAAATTAGTCTTTTGGAGGTTTTTATAGCAAGATTGCTGAAAAGAACAAATAGCTAGCCAAGAAAACAGAGGAACTACTTTTGCTAATAGAAAACTGAGAACCGAGACAAACTGCTTTTTAATCAGATAAAATGCACACATTGTTGGAAGGTTTCTTTCATTAAAGAGCCAAGCCATAAGGAATCTTGCATTTCAAATTGTTATTTTCCTAAGACATAAACCTTCAGATGGCTTTTATTTTTCCACTTCTACTTCCTGCAAATTCTCCTTCTGTCTTAACACAATATTTTAATAGTCAAAATCTGCCCTGGTTCTTAAACACATATACTTTAGATAGTGTTCAAATAAATAGCATTTTATCTTGTGCATTAGTCTTTTAAATGTATTATTTACACTGCAGAAATTTCTTAATTCAAAGTGGACTCAACTGGATGATTATCTGGAAGTCTTTAGTTTCTTTCAAAATATCTGTGACCCACTGCACTGACTAAAATATCTCCACAGGACTTAATGTTTTTCAATGTATCTGCCATCTCATATGTTTAAATGTTCAAATTATTTCAGAGATTTATTGGCACCCTTTTCAAGACTACAGGTTAATTCTTTTTTTTTTGTCAGTATTTTCTATTAATAACAAACTGAGTCATCTGCTTTTCAGATAATGCAAACCACATGTGGCTACTTAATGTTCTAGGGCTACAAAATTTTATCATTGACAGTCACCAGTCCTCGTTTCATCATCACTAATGGAAAGTCAGTGCTGACGGGAATAGTATACATGGTTGATTGACATAGCCAACACCCGAACTGCTGTTTTCTCCTCCAGCCTGCTCCACCCCAGGGAACCTGGAATACTTTTTACCCAGAGCAATGGCCGTGTCTTGGAGTGCTACTCTTAAGTTTCAGAACCAGACACCAGTAATGGTCTGTAGCTTTGGAATCAATATTAATTTCTATCCTCAGCTCCTTCACACTGCTTTCTGTAGCTGACTAGGTACGCATCCATGCCTGGTGGCTCAGCTATTATGAACTTCAGCCAAATGATGCAGAGGGCTCAGGACTTTATATCGAAACTTGTCTGCTTTGTTTCCTTCTCATATAAAAACTCAACTTTTATTTAGTTCAGATTGTATGAGTTGTCCAGGTCAAGTTATTATACTATTCACTTAACCTTGTATCATTTGCAACAATCAGCTTTAGATCTTACCAGTTGCAGAAACTCAACAAATATTTGTCAAACTGGATGAAATCTAGTTGAATTCTATCTGCTCCTATTTGCTGGCTTCTTTACTTAGTGTGGCGGCAGGTATTACAGCCCACAGAAGAGTTTATTACTACTTTATTAAGAATCTACTTTATTAAAGCTGTGGCCCTAACTCAGATCTCTGAGCATCTATAGGGAACCCATAACATGGTGGTATGGTTACATATTTTAATGTTATAATAAATCCTGATTCTACCAGGTGTGTTATCTTAGATGAGTTAATACTTACCATTCAGCATTCTCTATTATAAAATAAAAGTAGTCATGTCATAATGTTCTTAAAGGATCAAATAAAATATTGTATATTAAGAGTTTAGTATGCCTGACACACAATAAGCAAATTTAATTGTTGTCATTATGCCTGAGCATTTTCTGTGGCTAGAAGACTGGTATCTTAATTATGGTTTCTATTGCTGTGATGAAACATCATGACCAAAAAGTAAGTTGGAGAAAAAATGATTTATTCAGCTTATATTTCAGACCATAGTTCATCATTGGAGGAGGTAGGAGCAGGAACCAAAGCAGGGCTGGAACCTGGAGGCAGGAGCTGATGCAGAGACTGTGGAGGGGGATCTGCTTACTGGCTTGCTTCCCTTGGCTTGCTCAACCTGCGTTTTTCTAGGACATCTAGCCCAGGGATAGCACCACATACCTTGGGTTAGGACCACCCACATTGATCACTAATGGATAAAATGCCTTATGGATCTCATGGAGGCATTTCCTCAACTGATGCACCTTCCTCTCTGATGACTTTAGCTGTTTCAAGTTGACACACAAAATCAGCCAGTACAACTCATTAATGTAATTCTACTTTCTTAACTCCCACATATTAATTTCTTCACTGAATAAGGATTTCAATATTTTTATTCACCATATATCTTTGTTTATTCAAGCTGTATGGCAGAATCCTATGGACTGAATGGCTTATAAAAATGGAACCTGGAGAGTGGAAGATGAAGATACTGGCCGATTTGGTGTAAGGTAGCCCCAGCATTGTGGTTATTAGATAAGTCTCTTGATATGGACTCTAGTGATGAAAAGTCTGCAGAGGTTTCTGGAGTCTCTGGTAAGGGTAGTAATTCAGTTCAAAAGGGCTCCATCCCCACAACCTAATCACCTCCTGGGACTAATTTTAGATGTCAGCTTGTTCAGATCAAAGAGTACCTACATAGTTAGTCAAGCATGCTTTTGGGTATATTGTTGGAATATCTTCAGAGGAAATTTTTAGGGGAGAAAACCAACAAGGTGAGAAAAATTACCCTCATTGTGGCCATGAATCATCCAGTCACGCACTTTCCAGATAGAAAGAGGAACTGAATGAAAAGTGAGTCCATCTGTTCTCCCCTGTCTTCCCAGGACTCAGACACCTCATTACCCTGCTCTTAGACATCTCTATTTGGTCTGTGACATTCACATCCATGCTCTCTTGGGCTTTTATTCCTTGGACTGATTTTGCTTTCTTTGGTTCCCTGGTTTCAAAGTCTTTGAATGCAGAATAAGCCATGTCAGAATATTTTCCTGTTCTCTAGCTGGTGGATGGACTGCAGTGAAGTGTCCATAGTCATCAACAATTACCTAATAAGTTTACTGCTCTCTCCCTCCTTTCTCTTCCTTTCCTTCCCCTTGCCTTTTTTCCCTTCCCTCCACTCCCCTGCCTTCCGTCCCCTCTCCCTCCCCTTATGCCCCTCCCTTCCCTCCTCCTCTCTTCCCTCCCTCCCTTCCCCTCCCTTCCCTTCACCTCCCTCTCCCTTCCTCCCCTCCCCCTCCCTTTCCCTTTCCCTCCCCCTCCCCCTTCCCCTCTACTTTCCTTTCTTTTCTCCCTCCTTTGTTTCTCTGTTGATCTGCTGTCTAGTTTGCTAGCCCTTTCTCTGAAGAACCCTAAAAATCATACAGCAGGGGTTACGGTTTCAAGATATAAGTTTTCGAGGCAGACAAACATTCATTCTATAGCAGTAGCTGACTTCATTTATATTGATTGTTTTGTATATACAATTCTATGTTCAGAACAGTAAAACACATTCCAAGGATCTTCCAATCAGATTTCTAGCTAGAAATCAAGTTAGAGTGAATCAAGTCACATTAGAAAAGAATATAAAAAATTACCCCTCTAAAACAAAAACAGAACAAAACTAAACAAACAGAAACAAGAACACACAATACACCCCATAGGCCCAAAGAAGTTAAACAAGAAATCAGGCCCAAACAAAGATGCTTGAATCACACTTAGAAGTGGGAATAATAAAATAGTCAAAGGAGGCAGAGGGAGGGTGGGAACTAGGTGGAGGAGGGGAGGGGGAAGGGAAGGGGAATGGAGGGCACATATGTAGCAGATGTGCAGCTCAGTCTCCATCTGGGTCCCCCAACAACTGGAGCAGAGTTTCTCCCTAAATCTGTATCCTGATAGTGGTATTTGTTCTTCAAAAGGGCTGCCTGTCTAACCTCAGTGGGAGAGGATGTGCCTAATCTGGCAGAGACTTGATGCAAGAGGGTTGGGGATGATACCTGGAGGGGGAGGGGGGACCCTCTCAGAGGAGAAGAGGATGGAGTAGGGGAGGGGAGACTTTGAAGGGGGAATGGGGGGCAGCATTTGGGATGTAAATAAATAAATAAATCGAGAAACAAACCAGCAAAACAAGTCAGACAAAACCAGCTTTCACTCTCCAAGTATTGAACTGTTTGTTAAGAGGAAAGTGACAAAGATAACTCACTATAAGATCAATAGGCAGTATAGTAGCATGCAAAGACTCAGAAATTTGTTACAGATGAATTGTTTTCAGCCAGAGAATGTCACATCATGAGGAATTACAGTGTCATCTGTGAAGGGCTTTGGGATGGAGCCCAGAGGGAGAGAGTAAGTCAGCACTACTCTGCTCACACATAGCCAGCGTCAGACCCCATAGTCTAGCCAGATACCAGTTTCTGGAAACAAGAGTTCCCATGGGCCTGGTGACTTAAGCTCTGGTTATTACTCCTCAGCATGCAGATACAAGCACAGCACAGAGTGGACTTGCCTGCTTGTGAGTTGTGTAATGGTTTCTATGTTCTGGGCTTTTAATTTGTATGCTGCCTCAAGGCTGCCAAGGAGTGTGATGTGAATTAGGAAAGCTCAGCTGAAGGAAAGTTTGACTAAAAGGGGGAATTAAGACTAGGTAGGTTTAAGACTTCTATTCGGATTTGTATTACTAAGTGCACTGGGGCCAGAGGTGGTTTTCTACCCAACCAGGAGGCCTAGAGTGAGAAACTTTTCTGAAGTTGCTCAGAGATTAAGAAGTGGTATGATTCCAAGTCATCCCCTCCCATGTGGAATGACAAAAGGACTTAATGCTGCTCGGGCTGAAGACATTAGATATTTTATAACTTTAAAAAAGTGCAGAACAGAAAGTAGATTTTCTGTGGATGTCTTCTATCCCAAAGGCCAGACTCCGGCTTCAATTCAAAGGGTGTAAACTCTCAGAATGTAAAATGTTGTTCCTCTTGGGAAATTATATTGCAAAAAAAATCTATAAAACACGATCTGGTTCTTATTTTAGATTCAGTATCAAAATAACATGATTAAAAAAAAAAACCCACTGTACTGATCTGGCAGAGTGGGAAGGAATCTTAAACAAACAAATGTTACATATAAAATAATAAAAATCATACACAGATTAATATTTAATGAAGCAGCAGCCAAAGTATGTTGTGAATATTAACCTACAAAATCTTTAAAGTAACATTATAAATATATATACCATTCTTACCCTCATTTATAGAGGGAGGCTGGAACACAAAGAAGTGCTCACAGCAGTTACACAGTGAAGGAAAGGCAAGACAAGGAGCTGAAATGGGTGTTTAATTTCTACTTTATATTTACAGATAATAAAAGTATTGATTTGAAAAGGTACTAAAAAAGATGAAAATTAGGAGATAACCATTTTCTTCATTAGATTCATGACATTGCAATTAGATTAAAAACCTGATGCTTCTAAACTATTTCAATACTTCATGCAATTTCATACAAGGGATTAGTTATAGGTGGAGTGTAGGCTTCATAGTGATTTTCTTTCTTTCTTTCTTTCTTTCTTTCTTTCTTTCTCTCTTTTTTATTGTTGAAACACTTTATTCAGAAGCTTGGGGAAAGGGAAAACTCCACGTTGTCTACTGTTGTGCGTAGGGCAGACCTTAGAGCTCTCCCGGTCACTAAGAGCATAGTGATTTTCAAGAGCTGAATTTGTTCTGAGAGGAGGAAGAAGTCTACATGGGCCTTACAGAACCCTCGATTGTATCAGGAGACTTAAACACCTCAGCATCGTGCATGCTGATGCTTTGACCTCCTTAAAGGTTCAGGAAACCCTACTGCAAGCAGAAGGACATGTCTTCAGGAGTTAAGTCAAAAGCAAATCTTCCTCTTGGGCCTGGCTTGCTTGGAGCTGTCTATGGTTCTGACTGACCTCTGCTGCTTGTCAGTCTTCCACACAGGCACTGCGGAATTCAGGTCCTTTTCACTAGATAGGTATCTGACGAAACTCTAATGCAGCCGTGGAATCAGTGTCTATGGTTCTTACAACTAATAACTCTGCTCTAGGACGTAGAGGCATGGGAGAATAAATAACTTGCCAAGATGTACAGCTCCTTAGTTGCCAGTCAGAGCCCTCCCTGATCAAAAGCTACTTAGGCTTAGAGTAGAGATAGGGAGAGGTCCTCTGCACACATGTAACAGATATGCCGCTGGATCTCCATGCAGGACTCCTCTAACAGTGGGATCAGGAGCTGTCTCTGACTCCCTTGCCTGCTTTTGGACCCCTTTGACCTGGCTGGGCTGCCTCTTCTAGCCTCAATAGAAGACGTGTTTAGTCTTAGTGCAACTTGATATGCCAAGGGTGGTTGATATCCACAGGAGACCTCCATTTTTTCTGAGAAGAAAAAGAAGAGGAATCAGTGAGAGGGAGGGAAGGGGAGACGGAGGCACTGGAAGGAGAAGTAGGAGGGGAAGATGTGATCGGGATATAAAGTAAACAAATAATTAATGATAAAACCAAACGAAACCAAAAAGATGCGGGAAGAGCTAGAGAGCTGTGGAGGAGATGGCGGCTGACAAACCAAGCACACTGAGGATGGAGGAAGCAAAGGGCCAGATAGCCACAAGCAGCAAGAATCTCTGTGGAGATGAATGGTCTTCAAAGTAAACTGCCTCTTCTCACTGTTCTCTCTGGGGGAATTCATAAAGCCTCTCCTGGTTATTTGGGTTTTTATTTAAGAATCATCAATAAATTTAATCTGAATGGAATTTTCTGGCTTAAGATAATCTTTTTGAGTAATTATGTTGCAAAAGCTAGAGGGTCTACCTGGCCCACTATCCTGACATCAATGCAATAACTAGTATTATTGTTAATTCTATAATAAATACTGTGCTGGATTCTACATTAAAATATTGTGACGGCATTACTGAAGCCTGTTTAAGCAAAGCGAACCTACCTGATGTGGGGAAGCTTAGTTGTGGAACATAAAAGAGGGAGGGTTTACACTTCTTAGAAGAGTACTGTATCCCTATAGGGTTAGCCTTTGCATACAGATACCACTAGCTGAGAAGAAAAACCTACAGAAAGCTTTAACATAAGATTAGCAGCAATTGGAAAAATGCCAATATTATTCAAACAGGAAAAAAGCTTCCCAAGAAAGGAAGAAATACAAGTCTATGCTTTTCCTGAGCTCAAATATATATATATATATATATATATATATATATATATATATATATATATATATATATATATTCTATCTATCTTGCTTTAAAACTAAGTTTGTTTGCATAATTACAAAACATTTTTCCCCTTTGGATTCTAACTCAACAGTTATTTCCCAGAATACCTCCAAACAAGAATGAGTATGTAGACAAGTGTGAATATGTGTGTGTGTGTGTGTGTGTGTGTGTGTGTGTGTAGACACAAGGCTAGGGTTGGATCCTCCAACCTCATTTAAATCTATTAAGAAATGCTTCAGTTAGTGAGTGCATCATGCCCTACAGTCTACTGAAAAGGCCAAGATCTATAGCAAGACTAAATATATGTAGTCCAATGAGGGAGCAAGCAAGGCGAACTCTGGGAAATTCTGGGAGGCTTTCATACTGTTTTGAAGATAAGGACTTTCTTTGGGAAGAGATATTGTTCTTCATTATGAAATGTTTAACTAAAAAAAAACCAAAAAAAACAGAGGTATCAAGGCCAACTCTAACTTCGTATACAAATAGTTTCAAAGGCAAATCTGTAATAATTTCTTTCTTTTTGAAAAAAAAATCACAAAATGATGCTGTCTGTATTCCAGTGTTCTCTCTTTTCTCTAAGGACCTTAAGTCATTTTCACAGGTTTCAATAGAGCTGACAATTTTATTCAGTTTTGTGAGAACAGAGGTCAGAGTGACCTTCCTAACATGCACAGATGACCAGAATATGTTTTACTAAAGTCCTCAATGATTCACTGTGGTTTTTAGGAGAAAATTCAACCCCCCTGCAACTGCAGTTTTTCATTTCTGTCTTCATATGTCATGAATCATCTTCCACTGCTCACCTTCACAGGACCCACAATGACAACTCACGCCCTTCAACAGTGTCCTCTCCCACAAGGCCTGCAGACTGTTTCTTCATCCTTAGACTCATCCCTTTCAATCACACTGTCCCTTGTTTGACTTGTTCCATCCATTATTATTCTTATAGGAGCAAAAAATAATTGCTGTGATAGCTAATTTTGTGTCAACTTAGCTGGGCAATGGTATCCAGATGTTTAATCAAACATTATTCTGGATGTTTCTGTGAGGATTCTGGGGAGGTGGGATGAGATTACAATTTAAATAGTTGGACTTTGAGCAAAGCCAGGTGGTCTCCATAATTGTATTGATTTTCTTCTCTCAAGTTATATCTTGAGAAAAGAATAATTTTAGCTGATGGTTTGAGGGTAGAGACTATCATAGCAGAGAAACAATGGTAAAGTTTATAGAAACCCAATGCTGTTGCATTGGGAGTGTTCTCAAAACACTGAGAAATTTCTTTTTAAATGTCCATTGTTCCTAGCAATTAGGGAAATGTAAATGAAAACAACTTTGAGATTTTGTCTTACTATTCAAAACAGCAAAAATAAATAATAAATGCTAGTGAAGGTGTGGGGAAAGGGGAGCCCTCCTTCACTGTTGGTGGGATTTCAAACTGGTACAGCCTCTACAGATTGATGTGGAGAATTCTCAAATCTAAAAATAAGTCTACCACATGAGGCAGCCATATCACTCCTTGGGTGATCCCAGTGGAACTGACATCTTACTGATACCTCTGTGGGCCTAACATAGACCATCTGGATGATTCATTGTATCTATTGGTAAACACTCCTGGCCTTTTGTAAGCATTTGGAGGCTCAGATCATTTACTAATGACTCTGTGGTACCCATATCATACAGTGCACATCCAACACAAACTGTTGAAATATAAACAGGTGAGGTCCCATATGGACATAGGAATCCAGAAAACAAGCAAAAGTAATATTTTGTAATAGATTCAGAAGATTATTAAAGTGGTTACATTTTCATTCCTTAATTTCATCACTTCCTCCCATCATTCAACAATTTTAGATTTAAAACTTTGACAGTAATGTCCCTCATGGATACCCACAACACCCAAACACACACATTTTTTTTAAGGAGATGCAGTTTTTATTTATATTCAAGAATCTCATACAATATATTTTGCTCATATTCATCCCTTCCCCCAGCTCCTCCCAGATCCTCACTCATGCCTCTACCTATCCAACTTCATGTGTCTTAAAAGAAAAATGAAACAAAATAAACTCATGGAGCACAGTTTGCCAACACAGACACATCTGAGTGGAGTGCCCGGCCACAGCTGACACATGTGTAACACTCCTGCTCCTAAGTTCAAGGAACTTTGAGGGACTTGCGAAGAAATATTTTAAGAGCCAGAGGAACAAGGAAGGAACTGTGTCTCTATGACATGGTAGGGAGGATACATCCATGATCTCTCAACATTGTCCCTGCCTAAATGAGACCTAAGCAATGGTGGCAGCGGCTTGCTTACATGGAAGTGGATCTCACAGGTCCCCATCACTAAACAAAGAACTTCCAGCAACTAATGGTTGTTGAAAAAGGAAAAATTAATTTTCCCGAGAGAGGTGTTTCTAATTGTTTATTCAATATAAATTGATCAGCCCTGAAATTATATACATATGAGCAATGCTATATGGGACCAACAGTTTCTATTTAAATATGTATGCACGTATGTATATATTCAGTGAAAAAAGAGGCCATTAATTTGAGAGAAATTACAGGAGAATATGAATGAGTCAAGGGAGAAAATGGAGGAGTAAATGGTGTAATTATATTTTCGTTTAAAACTTTGAAAAATAAATAAATCAGCTTAGGACCTTTTGCTATATATTAAATTTAAATGTAGAGTGAAAATACTGGCTGGGACCAAAATGTCATGCTAAAATGTACAAACACCTTAAGCTTTAAACTTTAATGAATTGTATCCATTTTTACATTTGCTTAGTTGCATCTCTTTCACCTCAAAAGTCATGCTGTGTCACTTTTCCAGATTTGAAATAACCGAGATTTATCCACTATTTACTGTAGGAACAAAGAAAACATATTTTTGTCTTAAAAATATGTTTTTAGCTGTTATATATGATTGTCATATTACCTATGCTTAGATTCCTCTGATATGTATAAAGGCTGAAGAAGGCTGACCCTTCAGGCTACTGGAACTCGAAACATATGTCTTAGTTTCTCTTGCTGTGATGAAATGCCATGACCAGAAAGCAAGTTGGAGAGGAAAATGTTATTCATCTTATACTTCTACATTGCTGTTCATCACCAGTAGAAGTCAGGACAGGAGCTCAAACAGGGCAGGAACCTGGAAGCTGGAGCTGATACAGAGGCCACTGAGGGGGTCTGTTTACTGGCTTCCTTTTCCTGACTTGTTTAGTCTACTTTCTTACAGAACCCAGGACTATCAGCCCAGGAATGGCACCACCTACCATAGGCTGGGCCCTCCCCAACTGATCACTAATGGAGAAAATGCCTTACAGCTTAATCTCATGAAGGCATTTCCTCAGCGGAGGCTCTTTCCTCTCTGATGACCTTAGTTTGTGTGTCAAGTTGATACATGAAACCAACCAGTACAATGTATAAATCTCTATTTCATTCTGCTCTTTTCTTCATGTTCTATGCTGTGTAAAAGGGTCATCCAGTTGATCTGCTTATTGTTTGATAATGAACCTGGGAATGGTGAGCAGACACATAGCCCTACAGGCAGGTAGGAAGCCCTGCCCACATCACAGTCACCAGATATTGTGATGTAATACAGATGTATGAAAACTGCTTTTAGATTTAAGGGACATTTATAAGGACCACCCCAGAATCCACAGTTGAAAATTTATATTCTTTATGGTTCCTATGTTCCTGAGCCCAGTCCCAAACTCTAGACACACAATTGCAAAGGAACAGGGCTGTATCCTCAGAACGTATTGAAGTAACCAATGTAGCCTTTTACAATGTCAGGTGAATAGATTAATTTCATCAGGAAGCAAGGAGAGTCACTAATGTGAACTATACATAAAGTCATAATTTGTTGGAGCTTTGTCAGACCTACATGCCATAAATCCTAACTTTTTTTTCTCACTAAGCCCCCTTAACAGCTTGGAGAGATGTATACAAATTTTTGGAAAAAGTTCAGTGTAATGAGCAAGGCCACACCGTTGCTTAAGAGTGGTCACAATGATGTCATGAAGCCTGTACCGGAACATGGTTTTCCAATTCCAAAGCATAGGCTTTCATAGCTAACGTCTGGAAGACCCACACCCAATGTGTTACTGAGGATATTAGCATAGAGAGAACTTATGCTATAATCAAAGAAATTTACATAGTTACATTATAGTGACTGACCTGAGGCTAAGAAAACAACCCTCGTATCAATAGTGTTTAACTATTTGCCCTTTTTAAGTGGACGGATGACCTTGGTGCCTGAAAGTTTGGATTCCCTAGTGTTGTGGAATTTCGAGAGCAGGGATGTAGGAATGGGAGGATGGTAGGAGCACACCCTCATAGTAATTAAAAGAGGGGGGATGGGGTAAGGGGTTAGGCATCAGTGGAAGTGGATGGCTTGGTGCTTGAAAGTTTGGATCCAGTAGTGTTGGGGAGTTTGAGAGCAGGGAGGCAAGAATGGGAGGATGGTAAGAGCACACCCTCATAGAAGCTCGCAGAATTATATGGATTAGACATGACAGAGGCAGGGTACAAAAAGACTAGATTCCAGAATTCAAACAAACAATTATCTTGATACTAAAATTTGTTTTGAGAACTGTATATTGCAGAATACACAGCCTTGGTGTATCTACTCATCAAGCATACTGAGCAGACCTGCTCGAACCTCTGATGTCCTGGAATTCCAGCTGGATGCAGTGAAGACACAGACTCAGAAGCTTATCAATTTACTCTTTCCCCTGACCCTCTTCTAATATCTCAATGCCCATAATCAGCTTGAAGAAGTTAAAGAAGAGTCGGCACCCCTAATCCCTTGGCTTGGGGACTGAGGTTGTTAATACTGGGCTGTCTTTCTAGGGAAAAGTAGTGGTTTTGTTGGAACAGGGAAGATTAGCTAGGATTTATTGCATAGCCATAACCTATTGGTAGAAATCTGTATAATTGTTATTAAGATGAAGTTATAATTTTAAATGGTACAAAATTTACTTTGATTTCAAATTTAAGGTTTTCATTGGTACAAGCTCCTTATTGATATAAAAGTGAGATGAATATTGATACTCTCATAGGTATTGTGCCTATATAACACATTTAGGAAAACAAGGCTCAGACCCAGTTCTTCTTTAACCTTTCTAACTGATTTGAGATGGTTAGCCTGTGAGTTTAGGACCTATAGCAAATTCATGGCTCTGAGTTTATTGTTAAGGTGTTTTCTATATTTTATTTAGAAATAGCTGAGAGGAGTTAACAGACAATGGTCCAGATTGCCTTACATGGATAGTTGGTTTTCAAAACGTCAGAAGCCCACAGAATTGATGTTACAAACATTTCTGTATTAATGTTCATTTTGATTAGAGACCTGTCTGCTCCTGACAGCTTCTTGTCTTGGATTCTAAGAAAAAAATTGAACGTCTTTGGAGTTGCTCCAGTTCTGGTGAGACAGCCACTAGGCAAGAATTGCTTCTTTTCATCTACAGAAAATTACTGTCCAGAAAAGGACACACTTTCGGAATAGTCGACTGATTATATATGCCAAGACAGAGTAATCAGCCCTTAATAATTCTGCATCACTAGGTTTGTCAGATGATCCTGGGTCAGAAGGATGAAGTGCAGATGCTTCAACATTTTGCAGTATAGGGACTGTCCAGGTATTCAGCAGTCTCTATAAATTGACTAAGTTTTAGAAGCTATGCTTTGTGCTTTCCATAATTTCAGTTAATTCAGTCATTCTGGATTTCTGACTGGGTTGAAGACCTACAGTCTCATAGCCAATCCTAGCTATTTACTTTGAGAGAACATATTTGAGAGGATGGTTTTCAGCTGACATTCATTCTGAAAAGCCAAGAAAAAAGCCAGGTTCAGAATGAAGTCTTTTATTTAGGAAAGATGACAGAGGTTCTGTTTAGTCAAGAAAATAATGGGCTGGGTATTAGGTCTATCTTGTACCTTACTGACACAAATTGGTATAGTTATACTCTAATTGTATTTTGAGAGAAAAGTTTTATTGTAACAGGAAGGGTAATATGTAGGAGGAGCTAAGGTGGGAGGAGTAAGGAGAGAAAGAGGAGGAGTAAGGAGAAGAGGAGGAGGAGAGGAGGAGCTAGGTAATATGAGAGAGAGAGAGAGAGAGAGAGAGAGAGAGAGAGAGAGAGAGAGAGAGAGAGAGAGGTGGAACATGGAGGCAGATGTTTGAGTGTCTCTGGTAGTCAAAGATAGTTGATATATCTAGGTTGGGTATTGGGTTACACTTCTGATTGTATGGGCATCTTGATATTGAACATTACCAACCTTAAAAATTCTTTGATTAACATTTAAAAATTGTATAAAAGCAAAAAGGAGAAGGGGGATGGGATAGGGTTTTTCTAGGGAGGGAAAATGGGAAAAGAAATGGCATCTGAAATATAATAAAATATTCAATAAAAAATAAATTAAAAAAACTATTTGCCCTTTTTAAAAATATCTTTCTGTCTTTCTTTTCCTACAGTGTTAGTACAATATACAGTATATACATATACTATATACATACAATATATACAGTATTCAATATACAGTATGTTTTTCTAAGCAGTTGGTAATTGTCTTGGCTATACATCAAATGTACTTTCCAAGATAAGTTAGCTTACTGATCCAAAGGTGCTAGATTAAATATTTTTTTATAAATCCTTGTGTTTCTACTAGAATATACAATAAAATACAAACTCCAAATGAGGTGTTAAATCTGATTCCACAGTTGTTTCCCTATTATTTCTTTAAAAGTCAGGCTCTAAACAGTGTATATCCACTAACAACCCATTAAATACATTCTTTAGAAAGACAGCTAAAAGATTTATAATTCCATAACACATGGACCAGGAGCTTTAAAATAGAAACTTAGCTTGCTGGTATCAGGGCAAATTTTTCCTATTTTTGCTTTATGTTTCCAACTATCCTAAGCCTGTAGTTCACTGAGAACTCATAGGCACCACGATCCTTAAAATATGTATGTCTGAAGATTTTTTCACATGAGCTGAAAAAGAAAGAAAAGACGCCTGCCCATCCATAGAAGAGAGAAGCTTTACTGTGGACTGCATTGCCTTGCCTGACCTGGGGGTCGGGGTGGTGGTGAGGGAAGAAGCTGATCTGTGAAAGGATTGCTTCCTCATTTTGTAACAGTTGGATTAGGTTTGTAGTAGCATTGGACAATAATCAAAGGATAAGGAGCTAGAGCAGCTGGTTAGAAGGATCAAATGCCTAAACTACGCCCCTGTTCCCAGCACATGAGCATCCCAAAGCACCACCCATATATACCAATAGAAGGAGAAAGGTGGGTTGCATGGTACTCTACTAGGTCTGCTCAATATAAATTCACCTTGGTGAAGGTTTTGGAAGATTAGACCCTCCTTCATATTGTTTTTGGAATAAGCAGGCAACAACCTAGAGGAACTGAACAGATTATTAAGATTTGAATGCTCCCTGCAAGCCAGTAAGTGAGAGTAAGAGCAGGAGGCAGTTATAGAGGCTGGGAAGGACAGCAGCTTCGAGAGAGGGTCAAGAACAAGACACACTGAGGCAAATGCATGAGGCCACACTGGGCACTTGCTATTTTGTGAGACTTGTTTGGTATTCAGTCTTTTTTATTGTTCAGGCAACTAAAGCCAAGGAAAGGAAAGGATAAAAGAGTGGTGATTATGGGTGAGAGTGTCTTTTACAGGAACAATGAAAGGGAGATGGCTCTCAAGTTCAGTTGGAACTAATGAAGCTAAAAAAGTGGATAACCTTAAAAGGCAGTCATGATTCAAGAGCATAGCAAGGAGCAAGAAAGACATCAAGTCTTGGACTCCAGAGGCAATGAGGGGATTTCTATTCTGGCTTAAATAACAATGGACGAACTGTTAGGTTTTATCTAATTTATCTGATTCAGAAATCCTACATTTGGCACAAATGCTATTGTCCTTTATTAAATCAGATACACTTTCCAGAAGGATCTTTTCTTGTGGTTTATTCTTTTTTTTTTTTTTTTTTTTTTTTTGCTGTAGTTTTAAATCAGCCTTGTTCCCGCTAAGAAGCAGGAGGAGAATCTGATTATAAAAAGACCCAAACTGCATACTCTCCTGTGCCTCAGTCACTCCCCACTTTCCAAGTAAAAACTGCATTACTTTTCTTCTTAAGTTATCTTTCCAGGCTCATTGAAAATCCAGTGTGAAAGACTGAGAGAGGTGGTGGAGCTAGCCTCCTCCTCACTGATGCTCACCCATCCTGTCTCAGCTAAATGTCCTGCTTGTCCTAGAAAGAGCAGAAAGAAATTATTCAGGACTCCAGGTTAATGGGAAAAGAAGATGTTACACTCTTAAGGGAGTAGACGACAGATGCCCCATCAAAATGCGTCTGACCCTGTGATGCTCTGAATTCCTGTCTTTGTGGAGGCCAGTTATGATCGTGTGATGGTTTGCCTAATAACCATTTATTAAAAGGCATCTTGTGCTGCATGATACATTCCAAATGGGCCTGACAGCACACAGATATCCCTCCAAACCTATCAGTGTGAGTTAATGTCAAGACTTATAAACATAGAACCTTAAAAATCCATTGCAATTTTACTAAAAGGAATAGTAATTCCAGTTATTGCAGACACTTTATGTCACCCCATCCCAAGCATGTAAATTCTTTTACCTTGATTTCTAGTTGTTCATAATGATACCTAATTTAGCTAGAGAATTAAAATATGGTACCCATGTCTGTAGGTTGAATGAATTATAAACTTCAGATGCCAACTGATACTTAAAGGACCATAACCCCGAGAAAAGATGTAGAAGGGAGGAGCAACATTTTGTTTTATAGCCCAATTCATCCTCTGAGAGGAGAAATAGTCACTTCTGACAGAGAACCATGCTGTGTCAACCAGGATTCTATGCTGGAGAGGTGGAATCATGTTCATCGTCAGAGCATGTTCTGAACAGCGTTAGTTTGAGAAGTCTCAAAGGACAGACTCAGCCTGAGATAGGATCTCAGGCTTTTAAAAATATAGGATCTCAGACCTGCTCTTGATCAGTCATCTGCTTGCTGACTGTCTCTTAGGTTGTTAGAAAGGCTACTCTCTAGCTCTTTAAGACCACTAAAATAAATGGAGGGCTACATTTTTTTTCACTATCTGTCGTCTTAGGGAAACAAACAGAAAATACACCAGGGCTTCATATACTGAAGGGAAAAGAGAGAATATGAGACACTGGAGAGAGAGATGTGGAAGGGAGTAAGCTAGAGGAGTATCAGAACACATATGTTCAAAAATTCCATGATGAACGTTACACTGTATGCTAATGTAAAATCAACAACAACAATAATATAATCTTTTTCAATAAACTTATTGTATGCATTAATACTGTCAGACTGTCAACAAGTCTTCTGGGCTTATTTTTATAGACTATTTCACATCTTCCCTGTCCTTCCCCTTGGTTAAAACCTTATTCATGACTCTTACTGTCCCACTATCTCATTATGTGCAAAGGAAGAGAAACATAGCCTTATATTTGGCCATGTTCCTAGTTCTGAAATGAGAATCATGTTGTCATTGCTCCCAGGTAACTCATGTTTCAATTGAAAAGGGAAAAAGGAAAGTGAATGGGTAGGAAAAGCAATGATGTTCTGGTGTCCTGGGATTATTTGGAATGGCGCTTGGTACAGCCTGTGTTGATACGCTGGAACTAGAGGAATTAGAGGCATGTGGGCATAGACATACATTACATCTATATGTGCACATTTGTGTACATGGTATGGGGAGAATGTGTACATGGAAGACAAGCAGAAGAGCAATGTCGTTGGTCTTTGCTACTTGGTGGGTTCTTCTTTTTCCCATTTTTGATCCCCCATTTCACCCCATAACACTAGATAGGAGAGAAACAAGGATAGTAAAGAAGATTACAGAATCTAACTTCTTTCCTTTTGTTCCTTCTTTGACTACTGCTACCAACAAACTGCAACCAACCTCACTTAACGACCGACAGCCACCCACCAGGCCTGTTGGGGGCCTCAAATTTGTGCACCCTCTGAAAAGTTCCCAGAATTCTAAACATCACACAATCTCAGAAGTTATCTGGAGCTGGCCTAAACCATGCTTCTCCTAGAGCACTGGGCAAATCATGATCAGGTGCTGTGGACAGTCCAAAGCAGTCCTACATCCTTATATCTGGGATTAAAATAAAAGCAAATCTTATAATATTTCTGTGTTTCTCAAAAGAAACCAAAATTCCAGAAATCACAAAAAAACTGACTACAGACAATAAAGTAGAAAAGCTATTACAGGTTTAATTGGAAGAGCAGGAAGGACAGAAGTACTTTTCAGAAACTTTCCTCACACAATAGTTGGTACAGGGATGAGAGAAAGACTCCTAATTTATTGTTTTGTTTAGTAACCAAGGCAATAGACGATGGTGTTGACCTCATCCAAGGGTCTTAAAAATGGATGGAAGAAAAGTTATAAATAATTAATCTGTCTTGATAAGTGATTAAGTGGAATGTACATTCACAACCTTCCCTAGCCCCAGTTTCTTCATCTGTAAGAAAGACATAAAATAACACTCAAGGCCACTGTATGAGTTCCATAGGATATTTCCTATATGGAAATAACTGAAATGCATAAAAAGTTAATTTATTTCATTTTTTGAACACAACCAGTCTTGCAGTTCAGAGTGTCTAATGGACCCTTTATTTCACTCTCTTAAAACCTACTGTGGACCATGTTTCTCAGTATGGGCATTATTGACTAGATAAGACTTCAGTATGATGGACTGTTATGAGACAATGCTGAGGCCCCTATTTACTGGATGCCAATAGAACCCTAGATCCAGCCATGTATCTCCATCCCAGTCCCATGAACTTATCATATATCTGCAGGTCTCCTTCATACTTTCATACTTTATGAACCAAGACTCTCCCCACCCACACATCACTACAGCCATGCAAGGACTTTTCTTGTCAGGTTGCTAACTTTTTATTTTGACAGGTAAGACCATTTCAATAACAGTAGTTAATAGCACTCTATAACTTTGTTAATTAAAGGGAATCTTCAGAACAAAAGGAAAAAAGAACCTAACTTCAGGAGAAAAGAAAGCAACATGAGTGGAATGACTTGGCCTTACAGAATGATTCTTTACTTGGTTCTTTGTTTTTGCTTCTGAGAAAGCACCATTGGTGAAGACTTTATTATAGAGCAGTTTGGGAAGTGGTTTTATTTTCTGCCCAATCAGACCTGGCAATAGTATTTGTTTCCTTGATCTGCAGGGGTTTGCCCAGGATCCTCTGGTCTTCCACCCTAATACCCTCACCCCATTAATTGTGTCCTAGAAACCATTTCCTTATTTCTAAGTCAGTGCCCTAAACCAGAGGCAATTCTTCCATCTACTAAGCTTGCTTTTTTTTGTAACCCATCATTCCGTTATACTGGTTACAACCATCACCATCTTCCCAACCTTTGTAGAAAAGGGTCTTTCATGGAGCAATCAGCACCAAGAGTGCATTTGCTAAATTGAGCAGCTGAATTGACTCTGAGCTCAGGTTTTCTATTTATGTCACTTGGGATATATACTCTCTCAGTTTCCTATTGCTGTCATTATATTTGAGTAAAAATTCAGTTGTTAAAAACTACAGAAACACATTATCTTATAGTTATGTATATGATGCATCTGATATAGGTCTCTTTAAGCTACATCAGTGGGTATCAGGGCAGTATTGATTTTTGGATGCCCTGGGGAAGAATTTGTTTCTTCAATCTTTCCATCCTGCAGAAGCCATGTGAATTTCTTGGCTCCTGGCCCATTCCCTTCATCTTAAAGGCCAGTGACATTGCACTTCTCTGACCATAGTCGTCTCTCTGGCTGATGTGAACTTGGACAGGAAAAGCTCTCTGGTTGTACTTGCATGGTTACACTGAGACAACTGAATAATCTAGGATGATTGTCTCTCTCTTCCTTCTTCAGTTAATCACATCTACAAAGTTACTTTTATCAGGTAAGTTAAAGTATATCCCGTTCTGAAGATTAGGCTGTGGACATCTTTGAGTTCATCTGCCTATCTGATCCACCCTCACTGTTCTTTATTAATACACAAACTTTATCTTCATTGGGAGTTCCATTCCTCATTAGAAAATGACTCATAGTAGAAAAATAACAAATGAAAGAATCAAGCTTTGCAGCCATGTTGTATAAGCTTAAGTCTACAGATACAGGACTGATACATACATGAACTCAAAGAGACTGTGGCAGCATGCATACAACCTGCATATGCTCAAACCAGACAAAATACTAGCATTAAGAAAGAGTTATAGACACAAAGTCACACCCCTTAATGAGAAGCTATTTATAATTGATACCTGCTGGGAAGGGAGGGTCAGTATTCTCCAATGGACTATCACTGGATATGTAAACATATTTTATCTCAGGCCCTATGCCTAGGAATAGTTGGTCAATACAAAATGGACTCTGCATTGTGTGTGTGTGTGTGTGTGTGTGTGTGTGTATGTGTGTGTGTGTCTTGTTTTGAATTTTTGTGTTATTCTTTTGTTTTTTGTTTTGACTTCTGTTTTTTATTGTTGTGGGTTTTTTCCTTTCATTTTAGATATAGAAAAAGACAATATGAAATTGTTGTTGGGTAGGTAGGTAGGTAGGAACTCAGAGTGGTTAGGATAGGGGAAAGGATATGATCAAAATATGATATGTGAAAAAATATTTTTATAAGAAGAGAATAGCTAACACATTTGTCCTGTGTACTGGCTGACTGCCATGTGCATTGGCTTAAGATGTCATGACAACAGTCTGCACTAAGATGCTTTCTTGATGTTATTTGACGATGCATTGATGTTTTACTCAACATGTGGTGTGTGCATTCAGAGTAAATGTGCATAGCCACAAAGACTATGAAAGTCAGATTCTTCAAAACTGGGCTCTGTCTTTTATACCTTAGCTCTGTAGATTTGGGCAAACCTCATCCCTACATGTCAGTGTATCTTTAGTATCTTGAGACCTTCGAGTTAGGCTTCCTGTGATACTTCTATAAGGCTCCTCTTTAGCTGTCATACTGTTCAGATCTGAAAAGCTGATATAAAGTGGAATTTTAAATTTTTATTTAAAACATTAGAATTGATGATATAGTGATAACTCAGGCCTTGGGTACTTCAAGACACTAATACAATAGTGTGCTAAGTGCTGCCTTTGTGGTAGAATTCATTACTAATTTTCACTGAACTGAAACCCAAAGTTTAGAGTTTCATTTTTCCTAGCAAGTTTCAGGAGGAACTCTTCTGGGCCATTCTTTTCCCTGATCTATAATCTGTTGAAGTGGTTGGACAGTCTCCCAAACTACCTTTGGCTTCAGAACACATTTACCTACCTAAGGAGAGACTTCATGGAGAGGAATAATTTATCAATAAGCAGGACTAAGTTCAAGTTGCACCACATGGATTCTTCAACTTCTTTTATCCATTTGGCTAGAGACTACAGTGGGAAGAGTGCTACCTCTGAATTAGATTGGCAAGGCAGGTCATTTGATGAAGTACAACTATACATGATACCTAGAGCCATCTGACCTACACAATGTAGGGAATCAATAACTTGTATGTAAGTTGGGCAAAGATGACATGAATATCATGGGTTTCCATGCTCTACCCATTGGTAATTGTTAGAGCAGGTACTAGTTAAGGATCTATAGCATAAGGATCATAGTTATGGGTCAGAGTCAGGCTTGCTCTATTTCAACACATATTCTCCAGAAAGGGCCAAAGTATCAGAAATATCAAACTATTAAGGCAGAAAACCAAACAACTGAGTAGGAGGAATTGACATATAAACAGAAGAAAGATCAAAAGCAAGGTTTGGCAGAAGAATATCTTATGTATAAATAGCCTGACAATTATACCAATAACCTCATTTTCTGAAACCCTTCATGGGAGACAGAAGTGTCAGAAGGAGCAGGAAATGTGAAGGGAAGCTGGTAGCTTTTAGAAATAATTACTGTTACCTGGAAATGTCACTCTCCCCCAGATCCCCAAGTCTCTTTTTAGATTAGTGGGCAGCAATGGCCAGATGGATGCTGTGTGTTGAAATGCCTCCTGTGTCAAGAGCTAACCATTTTCAGGCACTGAGCTCCCTTGAACAGATGGATTGCCTATTTCTTGGGTTAAAGATCAGCCAGGCTCATTAAAGAAGCTGCAAGGGTTTACTGGTTAGAATTTCTTTTAATCTTCACATTGGGAGTTACAGATGCCTTTTATACTACCTTAGAAAAGGTTAAGGTGGAATGAGGAGATTAAATAGTCACTGCTTCCGATATGCAAAGACTATAGGGGGAAATACAGAAGGAGAACAAATTCAGTGGTCACTGAAACTTTGTGCTGTTGCCTGTTACTGACATGCTTTGACAATTTTTGTCATGTTCTATAACAAATGTAGGAAATACAAGCTTAATTTATACATATTCTGAGCTAGTCAGCTTAGAGCTGTAGCCAGTGAGTAAAGGCAGGGACATCTTATTATCCCTGTGTATGTATTAAATGAAAAGAGGGTCTGAGGGCAAAGCATGGGGAGGCAGGGGTCAGAAGCTATACTTGCTGGTGCCTGAGATCCAGTGACAGAAGACTGGAGCAACAGCTTCCTGACAGAACTGCCAGTTAATTAATATTGGGAAAGAATCAATCATTTATCTTGTTTTAAAGAACTTATTGTAATGGTCTGGGGAAACCATACTTAGCAAAACTTATAAATGTCTCTGGAGATGAAATAATATGTATTATATTGGAGGTGGAATGCTCCAAGGATGAGGGTTGAATTGAACATTTATAGATTATAGAAATGAGCCCAAGCTTCTTTTCATTCTTAATATTTATATATTTGGGTAATAGACATTTTGTCAAATGATTATAAGCTCCAATTTTGAGACCAGTTTTTTATTTGTATTACTTCTTTGAAATTTTTGTACAATGTGCCTTGACTATATTTACCCCTTCCCAAACATCTCCCAGAACCTCTCCTTCCTTATGTATCTGACTTTTTGTCCCTTTTGATTTTAAGTCCATCAACTCCAACTTGTGCCACACATACATCCTTAGATGTGTGGCCTTCTACTGGAGTGTAGTCAATTTACCAGGAACTATGTTTTTAAAGAAAACTGACTCTTTCTCCCAGGATCTGTGGATTATTAATACTTCCTTGGCCAGGAATAGGTCTGCCCATTTTCCCCTTGCTGAGATTTTGTCTGGCTTGAGACTATACAGGTCTTGTGCATGGTGCCACAATTTATGAGTTCACAAGTGTGCTTCCCCAGCCACATGTACAAGACACAGTTTCCCTGTTGTCATCCACTGTTTCTGCTTCTTACACTCTTTCTGTTTCCTCTTCTTCAATGATCCTGAGCCTTGAGAGGAGGGAGTATATATAGATGGTCCACTTAGGGGTAAGTAGTCCACAGTCTTTTATTTTCTGCCCCTTGACTGCTTGTGGGTCTCTGTGTTAACTGCCATCTACTACAAACAGAAGGTCCTCTGATGAGAGTTGGCAGGTTAATATATTTGTAGTGTTCTAGGAGACCAGAAGTTGACATCACTTGTCTTTCTGTATTGCTCTTCATTTGATGCTTTGAGACAAGATCTCTTAGTGAATTCAGTACTCCAGGATTTTATTAAACTAGCTATCCAATTCCAAAGGATTCCCTTCTCTACTTGACCAGCTCCAGTGCTCACTACAATGCTTGGCATCTTAAATAGGAACCAGGATATGAGCTAGTACTTTAGCCACTGATCCCCTAGCCCCAAGTCTAGATTAATCTTATGCTCATCTTCCATTGGAGTAGTGATTTTCTTTGTGGCCCATAAACAACTAGTTATAACATTCTGTGTCTGAAATTTAGTGTTCTGTGGGATTTAATGTTGCGAGGCTCAAAACTTATTCTCTTTCTGGCAAAACTTTTTTTTTTTTTTTTTTTTTTTTTTTAATCACATATGCCTGAAAATAACCAGATGATTGTGTGAGGAGGGGTTGCTGGGAGAGGAAGAAGAGGAATGTATATGAATTATTAAGGATTTCCTGGACTGTATCCTTGGTTTTCTATTCAGTTACTTAAGTCACTCAGACACTTAATGAACATTTTTTCCAGTTTCTACATGGGAATGCACAGAATCAAATGAAGGGTACAGTTTTGAATGCCTTAGAAATTGTACTGTGATGCTTCTCATTGGACTGTAGCCAAATATGACTTCTTGTAATAGAGATCCAGAACAAGAATATTCACAGCCTGATGGAAGTATCATTTGGGATTTTGGCAAATTCTCATCAAGTTATATGATGTGAGTAATTCCTTGCAAGGATGTAAAATAATGCCAAGGATTTCTCTTCCTCCTAGAATGATGTTCCTAATGTATCTAAAATAAGCTTACTTGCAGTACAGTCAGAGAAATGCAGAGAGTTAAAAATATGTTTAACACCAAGGATCATCTTATAGGGATCAATAGGACAAGAAGAAGAAAAGACAGAAAAGAAGTCATAAATTACAAGGTATTTTGTTATTTTTTTTGTTGTTGCTGTGATGAGCTATTCTGGCACAAACAACTTGAGGGGGAAAGAGTTTATTGTGACTCATATTTTGGGGGTATGCCTATCACTTTGGGAAAGCCAAAACCAGCAGGAGTCTGAAGCAGCTGATCGTATTACATCAGAAGTCAGGAAGAAGAGAGCAGTGGATGCCTATACTTACCTCATTTTCCCTCTTAACACAATCTAGAACTCCAGACCAGAAAATGGTGCCACCTTCAGTGCACAGATCTTTCCACTTCAATTAATTCAACTGGAGATAATCCCCCATAGGACTTATTCAGAAACCTAGTAATAATAAACATTACCATGTTGGCAACTGAGATTGCTCATTACATTCTTGATATCTTCTTCATGAATCGTCTTTCTTCTCCATCTCACATTTATGGCAATGTCGATGTCAAACATAGTAGAAATAATGGTGATGCCAACATGATTTTCAGTCAAAATTATCTCCCAAGGTCTTAGAATGTATTATGTCTAGTGAAAGGGCTATACCTTAAGATCCTTATTATAAAAGAAGGGAAGCAACTTAGGGAAGCTTCTCCCTGTATGGAGACAGAGATCCTGAAGTAGTAGTGTAGAAGCTGACTGCATATGGCTGAGTTAAATGATGACTAAGTGCAACTGCACCCATAATCTATAAATACTTTAAAGGTGTGAATACCAAGTAGGGTGAGGAATTATTTTGTCTAGTACTTTACAGGAATAGCACCAACAGGGAATTAAGAAAGAAATGCATTGAATTATAGTGTGAACAACCACAAAAGGATTTTTTTTAACTATGCCTCCAGGGTCCTTAACAATCTCAGAAACACCTCTGGCTCTTTGATAAAACCTCCTGTCATCCTGTGCCTGTCCAGTTAATGTCACTGAACATCAGACGCTTTAATGGCCTGGCGATTCAGAAAGGTACATTTCTGTGTCTGAAATTTAGGAGTTCCATGGTATTTAATATGACTGAGCTCTGGCTTTCCTGGAGACGGAAATGGAAATGTGGGTAAAGGCAGGCCATGTGAGCAAGCCTGCATCTCAGTTCCCCAAAGAGCTCTTTCCACAAATGCTGGAGCCCTCATTTGAGTTACTACCTCTTAAGTTAAAACCAACTGCCTCATCTTTTAAATAGTCCATGAATTTTTATTTTTTTTCTGATGAGCTATCAAGATTGCAGATACCCACTGATAGCTTTTAAGCAGAGGAGTGATTAGTGTTGTGTTTTAACACTCATTCTAGCTGCCAAGAGGGTAACAGAGCTTCCAAGAGGAGCTCTGTTTAACTTGAAAAGTGTTTAAATGATCCAGGAAAAAGAAGATTAGGACTTAAATTAAATTCATGTCAGCAAGGGTATCAAGTAGAATGAGCAGGTTCAATCATGGCTTGGGTGTTAAGTTGATGGGGTAGGACTTAGGTGGAGAAGAGCTGAAGAGCTGATTAAGTCTTGATGGTCAAGATAGTTTTCTTCTAAAATTTCCTAGATTGTACAATCAAAGAAACAGGAAAAGCCAAGTAATGAGAGGAAAAGCCAAGTAATGAGAGCCAAGTAATGATGTCCAAGAAGCAACATGAAAGGCTGAAGAATCCTGGGCTGTCAGGCCCAGATGCAACCAGAACACTCATTATAGTCTCAGAAATGTCTGAAGAAGAGCAAAGGCAATTTCTAGGATAAATCTGGAGAAATTCAAGCAACTGCTTAGGGTAGATACTATCTTGATGTACCTAGATGTGCCTAAGCTAGGAAGTGAGACGGAGATTATAGCTCTGTGATTAATAAAGGGAGCCAGAAGGAGGAGCACAGATTGACAAAACAGAAGTTGAAGTACTTTTCCTTTGGACTGAGGAATGTAGGAAGTTCGAGTAGAGATGTTTTAAACATATTTGGATATAAGGGTTCAGGATTAGGGAGATGGGCAGACGTGAGCCGTGAGCAGCTATCTGGTTAATGCATGGAACAGGGAAGGTCACCCTGGGAGAGAAAATAAAAAAATAATGAGTTGTAGTTTCATATGGATGAATATTCAGATAAAGATAAAGGAAAAGGTACCAAGAATGATTCCAAAGGTAAGAGATCAAAGGCTGGAGGATAATGGTGAGAGAGTACTTCTGTGGATTCAGAAGAAAAAAGAATTTTAAAGAGAAATGTCACTAGTATATAATGCAGGCAGAGGACAAGATAGTATCCATTAGTGCCCTTGTTTCTGCATATAGAAATGAGTCTCTATAAAACCATTATGGGGTAGAATATTTGGCTAATGTTGATGGATGTAAGATGGCTACAAGATTATATAATCGTGTGTAGATGTGATCTGGGGAGCAAAGTTCCCTGGAAGATTCCTAGGAAGCTGATATCCTCTTCAGCCGTGTCCTCCTTGATACAGTAAGTGCAACTTAGCATGGTTCCTTTTTCTTCGGACATTTTGTCAAAAATCAAAAATTACCCAATGTACAAGGCCTAAACAGTCCATTAGGTGTCATGTCTCATCTCTGCATACAATCCCAGTGAAGACTAATGACTGAGCCTCCTGGTTTTGAAATAGATTTAAATGTCTATACTAGCATTTGTTGTGACAGAGAGAAACTTTTCTTTTTTGACTTTTGATTTCAGAAGCATAATCTCACAGTCATGACATTCAGGGAGATGGTCAGACTTAAGAAAAAAAACACACAGAAAGGCAAGGGTTTCCCCAAAATGAAAACTGACAGAGAGGTTTCTATGAATACATTTGACAGAAATACAGAGACAAAGGCAAGGGGACAGATTTGGTAAGAGCAAACTCAGGTATCTCAGCTGGGCATGGACAAGCACACATGCTCCCTGAGCATCTGGGTTTACAAGCTCATTGCTGACAGCAACAGGGAAAAAAAAAACCTCAGAGAAATAACTCCTGGCCTTGGGATAGCTTCTTGTGTGCCTGAAGCCACCAACTTGCATATTGATGACACAGGCTTAATGTAAGGATGGATCCCTATTGTCCAGGCAGCCTAATCTAGCTTACCAAACCTTAGCAAAACCACCATGGTTTCAACTTGTCAAAGTTGGATGTAAACTGTTAACAGAAAAATTCAGAAATTAGAGTACGACGCTAGTACTTTTGAATTTATAATTCCTTGTGCATATTTACTGCATAGCACATGATCCCTCTGTGATATACCTGAATGCAAGCTTTGGGGAAATCCGGAAAAAGTAGTGTGGCTGCAAACAGAGTAGAGTAGATTGCCTTTGTGGGGGTCTTAGTATCTAGGACCAAATAAATCAATGCTATCTTGAAGAATCTAACTGACAGTAACATTATTATTCTAAGATCAATAGTGTAATCACACACAAGCCAGAAAGTTAATCAGAATCTACATTGTGTTAACCAGCAGAAATTTAGCCCTCTTGCTAAGAAAATAATCAGTTCAGACCTAGTGGGCTTTTCCAACTTCTATTTTGTTTAGTGGGTTAATAGATGCTGTGGTTATCAGCATTCAATGGTTGCTTACATCCTACACTTCTTAGTTAACAGAAACAATCTGTCTGGATGCCTCTTGGGATAGAAAAGATGTGGAGGGAAGGCAAGACCCCTAATTTCAGATATAAATAATGTTAAATAAAAAAGATGCAATAGTCATCACAAAAATGTATGTTAGTGGCATTTAGCTCAAGAAGCAAATGTTAAGTGGTCATTCTTTGGTATTAACTAGTACTTCATAGCTCATGCCTATCCCAGGCCCAGCTGCAACTGGCAGAGCTTTGTTTATTGTTAAAATACCAGCAATATTTTGTTTTAGATGTGAGACAATTGTAAAGCACTTTCCACTAGAACAATGAAAGAGCATTATGTCCCTGCCATATAGAGAAAGCACAGATGTAAGTTGATATCACATATCATAAATTACTGTTTATTACCAGGCAAGCCAATGGATGCCTCAGAAATGCACTCGCTTGCACAGAGGAAGATTAGAGAATGTTTATTGTTGCAATCTAAACCTTTAAAACAAACCCCTTGGAGGTAGAAAGACAGACTCTAGTGCTTCTATTACTATTCCATGATACAATGTAAAATCAGTTCTGTTCCTTAAAGCAGCTAGTAATTTATTGCACAAAATATGTCGTTGTTGTTGCTTGTGAATTCTTAAATTTAATGAACTGTTAAATTTAATGAACTATGGTTAGAAAATGAATGAATAGTTATGTGTTTCACAAATCAAATGCTCAAATCTATACTGTGCCTTTCTTGAATTCTAAATGTGTTAACAGGCATGACTCCACTCCTCATTGGCTTGTCACCCTACATTTTACAAGGACAAGCAGACAACCAGGCCTTATATTCTGCTCACCAATTCCAGCTGTGGCTGTGCTAGGACCTGGGTTTATTAAAAATATGAGTGCTAAAGACAGAAATATGGGCAATATGCTTGCTATTTGCAGCTATATAGGGCCTGAAACCTCCATACAAAGCATGTTTGGCTACATTTGAGTCACTGGAAAGTAGAATAATTCATGTAGAAGTCTATAGAAATGCTAAAATGACTTAGATCTAGAATTAAGGTCAAATCTCCAAGTTACAACCACACTGGTTATTATACTGTTTACTTCTAAAATGTCAGATCCTTGTTCTGTTACTATGTTATTGTAGGCATTTTAATAGAAGCTTTACTAAGGACTTAGATAGGTTGGGAAGATAGAAACACAACATGCTATATTCTCAGATGGAAAACACTTGTTCAATTTTTAACTTGGCTGTAGTACCTGGATATCCTTCTTCTTCAATGAAGTCCACACTATTCAGAAAATGGTTATACTTGTGAGTCTTAAGACACAGGTTTGACTTTGATAATTCATCCCAGCTATACCTGTCTGGCCTGGACTCCCACTTGCCACATCCATCTTCTGTGCTGATCCAGCCTTTTCTGGAATAGCCCTAAATAAATACTTTGCACTTCTACTCTGATCCACACCTGACACCTCCTTGATTAATCTATCAAATTGTGTAATTGTTCAACATGATTTTCTGTCTTCTCTAGAAAAACATGCTTTACTGATGAGGGTGCCCTAGCCAGTGTCTGGTATATATTCTTACTATATTTCTGAGAGGATGATTTCTTAGCTTATATCAGGAGGGACCTGGGTCTTAAAAATCAAAGGACTTAGCTTTTTTTTAAAGGAAGTGTATTATAGGCAGTGGGAACTAAATACATAGCCTCAGTGTCATAGACATGGAAAAGTTTTCTAGAGAAGAAAGAACTCCATGTGATCGGAACATAGGGATCAGGCAGTTGCAATAGCTGACACTAGGCTATAACCATGCAGGTTCTAGTGCTTAAGGTATCATTGTTTTGCTGCCTAGGGTCTGGCCAATGAAAGCATCATGCATCATATCTTTTCTTTATATTAATATTGAAATGTATTTTGTTGCAAGATATAAAAGTTTATACATACATTATTTTAAATGGTATAAGGTGATCAGATACAGAATATAAAATACAGATCCCTGGCTCTTCAGTCATTCAGATTCCAATTCAGCTGTAATCCCTTGAAACATTTTTGGTTTTACTTATCTTGATTAATAAATAGTCTAAGGCATATTCCATTGTCCAGTTTTTAAAATCTTGTCAACTTATAGTTATAATTGTGACATCTAGCACTGAAACACATGGAATTTAGTTCATAGTATCAACTCAATTCTACTCCTCTGTAAGAGCTACTAAAAATATATGTTAATTTTAGTCCTTTCTTAGTCATCTTTACATTATATGTTAGAACCTCAGCAGACTACTTTGTCTGCCTCAGAGAAAGAATGAACCATCATTTACTGATCTATGGCCCAGGGAACATTGCAGGAGAGGGGTGGAAAGATTGCAAGAGCCAGAGGACAGGGAGTGTGCCATGAAACTCTGTCTGCGTACTATCAGAAGCTATCCTCACGTGGTCTCACCAGCATGACAGTTCAAATGAAAGCTGAACAAGGACAGCACTGATGACATACCACAGTGGACAGGGAAAACCTGTGAGGCCTGAGTCCTATGCGAAGAACTATATACAACCAAGGAAAGCTGGGAACAGGAGAGATGGTCTTCCCCAGGGAAATGCACAGCAATTGGTTATTCAGAGTTAAAAGGTAAATCTTGAAAATATATACACACAAGAAAACAAGAAACATCATACTGACCAAACAGGTTATTTTTAGAAATATATATTCATGTGTATATGTGTGTGTGCGCATGTGTATGTGTGCATATGTGTGTGTTGTATGCTTTAGTTGTATGTACTGGATGTCAAGCTAAGGTGTTTGGACTTCTCAAAAAAATAAGAAGCTGTGGTTTGAGGGAAAGGAAGCTACATAAGTTACCACTGTCTCAATCACTGCTGAAGTCACTCTGATCTTTTATTGTTCTAAAAGAGGCCTCTTGTTCAGGAAGCAGACATAACTTCCTATGATTGGAGCTTTCTTTAACATAGTCTGTTGAACATAGTTACATATTGTTTTAGATCATTTATCATTAGTTCTTATATGCTGGCTATTTTTAATTCTCTAGGCTCTTGTTGGTAGACGAGCCCATCAATCTAAATGTTCTGAGCATCCACTGCACAGAGAAAACATTTTAAAATTGTTTGTCTGCCCAAGGTAAGAGAAAAAGATGGGAAAGGGAAATGAAGAGCCTTTTATTGCAGTCTGTAACTACTACTTACCCAAAGTAACTTCAATCCTCTTGTTGGAACACTGCTTCTGTTCCAAGAGAAAGCTAAATGACTCTATTTACATAACTTCTAAGTCGTCTAGCTCATATATGTTTCATCCAATCATGACAACTCACTCAATTGCCTTGAGATTTGCTGATAAAGTTCCTAGTGACTGTAGGACCCAAAAGAAACTCAGCAATCCTTGAACTAAAGTAACAGAATTTCCAATGTAAAAGAAATTTACTTGTTTTCTTTGGGAAAATCTATCACAAGGATTCAAAAGCTATTAATTTAATCATACTTCTTTTACATGAGTTCTATGTGGGCATACATGTATATTATTGACATAAGAAAGGCCATATCAAGGATGACAATGATCAGTCCCAGAGGGACAATAGAACCTCCTCAGTGTCAGGCTCAGGAAAATAGCCAAGCTTTTCCCTCACCCATGGGCAGATGTTGACAGTGTATGCAGAAAAGTATGACTACAGCTTCCTCTTCTCTGGTGTTTACAATATAAGATAGCTCCTGTATAGAGATCCCCTACTGAGATTCGCTAAACTTGCCTTTCCCTCACTTAGCTGTATACAATATACCTTTCATTCAAATATATAAAATGGACATACCAAGTTTCTGGGCGGCTGCTGGTGTGTCTCCATAAGAGTGAATGGTTCACAAAATCCTGGCTTTTCTGTAAGAATATCTGTGTGTCTGTCTTTTCTTTATCTTCTCATTGCCTCTGTCAGGTCAAAACCAAACCCATGCAAGACACAGCAGTCCTGTACCATCCTGAGAGTTTAAGTTATTTGCAATGGCCATTTTCAAGAGACAGGGAAGGCTAGAGATCAATGTCTCTAAGCATAACCATATGTAAACTTTGATGGAGATTTACATTAACATAAATGTGCTCATAACCTTTGCATGTTAAAAGTACAGTTTCTGCCCTTGTTTCTGTCTGTCCGTCCATCTGTCTATTTATTTAAGCTTTATCTTCCATCAAATGGGAAGCAGTAATACATAAACTGAAACGAGAAGTGAATTTCCCTCAGTTTTCAGACAAACCATTCACTGATGGCCAAGAGAACTGTCATAGTGAAACTGGGGGTTCCTCTCTCCCCCTTCCTTCCTCGCTTCCTTTCCTGTTAAGACTCACTAAGTAGGTAGGCTGGCCTGTAACTTGCTATGTCAGTTATACTGTCCCCAAACTCACAATCCTGCTTCCACCTCCTGAGTGCTGGGTGACAAATGTGCACTATGGCATCTTGCCGAGGCCAGAACTTCCAGTGGGGTGGTCAGGTATCTGTTGTACATCCTTTCTTACCACTCCTTGCTTCACTCCTCAGTTGTCTGCCCTCCTTCCCAACGCCCTCCTACACTTTCTTAAGGATCACTAAGGTAGTTTTCATATTTAAAAATAACTGAAATAAAATTTTAACATCAATTTCTATCCCCAGCCTTAAGCATTTACCCGAGATGCATTCACATGTCAACATGAGCACTGTTTCTACCACCTGAGGTCAAGGTTTATAAGGTACCCAGCAATCCACATGGCCTGTGTCCACCAAAGAGGCAAGGCTATCGTGGCCACATTTACATCACAGCACCATAGCTATGCCACACAGATGCCTGTGGACATTTTCATAGACCCACAAATCCTCTGTAGCTTTTTTTATTAATTTGGATATTTTTTAAATTATTTTTTTAATTTGTATATTTTTCTTTGCTTTATAAAACCAAACTTCATCCTTTTGTGTTTGGTTTGCTAGTTTCTAAATAACAATTCCTAGTTGTATTATTTGGGAAAATGACTAGTCAAAAGCACCTGAGGTATTCCTCATGTGTAATAAGAACTGTGAGATGCTGATCAGACAGTTGGGAACTGGGCTTCTGTGAGACTGCTCTAAAATAAACATTCTATTGGATAGATACATAGAGAACTATGCTTTCCTTGTATTAGAAATGGCAAGTAAAGAAAGTGTGACTCTGGGTGTAATCATAGCACTATTCACTTAGTAGACAGAACCACCCATCCACAGGAAAAAGCTCAAGAAGAGACAAGAGATGACCTAGAGGCAGTTCCTCTATACGGGTCCCAAGGCCCAATTATTTAATTCTTTAAGTCTTGTGATCACCGTGTTTGTTACATAACTAATACATTTTTGTGTGCTAAGTAAATTAAGTTGAATTTTTGTCTCTTATAACCAATATTAAACTGTCTTAGAGTCAAGTAAAACCTACAAAACAACAGTGAAACCCAAACTAACAAACAAAACAAAACCACCCACAAATTCAGGAGGGTCTTAAATGTTATCTTATAGGTCTATAGTGATGCTCTGGGTCACCCTTGATCTAATACTTGATTTCATTGCATTCCATTATGAATGACACAATTACAAATGGAAATGGCGAGCCAGGCATTTTAGGAAGCTGCTCTACTTGATGTAATTTGAAATTGTTGGGTTTGGGTACTAAAGCAGTAAGAAGCACATCAAGATTTAAGATGTGTTTTACACACTGACAGCTTCAGTGGGAAATAAACACACCCACCGCAGCCTTGTGGGAACTGCTCTCCAGCACAAGGTGAGGGAACTGTTACATCAGCAGCACCTTCTCAGTTCCTACAAGGATACATATGGCCATGGCTCATTCTGCTTCTTTGGCAAGCCAGCACTGCAACAGAAAGCCTAGAGGTGTGTGTGTGTGTGTATGTGTGTGTGTGTGTGTCTGTATGTTTGTATCTGAGTGTGCATGTTCCTCTCTGTGTGTCTATGTATCTGTATGTCTCTCTCTGTATGTGTGTCTGTGCATGTGTCTGTGTATCTGAGTGTGTATGTGTGTGTATCTGTGTGTCTGTGTCTGAGTATGTGTGTCTGTGTGTGAGTGTGTGTGTCCGTATGTCTCTCTCTCTGTGTGTCTTTGTATGTCTATAGGTCTCTCTGTGTATGTGTCTGTGTGTTTCTCTGTGTGTCTGTGTGTTTGTGTGAGAGTATGTGTCTATGTGTGTGAGTGTGTATATGTCTCTGTGAGTGTCTGTCTGTTTCTCTCTCTGTGTGTGTATGTATGTGTGTTTTCTAATTTCTTAGTTGTCTGAAACACAAGCCAAACTTAAAAAATTAATGAAAAAAATTTTAAACAAGCTCCTGAGAATAAAAAGCATAAATAGGTTGAGGTTTGTTCAAGGTTTGAAAGAAATCTGAGGAATTAAGAGTCAATGCAACACAAAAGAAGCCAATTCCCAAGTTTAAATGATAAGTTTCCTTTTATTCTTTCATTTTCCATTTTTATTTATTTTAATAATATTTTGAAATTATAATATATTGCATAATATCTACACCTTCATTTCCTTTCTTCCTTTCTTCTCTCAGATTCATGCCCTCCTTTTTCAAGTTGCTGTTTTCCCCCCAAGCCCCAACCCTTTCTCTCACTGTCTCTGTCTCTGTCTCTGTCTCTCTCTCTCTCTCTCTCTCACACACACGTAAGTGTTCTTTCTCCCTTAATTTTGTCTTCTTCTTTTCCTACCCTTATTCAAATATGATATATTTTCATTTGATAATATTTAATATTGGTTTTCCAAAACAATAAACAAAAATAATAAGTGAAAATTTAAACAACGTATGGTCAGTACTAATGGGCTTAGTAAGTTATTCCTGCCTCAAAGCCATGAAGTTGAGGGAGAAATGTGATTGGGGAGAAGAGGGAGAGGTGGAGGGAAAACACTGGAAAAGATCTGACTGCATTTTGTTCTGTATTGTATGGAGTTCACAAGAAAAGTAAAACATTTCTAAAATATCTAGTTATATCTGCCTGAGAAAGTTTAAAATTTTCTTCTCAATTAAAAATTTACACTTATTAGTAGTAAACTATATGTCATATTAACATTATAACTGTACAAATAGCATATAGATGAGCAAAATCATACATGTAGATTATAAATTTTGAAACTATCTCAAGGAAAGCCGTGTTGCAAATACCAGTCTTAATGTATTTTGTTCAGATTCATCGAGTTCATGTAATCTTTGCTAATGAGTAGAATTCGCCATCCATTTCCCTCATTTCCCCTTTATAGACCTGCACTAAGGACAGTGATCAAGTGAATGAGTAGATACCCCTACTTCATAATGATGCCAACCAATTGCTTGAATATTTTAAAATTTATATTCCCTGAACCATGGTGATCTATTACAGAATGATACTAAGAATTTATGTTTAATTACATAGCAAGTATTAGGAGCTGAAATGGCTCAGTGGGTAAAGGCATTTCCATCAAGGCAGATAACCTGAGTTTGATCCTAGGTGCCTACATGCTGAAAGAAGAAAATCACCTCCTGAAAACTGTCTTCTGACTTTACACATGTAAGATTGAAGAAATTCTATGATATATGTGATACCAATGAATCAGGAGAATCCTGGAAATTAAAGGGTTAACTGGAGATGGGATGAGAGGCAGATAGTGGGTAGGTTGACCAAAATTAAAAATGTTTAGGAAAGTCTTAGGGAAAGATACTAGTCAGTAAGCTAATTTCAAAATATATCTAAGTTTTAAAAAAGTTGAAACAGACTTTTTTACCCTGCATGGGTGGGCGATGTCGTGCTCAGAAGACATGGTTATTCAATGAAAATCTCAGTGCAAGGCATAGGATTTCTCCCTATGAGACAGGGCGGCCCCTGAGTCTTGGAAATAACATAGGATGCTGACACTACCCTTGGCCCCCACCACACTTCATGGGAAGACCCAATTGCAGAAGAGATCACACACTTTGGTAGGACATAGGGAAGTCAGCCTTAAAACAACTGGTCTTTCCTGCTGGGTTGTTTTCCTGATGCCAGAAGGTGCCGTGATGAAAAATAAAGAAGATGATGGTCTTACCAGTCTTGAACCCAGAATGCTACATTACAAACCTGCCAGTTAAGACTTATCTAGTGGTGCAACTATCTAATCCCTGATTGAATTTGATGCCTGTTCCACAGGAGAGAATTTCATGACTGACTGATATTGGAATCCCCATTGAAAATAATGGCTGAGGAAGTCACAAGCTGTATAGTAAGAACCTGTTATTGTTATCTTGCTAAGTCATCTTGTGGCTAAATTGCCTTCTGAGTGTTTATGTATATGCTCATAAACCTGGCTGCTCTCAAGCTTGGCCACAGAGGCTTCTTTTTGCAATGAGCACTAGTCAAGATTGATCAAAGTGCTAAGAATAAGAGACCGAGTGTCTGGCCCTAAATAGGACATCTTTATTATACATACCCCTTTTATTTAAGGCTCAGGGAACATTTTGGAAGATAAAAGAGAACATATATAAGACCTAGAGGAAGAGGAGAAGTGTTTTGGAACACTATCTTCTGAGCACAACATGGCTTTTACACTCACACACTCATAGCAGGTAAGGTTACATAGCAGACTGCACAAGATTGAGCCAGCTAAAATCACAGTGTAAATGTGGACAATACTCTCTAGGCTGTGCCCATGCCTGAGGAGCTATTAGCAAAGCTGATGGAAAGAAGTCATTCTTCGTTCATGGAGTGGCCTTTGGTAGGTCCCTGTGCTCCAGTGGGTGGCCACACACCCATGCATGTATAGGCAGCACTAACTGGACATAGAAGGTCAACAAAAGAGAAGAAGGAAGACAGTGATGATGAGGAGGATGAGAATGAGAAATAATGAAGTTGGCAGGGAGAAATGTGTAGGGATTTGGAGGGGGAAAACAGGAGCACTGGATGTTGTCATATTTCATTGGATACATTTATAAAATCCCAAAGAGTAAATACAAATTGAAAAAATTCAAATGCATGTATTATTTCAAGCTATTTATACAACTACTGATTTAACATAGTAGTACCATATATCAACATGATATATTTATATTATTGGCATAGAAATTACTTAAGATTTTACTTAGTAAAATTAATGTCCATTTATCTTTTGTTAGATATATTTGGCTAATTAAAATTAATGATTAAGGATAATTTTAATAATTAAAATTCTTTAACTTCAGAAGATAAAAATTGTCTTTTAAAAGTTCTTGATAAACTGAAGAGATGGCTCAGATGATGAAATGGATACTACAGAAGCACTAGGGCCTGACTTCAGGGCACGAAACGGGTAGACTGGTCCCCTTCCACTAAGCACTGGGTGGGCGCTGGGCTATGAGAAGCCGCTGGGGCGCCCCGGGCTGGGAGCGAACCCAGTCTGGGGTTCCGTGAGGTAGGGGCTCTCGAGTGGGAATCCCCGGGCAGGGAGGCAGCCAGGGACCCATTGGTCTCAATTCTGGGGGTCCCAGAAGCCTCTGGGGTGCTCGGCAGAATGGAGACAGTGGGCAGAATGAAGATGGTGAGTGTGCAAACACAGCGTGCTGTGAGAAGCGTGCGGGCAGAGAGAATCGAGGGGTCCGGGGAGGGAGAGCTCTGGACCACACCCCACAGAAAAGGAATTCTTTGGTTACTCACCTGGTTGGAAATGGCTTGGTTAGCTTGCTTGAAGATGTGGGCCCCCTGTGGATAATGCAGAGAAGCTTTCCATGACACGAGGAAGTCCATGATTCCAAAATCTTTACTGACATGGTGGATGGTAGATGGTATGTGCACCCCCCACTTAAGCCAGGGTGGGCCTGACTTAAATAGGGAGGAAGAAGCAAGGAGGGTCTGGGAAAAAGAATATGTAATTGGCTACACCCTCTGGCCTTTAGGCCTTTAGGCCTTCATTAATATGGAAATCTCTTGAGGCTGAAGCCTATAGTCATGCCCTCTACCTGTGCTCTTTGGGAAGGACTTGCCCTTACGTGACTGAATGGCACAGGTTAATGGAGATCCACTCCACATGTTAGGAGCCTGGATTCTGGGAGCGTGGCAGAATAGATGTCTATCCCTTGCAGGGTCTCTGGGCTACTTCCAGCCAGCTCTTCTACCAAAAACCAAGACCCTTTTCATGGCCCTACAATGGATTACATCCAATGGCTCTTGGATTTTGCATCTTCAGTCATGCTGGAGAATTTCAAAATGTCTGGGTCCCCTCAAGGCAGTTAAATGAACACATATGGCTTATGTCCTAGTCACTGGTGTTTCTAAAGGTTTCCCAAATGACTCCACTTCTCATCCAAGTTTGAGAGTCATTCATTTCCCAAGATGTACACATTCATAAAGACTTGGAGGCTTGCCCAAGGCCTCATTAGCAACTTATGTTTCCCACTTGTGGTGGTTTAAGAGCTGACAGTTACACATTTTCATCCAAAGAAAGCCAGGAGCAGACTGTCTCTTCTGCACTGAATAAAGCTTTAAAGCCCACCCACACAGTGGCACACCTCCTCCAACAGGGCCATACCTCCTAATAGTGCCAATTCCTGGGCCGAGGATATTCGAACCACCACAGCACTCTTCAGAAGGACCACACCCAGACTTGTGTTTTTATATGTCATGTATCTTTAGTTCTAAATGTTCTCCTATTCTGCTAGAGACTGCTCAGTTTGTTCATTCATTAATCAACTACTATTTTTCCAGCACCACACTTGTGAGTGTGAATAAAATGGTGAACAAAAACAAATACGATTTCAGTCTCCATAGAATTCAAACTTGAGGGAGAGACATACATCAATAAAGTAGCCAGAAGACAAGTGATTCATAAAAGGGAGGGGACATTCACAAGAAAATGACTTCTCTAGGGAGGTGACTCGTGAATGGGATCTGAAGGGTGAATTTTAGCTAAGTCTTTTGACTTAGACACAAGAGGACCTAAGAAATGAAAAAGAGAGAGAAGATGAAGAGAGGAGGGGCAGAGGGAGGAAAGAGAGAGGGGAGGGAAAGAAAGAGACAGGAGCTGGAGTGGAAGCCACAGAGGAAGATCATTCTTGTTCTATTTAAGAGGGTGGTAAGTGCCAAAACGTAGGATAATGTGGAATGCTGAGAAGCTGAAGAGCTTATGAGGCAGGGAGGTCTTTAGGGGGACTAACAACACCAAGTCTTCAAACCAACACATACTTAACAACCTTGTCACTAACACAGCAAAATGAACCTTTCTTTGTATTGTAAGCAAACACAGACATGTAACCACAACTGAGAATCAAACAGACAATGGTTTGTTGTCTGGTCAGTGGTCCTCAACTGGATGCATTTTGCAATTACTTGGAGACCTTTAGACATATTGATTCTCTACAAATAAATACCCAAGACCAATCAGAATTTTTAGGGGTGGAATCCCAACACTAGTATTCGTTAAAGATTTCCCCTGAAGTACAGCCAAGAAGAAGTGTTACTCTGGAATGATGGCTTCACCAGGGCAAATTTGGGAAGGAAGAGATAAATTGTATTTGAGATTGTCACCGTCCATCTTTAATTATTGCCTCCAGTTGAGGCATCAGGACTTGCCATGTGCCTTGTGATGAGGACTGCCTCTGTGCCCCCACATCTCCATAACAGCAGGATTGGAATTGAAACTGCAGGGACACTGGGAAGAACTCTTAAATGTAAAGTAACATTGTAATTCTCCCTGCTTGTTTTAACTCTTTCCATTTCTTATAGGTTGTGTGTTTTAAATAAAAACGTTATATTTAGGTCACTATAAATTCATATGCAGCTGGAATAACCAAGAAATCCCTTACATTCAGGTACCATTGAAGGTAGGACTTTACATAACTGTAGTACAATATTACATCTCAGATGTTGACATTAATTCATGCAAGATCATTTCTATAGCTCCAAGGATATGACACATGGTCCTTTGATAGCTATAAGTCCTGATCCTGAACCTTTACCTTTGGCAACTACTAATCTGTTCTCTAGTTTACAGCTTTGTCATTTGAAAGATGGTGTGAGGAAGGAGGTGGTACATACATTATGTCTATAGTATTTGCCCTGAGAGTATTCTACCATGCTAAGTTCCCTTTTCCTGGCTATTGGGTAGAAGAAACTGGTTTTTGTTAGTCTCTTGTTTCATCTATGCCCATAAACATTTATATACATCTAGCCTTTTTTAGGTTCAAGTTTGGGAAAACAGAGGGGATTACTCAAATTTTGTACTTTAAGGCAGGGATTCCCCTACCTGTCTGCCTTCTTTCCTCCATAATCAAAGTCTGCTTATGTTTTTTGTATGCAATGCTGAGGATTAATAGGGAAACACATTCATTCTGTCTTCCCAGAAGTACAAATGGGCAACATCGTGTGAATTTATACGGTTTCCCTCCTGAAAAAAAATGGTGTTTTCTTACTTATGTCTATGTTTTTTAAATTGGAATAGAATTACATCGCTTCCCCCACCCTTGCAGCCCCTCCCAACTGTGACCCACTCCCCTGACCTCTCCCCTCTCAAGTTGATATCCTTTCATTGTTTAATTATTATTGTTTCCTTAGCATACTGTTGTAATGATCATCCACATTTTGGTGCCTTCCAATGGAATATTTTGTCAATTAATTGCTGTTTCTTTGGCAATTAATTAGCTGTTTCTGTGACTTCTCTGTGATTTCAAGTTTTCTCTAAATGTCTTTCATTTCTCAGTCTGCTGCTGACAGCTCTCTCGCAGATCACAGGTTATCCTCAAGCCCTTTTCTTTTAGCTAAATCAAAACAACGACTGCATGAAATTATTTAGTTGCCCCTATTAATATTTTATTTCCTTTGATTTCCATAACCAAATGTTTCCAATTACAGCTCTTGCACCTTGTGCAAAACGCAGAAACTTTGAGAACCTCATTTTCCTCACTATACAACTGGGTTTGTAATTTTTAATCTGTGCTTTTTAGTGTTGAACTGAGGCTCAACTAAGACCATATGTACCCAATGAGCACCAGTCAGAGTCAGGCTTTGAGTATATAGCAGTGAGTGAAACATAAGTTCAGGGATTTGGCCACACTTTACTGGCAGAGACCTAGAAATTGACAGCTATAAAAAGTGGGAATACATATACACATCCATGTCATGAGAACACTCAGGGACCTGAGAGCTGGGGCAAGGCTCTCCAGGGGTAACTCAGCTACCTCCTACAGACTGAGCAGTTCAGTGATGGAACAATGGGTGGTATGTGCTGCCCTCACTGAATCACTAGAGGGAAAAAACCTTCCTTATGAAGCCAGTTTTTGCGCTACTCAGTGAACTGATTGCATTCCTTTCCTAAGAGATGTGTATTGTCAGTAATCAAGCTCAGTTTAGACTTGCCCCGAAGGAAGAAAGAGTACAAGATGTCCTTTCACTGTGTAGCTTCTGCTCTATAACAGTAGTGCTTGGAAATGGTGCAGAGTCATTTTTACAGACTTTTATCCATATAGCTGAGAAAGCTTAGCTTTTGTGTTGTGATGCATGCATTTGCAACCGTAACAGTGAATAATTCCATTAATGGTATTTGTTCATATTTGAGTGCGTTCTTCTACCACAATCATCATTTGTCTTCATGTGCCTGTCTCATTTGATATATAAATATACTTCATATTGTGATAGTCTCAATGAGTTAATTTTTTTTCTCTCAAACAAAACACCACAGCCATCCATACTCTAACAATTTCTCCTATGAAATGAAGCAACATTGACTCAATTATTCTGCCTTCATCTTTAGAAGTTTGCCACCAGCTCACCACCCTCCATCTCTACCAGCTCCAACTTTTACTCTCTACTTCATTACCTTCAGGCTCCACATGCCTGAGGAGAACACAGAGTTGAACTTTGTAATTATCATTTGTTTCTAATTTGCTCTTCAGCATCAGGTGCATGCAAACTTTTCATTTCTGTATCTCATTTGAATAGATCGGCTTTTTGAGAAGTTCAGACCAAGTACAGTTTTCATCTGTCCATGACTGAATATAATTGTACAGTTAGGGGACAAAAATTTCACTGGTTACATTTTTCTCCACAGCTTCATTTTCTAAATGCTGATTTTTGGGGGCCAGCACCATTTTGACGTAATTGTCAGTGCTGAAGAAAAGTCTTCCATGGTAAATGCGAGTAGTATTTACATCATGCTGTATCTTTTTATATTTATTTTTATGCCATTGTCACACAAAACAAAATTACAGTGAGCCAAGTAATTTATCTTGAGTTCTGGGCATTTTGTTAATGCCATATGCAAAAAGTTTCATCAGTTAGGTGCTTAGTGCTGGCTGACATGTCAGCAGACAGCTAAATCGCCTGAAGGAAGAAGTGATATCATATTTATCAGAATAAGCTCCAAGCATACAGTATTCCTATTCAACATTCATGACCCAGAATCAGCAATACTTGGCAGCCCTGCAGAGAATTTTCAATCAGGAGGGATTACCCTTGATTTTAACACCACTAATGTAATTCAAATGACTGATATTTTTGAGAAAACTTTCTATCAAAAATGCAATTAAAAGCTCTGAGGGTAAGCATATAAATGCAAAAAACATTTATGTAAAAATCTAACATCAGACAGTAAAAATCAAAGTAAAATCTATGAAGAAAATTTAGGCAAAAAGTAGAAAATCTTGAGAAGTTGTAACTGTTTATAAACATAAGGGGAATACACAATTGGCAATGATCTACCAAAACATACACTGCTCTTCCATAGGGAACTGGGAAAAATAACTCCTTCCCATGTAATCTGTCCCCTTAGCCACATTTCTCCATGACTGTAACCCGTGTTGTCACTGCAATTCCAAATCTACAGTAAGAAAGAAGCAACTGTTATAGTGAGCAATAAGTAAAGATGAAAGGGATAGAAAATAGGCTCACGATGGAAGATGAAAGGCATGGGGTCTAGTTGGCCTGGAGAGAAAAAAGACTAACAGTAAATGATTTGATTACTGTCTTCAAATGCAAGATGGACTGTGCAGGTGTGAATTGGTTATTGTCCATTATCAGCCAGATGGAAGCAAAACAAGAGCCAAACAAAAAGGAATGAGCATACACGAGAGTTGCAGAAATATTAGCTGTACTTAAGCTGAAAAACCGTGTGGCAATGGTTAAAATATAAAGCAGAATACACCAGAATATTGCCTGGGACCAATGAAAATGTTTCTTTTGTATCTTATAAAGTAAGTAGATACCATTAAAGGAAACTTAAAAACAAAACAAACCCAAAACCTCAAAGTATGGGTGAGAAGTGTGTGTGTGTGTGTGTGTGTGTGTGTGTATGTGTGTGTGTGTGCATGTGTGCATGTGTGTGTATCTCTGTGTGTGTGGTGTAAGTATATATGTTGTCCATAACTAATTCCACAAGTTAGAGAGAACCATTTTTTTTGTGTTTTACACACATGCACACGTGCACTTGGACAACAAATAGAATAGCCTATAAATGTTTTCAGTATTGGAACTTATAGCTTACAGTTTCTGTGTTCAGAATTCAGACAGTTTAGCCAACATACATGGACACACATACAACAGACATGATTTCTGTGTTTATCATTATTTTCCTTCACCTTCTCTGCTTCCTTTAGAAGTGAAGAACCACACAGTGTTGTATAACTCATTTAGGGAGAAATGTAGTTCATTTTCAATCCCAAAGTACAGGGCGATGACTACAAATTTTAGCTACTTCAGATGTTAGCAAGTTGATTGCATCTTGTATCACTGTATAATGTAGAACACAATATGCCATGTGGTGGATAGACTCATGCATAGTTTGTTGGATATGAAGAGTTTAGAATTAATTTTTTGATGATCATAAAATCTCAATAATTGTATATGTGAATAATGTTTGATGGTTCATGTCCATTTTCATTAAATTATTTTCATATATATCTTTAGGTATCCAACTTACACCCTTTTGTCCAAATACATTTACAGTCAGTGGACTACAATCTGTTCTGAAGTTTCTTTTGGTTAATTTGATTTCCAACAGACTACAGTTGATCTTATTTATTCTTCTGAAATCTCGTTATTATATCCAGAAAAAGATATTATATTATTATACAACACACACAAGCACACACACATACACACACACATCAAACCAACTCTGATAGATAAATTCAACTGAATAGGAGAGTATTAGCATAAGATTAGTAGAATATATTTTATTTAGGGTTTTATTCTTTTCTCTCCATTTTAAATTGGAACATGCTATTACTACATTTTTCTCTTATTTATTATTATTTTTAACATGATTGAAACCCAGACTATTCCAGTTCAAGTGACCCAAAGCTTTTGAATCTTGGGAACTTTATGGTGAACACAGGGAAGATCAGGGCTGAGTCACACAGCCTTCCTAGATCCACACAAAAGAAGTGTGAGTGCTTGGGAGATACAGGTGCTTCCCCAGTTCTGCAATTCATTATAAAAACACATGCAAAAGATATAGCTAGGTAGAGCATTGGCTTTTGTTAACATTTTATTTGCTCTTAACTTAAAAGCTAAAAAGATTTACCTACAGTTTAAATTGTATTAGCAATTGTGCAGAACACTAACAACTCCCAAGTGACTGTAGCAGTTCAGCTGACTGGTTTTGAAGATTTGTCTGCCTTAATAGTTTTTAAAGTAGTAAAGCAAATGTTTGAAGGAAAGCACCATTAAATAGTGTGTGGTCTTGGTTTATCACATTGTAAAGATCCTGAAAAAATACACCTATGATAACCAAGGAATAATATTTGAAATTCAAACTGATACAACAAACCATGCAACTTATTCCTCCCTTTGTCTTTTCTTCCTTCATTCAGTCTATGTTTATTGAACATTTTTTTCCACCAGATACTGTAATGAACTTTGGAGTTATATTTATAATAGAGATGTGGAGATGAGGTAAGTTTAGTGTTGTAATATAAAATGATAGCTGTAGACAGGCTGCTCTACCTAGACACAGAGAAGGGGTGGGGTAGGGTTAAAGGAGCATCTCAGAAAGAAGTGACCCCTGATAGATGACAAGAACTTGAAGGTCAGTCAGGATATTACTTGTGGGAGAAACTGTGAGACATGAAGGAAAGGCACAGATCACATTTGAACACAATTGAGGGATGTCTCAAGAATTTTAGATAGTGAGTGATCTGATTTATGTTTGGAAAATTCAGTCAGTCTTCTGTAGGGAGAGGAAGCAATAGAAGTAGAAAAGATATGAGACAGGGGGTCAAGGGAACCATTAATTACATCGGCCTAGGTGAGAAAAAAGGAAGACATAGAGGATGAATATAAAAACCACACCATCCATAGGCAGTTTATGTAATGTAGGCTTTGAAGTCCCTCGGTAGTGAAGTTACTGCTCTGTCTGTCTCTCTGTCTCTCTGTCCCCTCCCCACTCTCTCTTTCAGGATTATTTTCATAAAGTTGAAATGCTTCCTTTGATAGATGTGTATTCCATGATGAGTAAGGAAGGCAATGTTGTCAGAATGACCTAAGACAGACTCAGTCTTGTTTATGAAATAAAAAAGGGGGAGAGGTGGAGAGCCTTTGGGACTGCTTGGCAGGAATCTGACACTGGCCAAAAACAAGGAAATGGGCTTCAAGCAGGAATCTGACATTAGGCTAGAATAAAGAGGTAATTTCAGGCAGAAATCTAAATCTTAGGCTAGAACAAAGAAGTAGGCTTCAGGCATGAAACTGACTTTGGGCTAGGACAGGGAAGTAGGCTCAGATATTTTGGTCATCCTGATAAACCCTTAGAAGTAGTGATCACTGTAGTAATCAGTGGACTTTGTTTATTCCCTTGCTTTTTCTCTGCCTATTTGTGTTTATTGTCTTGCTTGTTCCTTGATTATTTGCATCTATTGTATTGCTAGACCCTCAACCTAGAACTGACCTTAATACTTACATATAATTAAAGTGGTATAAAAGCAAAAAGGAGGAGGAGGGGTGAGATAGAAGTTTTATGGGGGGGGGGGGAGAAATAGGGGAAGGGGATAACATTTGAAATGTAAATAAATAAAATATCCAATAAAAATTGCAAAAAAGAGAGAGAATAGTTAGCAATACTTAATAAAATTACAAACTAAGGCACATTTTTTTTTTTTTTTAAAGTTTGGTTGTGTGATTTCTGAAGTGTTGACCTTGGGTATACTGATAAAGTCAGCAGGCTGATTAAACAGTCTCCAAAGCTCTCTGTCCTTCTCAACTGTTTCTGAGGCAGATCAAAAGATCACTTTAAAAAAAAAAAGGCTTATGAGGTTTCCATATTCACTCCTATTTTCAATTCTTCTTGACCTGTAACAGCCATGTAACATATAATTAATATATAACATATAATCTAATCAACACACACATTGATCTATCCCCCTACAGCCATCAACTTTGTGAATCAAGCTCTGTTTAATGCAATCACTACATCTAGAAAAATAGAAGTAAAATACCTGTTTAATCTGCTGGATTAATTTCTAATTTTAATTCTCACATTTTTCTCTCTCTCCTTATTGAAAAATAATGGAATCTTATAAGGGCATTTATTAAGGTCTACATCATTTGGGGATTAAGTGCAACTTTAACTGCATGCATTTTGTTAACTTCATAGATTAGATTATTAGATCATTAGTTTAATGATTTAAGCCTCCCAATTGAAGGAAACGAATGTAATAGATTTAGCTAATTCACCTCATAGTACTCACCAGGCCTCCTTGGGAAGGGAAAACATTGTAATTAATGACACAATATTAGTATACCAAAAGCTAATGCAAAAATACCTTCATCTCTTCTTAAAGTCCACTCTTTAAAGGCCCAGAGTAGAGGTCACTGAAGCACACTAGTACAAGGACATTCCTGATCTTCTAAGGTCACTTTCTGGATAAGATCTCAGCTGATTCATTACAACCTTAAACATTTCTTCCTTAGGAACAAATACCAACAAAAGTACAATGTTGGTATAGTTTTAAATTTTTGACATCAAGACATATTGCTATCAGTTTTTCAGTTTTACAGTAAAAACTCTTGCAGGATGAATAACAAACGTGTAGCTCATTTGCAAATAAGAAAACAGGTAAAATATGGGTGAAGTAGTTTTTCCTCATATTCATCAAGCTGATGGCAGAGTTAAGACTAGATTCCACATCTCTTCCTTCATTCATGTATTTTTTCACTGTAAAGCAGATAGGATGACACACTTGCCCTCAGGAATAAGAACAAGGTAAATTTGTGTACTTTTTTTTTTTTTTTTTTTGAAAAAAATATTTTCTGCCAAGCCTCACTTTTATTGAGTTTAAATGAATAACTTTAGCTGGAATTTTTTCTATCTAAAACTTAGTTCTATTATCTATTTCTTCCAAGAAGATATTAGTTCTTTATGGAAGCAAGTTTTTTGAACATTTATGGAATTCTTTATCAAAGGAAGATGAAATGTATATAGCTTTGTATTTTAAAATTTTACATTAATGTTCCAACTCGTAGCTTTGAATGAGCTATGGACCATTTTTTATCTTAAGAGATGGCATTTCTAAGCATGGTTATTACCAAGAGAAGAGAATGTCTCATTAACCACTGTTCCTGTATACAAAGAGTGAAGTTCATAAATAAAGACTGGGGTCTAGTTATGACTCATTTTGGTCCAGGGGTCATTAGCCTTACCTCAATGTCTGTGTTTTCTTCTGTCCCCAAACTAACACCTTTGGACCCCAGAGTCTCATGCTCTTCCCGCCAGTCTGTTACTTTTGTAACTTGGGAGTTTGTGGTCACAATGCACTCTGCAGTCTCTCCTTTAGTTTAAAATATCTGTTGCCTTCCCTGGTGATGCTAGATCTCAGATGGAAGGGTAATCTTGGGATGTGGGTGCCAAAGGCTCTTGAGGGGTGTGTTAATATTTAAATTTCTGTTTGTAGTCTGCTTCCCTCTTTTTTTTTTTTCTATTGGTGTGTGCAGGGATTCTGTAGGATGGTAACCATAGCAACAGCAGAACAAGAGAAATGAGATTTCACCCCCCACCCCCAAAATGCATATCATAGGCTGTTTACTAAAAGTGGCAGGTCTGCCAGCTCTCACAAAGGAAGACAAAGGCATGTGATAAAGCTTCCAGTTGGATTTATTGTTATTCTATCCCTGTATGTGCTAACATAATGCACTGGTATATGTCTTTTTTTAATGATGCTTAAAAGGAAATTTTATTTGGGGGTTAAAACCTTTTTATTAGGTAACTAGGAATACTTTTAAAATATGTATCTTTTTAAGCTATTTGTGTGTATGTGTGTGAGTATTTTTTGTTTACATGGAATATGTTCAAATGAAAATTTTGTTTGGGGGGTTAAATCCTACAAACAATCACTTCACTATAGCATCCCCAGCATCTCAGCTCCTTTGCAAGTCATCTGTTACAATCTGGGACATTAATGCAGAAACCGGTACTAAGGAGATTGGGAATGCTTGGGTGGGAACAAGGAGCAAAGGCAAAAGACATTGTTCTTCACTTTGACTATTTCATTTTACATTATATGGAAACAATTGAAAACTGGTTTGTGCTCTGGTAGAATTTGTTAAGTTTTTCTTTTGTCTCTCTTCATAAATGGTTTCTCTTCACAAGCTATATAACCCCTTATGCTAGGCACAGGAAGAGTAGTCTTGCTAGCATCTGATAACAACAAAATGCACTGTTCATAGGTTTATCTATGACAACCAAATTAAAGTAATCCAGGCTAACAGTCAAACATAAATTAAGGGACCAGAAGGACTTTGTTAAAATCCTGGGTTATCTGTGTTATATCAGCTAATTGTCTTATCTAAGAGGGAAGAAAGAGAATGAGCACCCAGTGCCCAATAATATTGAGAACAAACTGGAGAGAAGGGGCAGAAGTGCAAGGGGTTCAGATATTTCCACGCAGGCTAACAGATCATAGAAACTCCACAGGACAGGGGAAAGTACAGAGGGACATTTGAAAGACACAGCAGCTTGGAATACCCACAATACAACACACAGACCATATGAAGCTCAGAAAGATGGAAGATCAAAGTGTGGATGCTTCAGTCTGACTTAGAAGGGGGAACAAAATAATCATAGGAGGTAGAGGGAGGAAGGAACATGTGAGGGAGAGAGGAGGGAGAGGGAAAAGGGGGGAGATAGGATCAGGTGTGGGAGGAGATGGGGGAGATGTATGGAGGGTCAGGAAATTGAATAGAGGTATGTAGCAGGGGGGGGGAATGGAGAATCGGGATAGCCACTAGAAAGTCCCAGATGCCAGAGAAGCAAGAGGTTCCCAGGACCCAACAGAAATGACATTAATTGAAACACATAACAAAGGGGAGGGAGAAGCTATAGAGACCATATCCAGAGGTTAGGCATGTCCCCTGGTTGAGGAATGGGGCCACCCACGTATCTCCAGAATTTTGACCCAGAATTGCTCCTGTCTAAAGGAAATGCAGGCACAAAGAGTGGAGCAGAGACTGAAGGAAAGGCCATCCATTGACTGCCCCACCTAGGGACCCATGCCATCTGCAGACACCATACCCAGACACCATGGCTGATGCCAAGAAGTACATGTTGACAAGAACCTGGTATAGCTGTCCCCTGAGTGGCTCTGTTAGAGCCTAATCAATACAGATGTGTGTGCATACAGCCAACCATCATGGGGTGAAGGAGAAAAAGAAGATGGAAGAAAAAGAACAGTGAAAGAAGTAGAATCATCTTTATGGGGTCACAGTTTATAGAAAACAGGGGGATGGAGTGTTCTTAAAAAGTGAATTAACCACATCTGGGATTCCAGGGTGTTATGATAGCTATATAAAGCAGGATAAAAAAATACCTATCAAGATCCAGCTATACCACATCTCGGCATATACCTGAAGGATGCTTCATCCTACCACAGAAGATTTGTTCCATTATGTTTACAGCAAATTTATTCACAATAGCCAGAAACTAGAAACAACCTAGATATTCCTCAACCAGAGAATAAAGAAAATGTGGTACATTTACACAATGGAGTACCACTCAACTGTTAAAAACAATGACATCATGAAATTTGCAGGGACATAGATTGAACCAGAAAAAATAATACTGAGTGAGGTAACCCAGACCCAGAAAGATATGCATGGTATGTACTTACTTATAAGTGGATATTAGCCTTCAAGTACAGGATAACAATGCTACAACCCACAGACCCAAAGTAACAAGGAGGGCACAAGGGGAGACTCTTGAATCCACTGAGAAGGGGGCAATAGAATAGACATTGAGGGTTGATAGAAGGAGGGGACTGGATGGGGGAAGGACTGGGATGGTAACAAGAGGGATCAGGACAGGGTAGGATTGAGGAAGAGCACTGGAGAGAAAAATTGAATGGGAGAATATTTCTGGGATAAGGTAGAAACGTAGGACAATGGAAATTCCCAGGAGTAGAAAGAGAGGAAGAGTAGATGGGGTGGTGAGAGGGGAGGCAAAAGGAAGGAGAGGAGGGAGGGGAAGCTTCGATCCAGATGTAAAGTAAATAAATAAGCAGTATACAATTTCTATTCTTTAGAAACTTAAATAAATAAGGATGCAATGTGGTTTTGTTGTGCTTGGTTTTGTTTTGTTTTAAAGAGAAAGTTACAGGACCTGAGAGATTTGTTCCCACTGCTTTTGTAGATTCAGGAGGGGAATTAGGTGGAATAAGAGGGATGTGTGAAGGATGGTGCTGCATGGCTGACAGACTTCAAACAACTCAGGTCAAGGGTGCAATGAGAAGAAACAAAGCAAGCATCTATATCCTCTTTTGAGACACAGAGAGAGGGTGGGGGAGAGAGAGAAAGAATACAGATATTCTAAATTGGAAAGCAAGAAATCTTAGCATTCTCATATTTAGTAGGCATGGTAGTTACAAATGAATGTGGGAACAAAATGATATCTTTGTAGAATTTACATAAAAATTCTGAATATGCCTTGAATATTTATTATTATGGAATATTTATTAAGCTTTCCTGTACAAGGTTCCAGATGGCAGCACAGTGAACAGAACAGTTAGGATGCATAAGACAAAACTAGAAGACAATATCTAGTGCTGTTTCACAGGGTACATGTGTGTATTCAGCCTGTCACAGGGTCTAAACCTAGACACCAAGTCACACTCTAAATAAGTTCATTTGAGATGACCAACCAGAAACTAAACCTTTCTCCCTAAAATTACTCAGTAAGAAACTTAACAAAGTGTGTCTTTTTCTTGGATCAAAAAACCCAAAAGGTCATTAAAGCAGGAGAGAACATGGAGTGGGGCAGACCTAGGAGCAGTTGGAAGGGTGGGTAAGAATGAATATAATTAAAATTCATTGTGTGTATGAGTGTCTTTCATTTTTATTAATTCTTTGAGAACTTTACAGACCAGGTTTTAGTCTACCCCCTTTTCCTTTCCATGAAACTTTGTGTTCCTTTTGTCACCCCATTTCCAATCAAGGGCAATTTGTGCTGTTCAAATATTTTAGATGTGTGGTTTTGCACTGAGCATAGTTGAGAAACATAATTTTGTAACTAAGAGAAAAAAGAGCGCCAGTATCTGGCCACAAAAAGAGTGACCAAAATCAGGAATTCTGATGCTGTCTTTTGTTAACTTCTCAAAAATAGGAAAGAAGGAACAATCACTTTATGAAATATCAAATAATCTCAGTTCACAAAAGCAGTGTTATTTAAGCAATTCTGTATGCCTTATCCACTGTTGAGAATTTATTCTAGAACAGAGACTCCTCAAAAATTTAAAAATAAATTAACCATTAGGAAAATCTGCACATATTACCAGTGAGAAACAGTCAGCCCAAATTATCCACACAGACTTTCTAACACTGGTGTCAGGAAGAATGTACATGGGCACATGTATATGGTGTGTGTGCACATGAGCACACACATACACATGCACACATGTAGTGTATACACATATGAATGTATACACATATATGCTTATATGTACATGGTATGTGCACACATGAACATATACATACACATGCACACATGTACATGGTATGTGCTCATGTGAATGTATTTTTGTGAAATGGAAATCTACTTTTTTATGACTCTTCAGTGATGATATTTGTGATAAAAGTGTGATGTGAGGAAACCAAGGTTTCTAAATTAGGCAGCATAAGACCAACTCTGATTGGTAAAAAATATATTTTGATTTCTGTGTTGATTCTGTATTCTGTAGTTTGGATAGGAAATCTTGTATTGGAGATACTTTAAATGTTTAATTTGAAGAATGCAAGGTCAAATAGTACATCCCAACACTGAAAATCAATTTCTAATGTAAAGGATTACAATTCTGCACTTTGAAAGTTTATTTTGTGTGCTCTCCTCCTACCCCATTGCCTAGCAGTTACAGCAAGAAGCAGGATAGGCAGAGACCCCAGTGTATCTGTCCAATGAATCTTCACCTACTGTGATCTGATTTTCACTTCAGCATCTAGTACTTTCTTGACATTTCTCTACTCATCATGAGACAATGAGAAGGCTGTTGATTTGGTGATCAGACCCCAACAGCATCTATAATTGTGTTTTTAACATGGAAAAGTATGTGGCATGTCACCATAGATGGAGTTGTCTCCTCAGTTCTAACAGTAAACAAAGGAACACAGAAAGGAGGTGAGTGTGGAACTTCAGCTAGAATCTGTCATGGTGAGAACATCACACATGCCTACATGATGCAGCTCCCAACTCTTTATCAGAAGTGATTGTTCCCCCTTTCATTTTCCCCAAACTGTGTATTCCATAGGAAAATAAAGTACTGACAGCATTCTTTTCTTCTCACTGCTGACATGAAGTATGAACCAGGGGTGTCAGGATAGAAATGAGTAAGATGGTGTGATCCAACAGAACCTAAGTGATCCCCCAGATTTATGGGTTATGTGAGGTCTATGCCTCCTTGCCTCTGGAGCCTGCTTTTCTGCACCTGAGCACCACCAGAGGTAAACCTAGTCATATAATGAGACAGTTTTTTCATATGCCCTTGGATTTGACTTGCTAACATTCTGCTAAGAATTTTTGTAGATACTATGTTCACTGAGATTTTTGTTCCTTGTCTATGAACAAGATCTATGTTCATTAGAGATTTTTTTTTATTCATGGCTTGAGTTGTTGTGTCCTTGTTGAGTTTCAGTATGAGGATAATAGCTAAACAAGAAAAAACATAATCTAATAAAAACAGAATCCAGGTTGACTGATACTAAGGTGAAAAGTGGAATTAATGGTAGAATTCCAGAAAGTACTTGAAAATTAAGTACAAAATAATCATCATAAGGACATCATAGGGGCAGGCATAGAGATCTACCTGGATGTCGTGTGTGGTCCTCATGCTGTCCTTTTGGATGGTTTGGGTGTACAAACATGTTCTCTGCTGAGTAGCTACAGCAGACCTTCAGTGGACCACAGCTAGAGAGGCATGGACTGGGGAGGCTTACATTGGCAGCTGTGAGCGGGAGGAAAAGTGACATAGCTGCTTGTATCAAGTGGCCTGGAAAAGAAATATTGACTTATCCTGTCCCCAAGTATCGTTGTCTTTACATTATCCTGTGAACCTGATGGGCATAGCTTGGGGTGGCTGGGGGAGAACTGCCAGGCTTGCTACTGTTACCATGCACGAATGGTCTTCAATGGGTCAGCATCTATCTCAGAACTTAGAGTTGGGTAACCTGGGGTTCACCCCACCTCAAAAGGAGAATTGAAAGAGCTCACGATTAACTGCTTGGACCCTACACTGTCCTTCTCATAACATGTCCATTAACGTATTAAATAAATGCATACTACATTACCATAAGTGTTGAGAATGGGAAGAACAGATAGGACATTTATTTATTTAAACATAAATGTAAGGAGGTGGGGGGACTCTCCAGAATGTACCAGAGACCTAGCAGGTGAGAGACTCCCAGGACTCAAAGGGAGAAATCTTAAATGATGTACCCTACAGTGGGGAGAGGGAACTTGTAGAGCCCACCTCCAGCAGAAAGATAGGGCACTATCCTGCAGTCAAAACTCTGACCCATAATTGTTCCTGTCTGAAAGAACTGCAGGCATGGAAATGAAGAGGAGCCTTAGGAAAAGGAGATCCAGTGACAGGCCCAAAGTGGGATTCAGATCAAGGGGAGGTCCCAAGGCCTGACACTATTACTGAGGCTATGGAGCCCTCACAAAAAGGGATCTATCATGACTGCCCTCTGAAAGACCCAACAAGCAACTGAAAGAGTCAGATGCAGATATTTGCACCCAACCAATGGGCAGAAGCTGCTGAGCTTGTGATTGAATTAGAGAAAAGCTAAAAGAAGCTGAGGAGGAAGGTGACCTTGTAGGAGAACCAGCAGTCTCAATTAATCTGGACCCCAGAGATCTCTCAGACACTGGACCACCAACCAGGCAGCACAAACCAGCTGATATGAGACCCCCAACACATATACAGTAGAGGATTCCTGGGTCTGGGTTCAGTCAGAGAAGATGCACCTAAACCTCAAGAGACTGGAGGCCCCAGGGAGTTTAGAGGTCTGGTGGGACAGGGGGTGGGAATGTGGAGACATCCTCGTGGAAGGTTTGAGGAGAAGGTATAGGATAGGGAACAGCCAGAGGGTGTATCAGGAGGGGGATAAAATCTGTAATGTAAAAAAAAAAAAAAAATTAAATAAAATTTAAAAACAAACAAACCACAAATGTAAAACAGGCATAGGGCTTCCTTTGGCTCTTACTTGAGCTATATACACAGTATCTGCAGTTGGAGTTCTCAGGACTCTGTAAATTCAAATGCAACATTCCTACTTAGAAAAGAGTTAAGATGCAGTAAAGCAGTTAACTAGGCAGAAGCTCTGTGAGTGTGGGGTGCTGTCACTTCACAGGCTGAGTGCCCTTGAATGCTGCCCTGTCTACCAAACTCATCCCCTTTGCTTAAAAACAAAACCACCACCACCACCACCACCACCACCACCACCACCACCAACAACAACAACAACAACAACAACAACAACAACAACAACAACAACTCATTTCTAAAAGCCCTGAACAAGGTTTCTTTTACTGTTTTCCCATTCATTCTTAGTGCCAGAATCTGGATCTCATCGAGTGCTGACTGACTTTATTGCCTGCTGAGATCTGTATCAAATGCTCAGTTTTCTCAGTATAGATGTCACTGCAAGTGTGACTTCCTCATACCACACTACTTTCTGACCTCACCTCCTGTCTGTTGAGATACTCTATCTGCTGGGTTGTCCAAACCTCTCATGATCATGTGCACTTTCACAAGGAGGGTAGAGAAAAATAGATATAATTCTAGTGTGGCGCCTTTAATTTCCTAGGCTCTGGAGATGAAGTGAAGGGAAAGGAAAAGGAAGGGGAATTGTATAGTTATAACCTTAGCAAAGCAGCATCCTAGGATTATAACTGCAGTGCACCTGATGAAAAGCAACATGACTGCCTGGTTGGCCTTTTCATCTCAAACAGCTTATTGGTCCCTAAGGTAAACAGAACCCATGAAAAGAGAATTGCTCCCTAAGGACCAACAAAGAATTTTTATGTATTCATGATTTTATATATAACTCAGCCTTTCCACTTCCCTTGAAAACCACCCAGAAGTACACTTTGGTGGGGGGGGGGCTAAAACTGGGGGAAAAACTTCCAAAATACTTGTAAGCATCTCCCAAATCAATCAGGCTTACTCATGAGTTGCATGGAGGAATTGGAAAGAATCCAAGTGCAGCTCTCTATGGCAAAAACTCAGCTTGGAAGGACTCTAACAGCCCAGAGGAAATTCATTTCCAGGTCCTAAAAGGTCCATTTGCAACATTGGAGGTGGGGATGGCTCTAGGCTGACCAGTTTAATTCTAAGAACCAGAGAGAAACTAGATATGTATTTCACAATCACCAGAGAGACAAGCCATACTTGTGGGAAGCATCATGTTTTGGTGGCAATCAAGAAAAGAAAGTGTCAAATGTATAAATGCATTATTATAGAAATGATTACATTCTTAAAATACTCAGAATTTTACAAAACCATAAATATTTCAAAATTTGTCAAAGCTATGTTTGTTTACTTTTACATCACTGTTTAAAAAATAAAATTAATAAAATAATACTTTTAAAAGCTTATAGAAGATCAGTTTGAAAATCCTACTCTTTAGTTGATACAATAAAAGAAATTATAATTGATCTTAAACTTTATGAAACGGTTAGAGTTATCATCATACTGATTTATATCTCTCCTGTTTAAGCTCAGCACCCCAAACTGTTGGTTCATCAACAGTTAATTTATCATCATTCATTGCTGAGAATAGTTTCCCATCTCAGTTTGAGAATAACAGTATGTCTAAGGGATGCACTAAGGAATGTCTTAGGAATGTAAACTGATACTATAGAACAAATCAGGAGCAAGAGTGACAAGAAGTGACTGGGTCTTACACCTTGATCCATCACTGTACTTGTACTCAAATATGGTACTTTGAAGGTCAAATCACATTGAAAACATCTTTACATGATCTGTTCACTGCCATCTATTTTGGAGTCAGTATTTCAGCTCTTCAATTACATTCAACTCTGCAAAACTGGGGTCCTGAGCAGTCCTGTCCCATGAGTATGTATTTAATGAGGATCCAAAGTTCACCAACCAACATATTTCCCATAATCCCATGTGTGTAGATAGATGATAATCACCATTGTATAAACTAAACCCAGATGCAGAGTTGCCCTCATGGAGGCTTAGGCTGAGTGCAGTTTCCAAGATCTTCTCTCATTCTTAGACTGGACTACAGCCAGCCTGCTAGCTGCCAGTCAAGAATGGGAACACCTGCACTAGGTAAGTGTGACATATGGCACACTGTAGAGTGCCAGTTGCCTTTCAGATTCTAAATCTGTTCAATGTTCATGAGATGTAAGCAACTGCTGCTTTGAAATGTGAGGAGGAGGAAGAGACAGAAAAACAACAGGAGCAGGTGCAGTGTCTTCTTTTAGCTCTGTTGGTGACAAATGCCTGACTCACTGACTACTATGAACACTGAAAGATGGGGGTTTACAAAGACTATATACCAAGGTCCTGAAAGATAGACTTAGAGAAGAGCCTTCTCAACTACATCATGGATGGGACAGTTGTTCAGGGTAAAATTGATGGGTGGAAAGAAGCTCTATCTGGGAAGCAAATGATGGGCCATAGCCATCTCTAGATGTTGCCTTGATCAGGAACATCTGATACCACAAGAAGCTTCCAGCCTCCCAGAGTGTCTTAGACTGGGCTCTTAGAGTTCAGGGATTCCCTGGAAGGGGAGTCCAGAAGTGATTTTGCAAGTTATTTATGGAGAGAGAAACAAGTCTGGCAGGGATTTGGAGAAGGAGAAGGTGGCAGGGGAAAGAGATAAGCCAAGATAGTTTATATGAAATCTGACCTCAGCATAATCACCAGGAAAGCTTGTATAGTGCAAGCACCAGCGAGTTATTTCACCTCAAGAAAAAGGATCTAGACTTCTGAGTTCATGAGTCAACAAGTTGTCTGTCATAGGCCAGCCACACCCTTTAGTGAATAGAGTAGTATCACCCAGGCAAGATAATTCATCTACACTAAGGGTCATTCACCAGAGGAAAGATAGTTGTGAACCATTAGCAGGAAACTCATCTGGACTGAGAGGGAGCTGGGGCAGAGATACCATTCAGACCCTGTGGCCACCACTACACATTTGTATACCTGGTCTGCAGCACCCACCACTTAGTCCTGGAACCTATATCCTTCCTAAGACAGCTGTATTACCAATGTCTTGTATTAACACTCAGATATGCTCTCTGGTGTCTTACAGAAGCTTAAATTTTCCCTCATCCTATCATGTACAGCAATATTGTCCTTCAGAATGTTTTTTTTTTTCCCGACTGCTCTGGGTTCCTCAGCATGCCCCAAAGCTGCACTATAGACTTTTCTATCATCACAGAAGGCATTAGACAACATTACAGTATTTTCAAACAAAATGCACGAAGTAGACTCTTCTCCCTTTGTAATTTCCCCCCACTCTTTCTTCCTCTTCACGTTCCACGTATCCTTTGGCCACCATCCTTGCCCTTCACCATGACTGTTTTTATTCTCTTAGTTTCTTTTCACTTTTTAACACACACACACACACACACACACACACACACACACACACACACACACACACACACACACACTTATACATTACAAGTTAGGATCTGCATATGATGAAGAGTACGCAACTTTTTACTTTTTGAGTTTGGGTCACATTGCTTACTATTGTACTTTCTGGATCCACCCATTGTCCTGCTAAATTCATAATTTAACTTTACAGATGAACAAAATGGACCTTATTTTTATTATCTATTCATCCTTTGGTAGACATCTAAGTTGGTTGTTATTTACATGCTAGGACTCATTCAGCAACAATGGACATGGATGTCCACGTATCTCTTTGATAGGACATAGAGTTCTTTGAGTATATGGCCACCAGTGGTGCAAGCTGGGTCATACTGTGTCTATATTCTTAGTTTTTTAAACTCCCACACTGATTTCCATAATGTCTGTACTAGTTTACACTTCTACAGGTGGTGAATAAAGATTCCTCTTTCTTTCATCACCTTTTTTGATACTCAGTTTTCAGACTTCTTTTTCTGTATACACCCGACTTCTGATGCCCTGTACTTATTTCTCCAGCAATGGCATTTACTAGTTTATAAAAAGAAGCACACAGAAGAGCCTAGAGTTTTCTCACCACAAGAGAAGAATGTGACCAGAGAGAGCATCCTCCCCATACAACTAACCTCCACAAAATCTCAGGTTTGGAGTTATCAACAAAGCCATAAGCAGAACTACCCTTTTGTGGGAGCAGTTTATGGTGTAACGTAAAGCTCATCAGTAAATGGTAAGTCTTCAGTTAGAACCCCAATCATTTATTTATTTTTCAGTGAGTAATGGGCATTGTTATGTGAGACATGGAACCTACCACTGGGGACAGATTTAATTATGAGATAGTATTCCTGCCATTTGGGGAGAAAGTCTAAGGAAACCTATGGAAGTTGACGAACACTCAAGCAGAGAATCATCATAAGCAAAGGGTCCTTGGAGGCAGGAAGGGATTTTTCAGGTGTGCTGAATCACTGTAAGCAACTCTGTGTGATTAGAACTTTAGGGGTAGGAGATGTGAAACAGGAAAAAGAATGAAGACCTTAACCACCTTCTAAATTCTTCAGCCCAAGATCAACAAAGTCTTGAAATCGGGAAGTGACTTAAGAAGTTTGGTAGGCACTCAGAGCATTCTCTGTGTTAAGCAGCACTGACGGAGGGAAATGAGAAACATAAAACTCAGTCAGGATATGTTAATAAACTCAGTGTGTAAGGATGGGTCCACGTAATATGGAGGAATTTTTTGATAGTGAAGAATACCTGGAGGTTAAGTGACTAATCACTGTTTCCACAGAACTAAGAGTCACAGTGGAGTCCATAATCCCTGAAGACCCTAATGTGGCTACTGTACAACTCTTTTGCTCTCTAGCCCTGCACCGATGCTTGATGGAATCCTTAACAGCTATTTCCAACTGTCTGATACAGTATAAAACTGTGAGAAATATATAAAGCCTAAGACATGATGGCTTTGATCCTAAAGTTACCCCCACTTCTATTTTGTTAAAAGTAATGAAAACTCTTTTACTAATCTCACATACAAATTGTGAAGATTGAAGGGCACATCTAAAAAAACCTTTCAGGAGGTGTTTGTCGAATCCTGTGCCACAAACAGAAAGTATCTGCGTATGTACAGTATTCACTAGCACAACATAGTAGACCACTTTCATTAATTTAATGAAACACTGGGAGTGAGTAAAGGTAAAGAAAAGGTGTCCAGAGTTATGTGATTCAAGGGGAAGGTTGTGGTTTTGGCTGAGCTCTGCAGAGATCTCATGGTAGATGGCGGGAGTATAGACTAGAGAAAGAAACCACACAGAAAAGCAAGAAGCGAGAGATGCTGACATCCTATAGTCTCTGCTGAGTGGTAGTCTCCAGTTATCCTGAGGACCTCGTAAAGATCTCACCATCACCCAGTCTGTGGAAGTCTAGGGAATAGTCCCTTGGGACTATTTAATGTCAGCTGGAGAAGAAGAGGTACTGCAAACACTCAACACCCCATGATAACACACTGAGCAGTGTAGAGATACTAGGTTAAGAACCTCCAACTTATCCCTCAGATGACCTTCAGAGAGTTAGTGTTGGGAGAAACAACTGCTTAATAAACTTTTAATGTATGCTACACTTCTGTGAGGGGTTCACAGTGAGTACTTTTAAGAATATTGAACTACATCTTCCCCCGACACCCTTTCAGATAAGGGACTTTGTTGGAGGTTTCTTTGGGCATGATGTCAGTTTTCATTATGTGAGCCAGAGACAACAGACTAATCAAAGCTGTGCTTTCTTGGATCAGGTTTCACTCAAGCTTGAAGGAAGAAACAATCTTGTCACAGAGCACATACGTAGTTTTGACAGTGATTTCAAACACCCTCTGAAAGACTATTTGACCATATTGTCACCCTCTACCTTGTGTTCTGAGGCAGCATTGTCCTGCTGCCATCACCCATCCAGACAGGACTCCCTGTCTTCACAGGACAGTCTTTTATACCCTGGTGTGCTTCATGTGTTCATTGAAGTTAAGACCTAATAGTTGAGAGCCGGATATGCAGCTGGTGCATGTACTTAATGGACTTAATTAGTTGTCTTTAAGTATTTGTCTGATATAAGATGCAACAACAGAACAGAGAGAGCAAACCTGTAAAGTACCACACAGAAGATGTTAAATTCTGCTCCCTGATATAAGATGCAACAACAGAACAGAGAGAGCAAACCTATAAAGTACCACACAGAAGATGTTAAATTCTGCTCCCTGGGATCCTCACCTTTGGGAGAGGGTGACATAAAACAAGTGAAAAGATGAACTGTTGACCAGAGATGCATGCAGATGTGCTGGGATGCCTTGGGTGTTCTCATCCTCACTTACTGCAGTGTTGTCTTTGGAGGGCTGAACTCTGTTCCTAATTAATATTTTATATGTCTAAGTGAGTGGCAAATGGAGAGGAGGGGGGAGGACCAGCCTCCCATTCAGGAGCTGTGACATATGGGAATCGTGATTGTCCTGTAAGTCTCAGACCACCTTTATTCCCTGCTTGCGTATTCTGTAGAAGTGGGAAAGATCTCTTATCCAATCAAGAGTTTTACTAGACATTATACTCTTAAGACATTAGAAGATTCACAAAATGTTCTTATGGGACAAACTAATAGAAGTTCTTTTGATTTACAGAGGTTTTAGAAGTGTATTAACCTGTAAAATAGTACAACTTGGTTAGAGATTTGTTCTAATGCTTTGATTCAATTGGGATTCTGCATGTCCAAATGCTGAAGGTCCTAGTCCCTACTTGGTTTTTGACTGATCAATAAAAATAACAGAGGCCAATGGTTGGGCAAAGAGAGATAGGGGCTGTACCCTTAGAGTTGTACAGGCTAGGATACAGGAGAGAGAAGGAGATGCAGAATTGCCATGACTGGGGGAGAGAGATGATCAGATTTAGAGCTGCAGAGGGAAGATCATCTGAAATGTAGTTGGAAAGGGAAAGTGTCCCCAGAAGGGCTGCATAGACCACTGGGCCTCACAGAAAGTAACAAACTGGGCAGCAAAGTTAAATTTAACGGTAAATTTAGAAGGTGTTAAGCTGGGAGTACCTGAGGGAAAAGTATGCAAGTGGCTGGAGGATTAGAACTGCCCAGCCTTTGAGTAGCCAAGACATTTCAAAACTAAGCTAATGTGTGTATGTCTTTCATTCATGGATCCAAAGAGTTTGTGAATGGGTGGATGGAAGCACATGACCTGTCAGGAGCCAAAACTGTATAGCCCAAACTCACTGCTACAGATCTCCACTATTTAAAAAAAAAAAAACAAGGCACATTTGATATCTCTATGCTGATTCTTCTAACCCATTTCAAACAGACAATACCTCGGGAGTTTCAGTTACTACTCTTCTAGGACAGGAGTCTACATGGGTTAACTCTTGCTCCTCTTAAGAAATTCTCTGACCACACATTATCGCTCCTGCCTCCTATCAGCTGAGTCCTGCTTACTGTGGGAAGCTCTCTTTGAGTCTTGAGTCAACATTACACTTGCAGCATGATGTCCTTTCCCTCAAATCTCACGACTATGCCCTCCACCGTCAACTTATTCCTATAATTTGATTAAAAATTATCTTCCCCTCTTGACAATGGTAGAATGCATCAGAGCAGATAATGTATTGGGCTTGCTCATAGTTGATAGTCATTATGCACAATGCTGGGTGTGTGCCAAACACTTTGTAAATATTTACTGAAGGAGTGAATTAATAATAGAACTTTGTAGCTACTCTTTTCCATAGACAATGATATCACAATAAAATTTCAACACAGATCAATTGCAATTTATCGAATAATCACATCAGGGATATCTACTCTGAGGCCACCCGTGCAAAGCCAGGGATAGCTGTAAGGCAAAACCATAAACTGATTTAAACCATAAAAACATCTTGTGACTATTTTGGTAAGCGAATTTCATGATTCTTGAATGTGAACTCTGTAGATAACATCTTGTCACAGAGTCAAAAAGTTGGGAACCTCATCTGCAAAGCTCAAAACAGTTAATATTGCTTGAGTTCTGTGTACCTATGGTGTATACTATTAGGGAAGATGTAACTTATTTAATGAAAGATTTGAGTTAAAAAATGTCTCTATCCCCCATTATTTAGTAATATTAAGTGCTGGCACATTGGCCTTGTAGAAGTCTGACATTCTAGAAGGAGGCATTCAGAATTTCCCACCCACCCCAAATCCGGGTCTTCTGTAAGTGAAAGCGTCAGGAACAAAGGCAACAGTTGACTTTGCCCAGTGCCTGGTTTTCCAATCTTTTTTTGTATAAAGATGGTTCACCAGTTGCTTTATTTTACTTTTTGTTGTTTTGCATTTATTGAGCAGTATCTCTAAATTATAAAAAACTGTGATGATATTTTGTGCTTACTTCATTTTTCTATATCTGATAAAGATATAGTATAGTATTTACTTAGTGTCTCTGAGTGTGGCAATTTTAGATTGTGGTATCTAGACATAAGACAATAAAGAATTCTTGGCACAACAGCTGAGAAGTGTTTTCAAAAAGAAACACACACCGGTGGATGAGCTTCCATAAGCCCAGTAAGCATAGATTTAAGGTATGTGACTTCTGAGATACACCATGTTAGCAACAAAACCTGTTAAAAACATTTTCTGGAGATTGGGAGGTTAGCATTGCTTGATGAACTTTATCTTCTGTTCAAGAAAGAGCAGGAGATAGACTCTCAACAGCCCCCAGTGATGGTCTAGATGGGAAAATGGAGGTATCTTGATTTCTTACCATTGCTTTTGGGAATTAAGCTCTGAGTAAAGTTAAATGATTTTGTTTATTGCAAGGCTTCTCAACGCTTTTATGAACCAGCAGTCTCAAGATGGAATCATTAACAGGAATTTTTCACAGCTATACTTGACCAGAAAGCTTTCCCCATAAGGCATGTCTTTTATAATTTTTAAAATTATTATTATTTGTATGCATGTGTATGTGGTGTGTGTGTGTGTTTGCCTGAATATGTGTCTGTTCACCATGTGTATGCCTCGTGCCCATGAAGGTCAGAAGAAGGTATTGGATATCCTGAAACAGGAGTTACAGATAGTTGTGAGCCAATATGTGAGCACTGGGAATTAAATCTGGGGGCCCTGGTTCTCTCCAGCCCAAGTGTATTTTTAATTATAATAAAAATAAATAAATAAATAAATAAATAAATAAATAAATAAATAAACAAACTTAGCATTTCAAACATTTCTAAGAGTACAGGTCAGTGGTATTAAGCACACCCACATTAATGCAGCATATACCCAGACATTATAAAAATTCTATGCTTCCTCAATGACAACTGTGCAGTCAGCCATGCCACTCTCTACCTCCAGCCTTTGGCAATCGTCTTGCTACTTTTTCAGACATAAACTTTATTGTATCAATGAATCAGAGTCTTTAAGCAATAATATGACAACACTTAAGAGATAGTTAATGAGAAATACTTAATGTTTTTTTTGACGATAATGAGCTTAAATTCTATCTAAACCATTACCCTCATGACTGTCTATTTTTAGCTAGAGAATAAAAATTTGGTAATGATGCTTAAATGTTATTGAAAACAATGAATTGCTATATGTATTAAGAACTTAAAGGTAACAAAATGTGTTGTTGATAGAATCTCATAGAGTGGGATTTCTTTTTTAAAAAAAATCTTAGAGAAAACTATTGGTAAATGAATTCTCCTTTGTCTTCCTTCATCACAAAAACCTGCAAAAGATCACATGACTTACAACATAAAGAATAAAGATCTTGAGCCTACCACTGTCAGGAGCCATTTTGCCTGTTAGGTAGGGTCAAAACAGCCCAGGGTTTACTGGCCTGTCAGGATATTCTGCTCTGTGGGTGGGCAGATTTCCTGGTGTGCTAACACATGGAACAGTAAGAAGAGATACACTTGAGGCTCAATGTGAGGAGCTGAATGTTCTATTAACCTTGGTGGAATGAACAGGGAGGCCTCCAGATGGAAACAGGTATCCTGTGTGTATGTCAGCCATTGCTTCTACTAGCTTGTGATTTTCTTCGCAAAGCACTGTGGGGTATAAAAATCTATGAGAAACTTGGGGCTGCAATATTCACTGAATATATAGCCCTCCCGAATCTATCTCTTGTCTCTGTATCTTCTTTCTGCCTTTCTCCCCCCTCAGAGGACTGTTTGACTTTGTACTGGTGGGCCAGCACATGCCACTGTGGGGCAGGTGCTAGGAAGAGGCCACTGCCTCGGAAGATCAGCTGGACCAACTCGATTGCCAACCGGGCCCATATTCAGTGGTTTGAGTCAGCACTCAATACCCACTCCAATACCCACTCCATCTACTTGCTGCTGGACTGTAAGGAGGAGCAGGTACTGCAAACCCAGATCCAAAGACAAAAACCTGAAGCATGGCAGTGATTGAAGAAGCCTTTACAATGATCTGATATTTGTGGTGCTTCAGAGACCAGAGGCCTTGAGCCAGACCAAAGACTCACAGCAATGAATATTTGTGTATAGAGAGCTGTTTGGGCAAAACATATACTGAGTGTCGTTGTAGTTTCCAAGGATAAATGAATTTGTGTTGGGGGAATGGAGCTGTGGAGAGATTCTGAACCTTGTCAATGTCCGTGGCTTGAGCACCACTGGAGGTCATGTTGATGTGCATGGCCATGCTGCTACCTGAGGCCATGTTGATGTTTGTGCTTCCTGTTGCCACTGGGGGCCATGTCTGGGTTAATGGTTGATAGCACAGATATCCTGTGTCACCACCAAATGCTATTCAGATGTCCATGCTAAGTGATGCTAACAAGGGCCATATTTGTGTCCATACTTGTGCTACAGCCAATGGCCGTGTTGATTTCCATGTCTATGGTCTGTGCTGCCACTGGACACCATACTGAGGTCTATAACATATGCCAACACTGAGGCCTATGATAATGTCCCTGTCCCGTGGTGATTCAGAGGACTGTGTTAATGTCTGTGATCCGTACTGCCAGAGACCATGCTGAGGTATGAGGCATAGTGGCCAGGTGAATGTCCTTGGTCCATGCCATAGACAGATATCATGTGGGCATCCATGATCCTTCTTCCTGTTGACTGAAAAGAGTAAGGAAGCTTCTTCTGTGGTGGTCCGGATGATTGCAGACTCACAGTTGAGAAACAGAAAGCTTCTGCATCCCACCCACCCCCAAAAGTAACAACCTAGACATGAAGCCATCAAAGAGAACTCTTAAAAGTCGTGATAAGAAACCTCAAGTGTAGCTCTCCACTACAGAAGGCTACTGGCAGGGGTAGGGATGGGGAAGGACTCACTTTCCTTTAAGGGGCTGGTCCCTGAGAGTTTGACCATGCTCCAGTGACTATGTAGACAACAAAAAATTGACATTTTAATCTTTTTTTGTGAAGAGAGTCCAGAAGAATGTGGGGTTGAACATTGGAAGTAATAGTAACTGGGGTGCATTATGTGAAATTCCCAAATAATTAAAAAAATATTACGTTAAAATATTATGTTAAAAAGTCTTGCAGGAATACAATCTTTTCTGATTGTGCATCTCTGTTGTTTCAGAAGACCAGTATTTCATCCCATGCACTCCAGGATAATCTACACAGTGTTTGCTACATCCCTGGACTCCCATCTCTCCTCTGGCTTTATTTTGGAATGTACATCCTCCTCATTCTTCGCTAAGAAGAAACCATCTCTCTTCCACCCTGAAACCAGCTTTCCCCATGCCGGAGCTCTGAGATCTTTGAGGTCAAGGATAATACTTCTTTAATCTTTTTATTTACCCTGCATCCAACACTGTATTTTCATAAAAAACACACACACACACACACACACACACACACACACACACACACACACACACACACACACACATTTTTTTCCAGCTGACTAGAACTAACTGAGCTTCCAGTTCTGTGCGTTAGAAACAGATAACGTGCTAGTGGTTAAGGATGACTTAGCTCTCCATCTCCCGGCACGCAGATGGAGGACCACGCTGGACTGTGGGTTCCATCTCCCGGCACGCAGATGGAGGACCACGCTGGACTGTGGGTTCCATCTCCCGGCACGCAGATGGAGGACCACGCTGGACTGTGGGTTCCATCTCCCGGCAGGCAGATGGAGGACCACACTGGATTGTGGGTAGTTTTCTTATGCTGTAGAAGCAGGAGAATTTTGGATTTGCCCTCATGGCTCTGCAGAACAGATGTGTGGCCCTGGCCCTGGCTTGGGGTGTTTCCTCCTTGGTGGAAATGGCAGCTTCAAAGGCAGGGAGGAGATGTGAGGGTCAATAGTACACACCCTGTACCTGAGAATAAGCTAACACCAAGTGTGTATGCACCTGCACACATCAAGTGTGCATTCACATACACAATACAGGAGGGCGTGTCATACAGCTACATAAACTCACCCCCAAGTAGATGCTTTACTTGTTACTTGGATTGTAGTTCATAATGAAGAGAAAGTGTCAAAGAAAATTTGTAGACAAGTGCTATGCAGTTTGTCCAACTCCATTTTTTAAAACAAATTGATCCTACAATCAGTTTACTGATTGTTGTGTGCCAGATTCTACTTTAATACTTTTTATGGCATTACATCTAACTCTCACAACATGAGATTGAAACTATTTTATTCTAATTTTTATAGCCTGGAAACAATCCCAGTGTCTGTGCAACTTGTCCAAGATCCCATAACAGAGGAGGGGCTGAAAGCCAAGTCCCTCTGATTGATTTCAGAGTCTAAGTTCACAGTTGATGGATAGAGAGGCTTACAGTATCCTAAATATATATCCATACTCTTGAAAAACAATAGAAAAACAATCACATGACAAAGGGGATTACAAGAATCAGGAACAGCTATGCTGAACATGCCCTGGTATTTGCTGTTCATCCTGTGGTACACACAAGTAAAACATGGTAGGCTTCATAGGTGCACTACTTTTCAAGTCTATCTAGGAAGAATCTGTGTGAGAGAATAAGATAGAAAGGTCAGTCATAAAGTGTTTAGAAAATATTTTAATGAGTTCAAAAGCATTTAAAAGAAGCATCTCTTTCCTTCAGGGTCAGAAACTTGTTCTCACAGAGAGTATGTAAATACACCGCCTAAGTCAGAGGCTAGGTTTCTGTGACTCTAAACTACTTACCTGAAAATGGTTCCCAATTTCCTTCTAGTTCTACAAATAATGCAATCTTAATGTCACTCATTCTAGGGCTGAGGGACACTTTAATGATTAATGATTAATGTTTGATATCAATCTCCTGGAAGGTCTAATGCAGGAGGTTTCTGCATTTTCATGCTAGATTTTACTTGTTTGGGTTTGGAACTTGTCAGTCACGGACTAGGCAGTAGCATTTCAGAATGGAACATTGTTTTCTGTCCTTCTCTTGTCATGTTGACTGAAATCCAGGCATCCTGCTAGGCAAGCATTTTTCCACAGAGCTGTGTCCTTATCTGAAATTGTATTTAAATATTTATCTTTATTTTATGTGTATGAGTATTCATGTGTACCACCTGGATGCTTGGTGCCCTGGAACTGGGGTTGCACTCAGTTGTGAACCACCACCAGAGAAGTCCTCAGAACCAAACTCAGGCCCTCTGCAAGAACAGTGATTGCTTTCAACTGCTAAGCCATCACTCCAGGCCCAAGAAATTGAATTTTTTTTAAAAAAGGGATTATGTCAAGGCAAAAGGGATTTACGGAGTGATAAGAATATGTACTGATGCTGATTTCAATATGCTATGTACAGAAAAATACTAGTTAGCTAGAGAAATAAGAATGTGAACTTGGTTTTAGGGAAGATAAAATTTTATCTAAATAGAAACAAAATTACTAGTTGAAGTAAAGGCTACACAATAATGAATGCAAAAGAGCGACACATGATTAATTAAATATGAATATTTGCTAATGTTTATACATACACGATGCATAAAAAATACAGAATACAGCTCAAGGGGAGAGGCAACAGTAATGATATCTGGTATCTTGACTTCATGTTTACTTTTGCTGGCATGTCTATTAACACATACTAATTGTTCCAAATGTTGGGGTTCATTGTGACATTTTCCTGCTTGTATGCAACACTTTGGTCATGTTCACCTCCTGTTGTCCTCTTTTATCTGCCACCTATACTTTTAATATTTTATAGAGCACATATAGTTGTTGAAAATTATTTTAAAAATGGAATAAAATAGTCTTGGAGATAATACTTCACAATATCTATTTGATGAAAAAGGAGATTGGATTCTTTAACATCAAGTTTTCTCCATATCTCACCTTTGTTTACTAAAAGTATATAAAATTCATAGGGGTGGGAGGTGGTTGGGATAAGAAGATAACATAAACCTATTGTTTTAATCACAGTGACAAGAATTTTTAACTAACTTTGAGTAATGAAAATTTTATAACAAGCTGAAATATTTGAAATATTTATGATCCAACTTCTCAACCACAGTATTTATACATCTGTATTGATAGAATTCAATGTCAAAGTAAAAATTCAAATAGAAAGTATTAAGTGCAAAGCTGCATACTGCATCTTTCTGATCTTATTAGTTAAAATAAGATGCGGGAAAGATGAGACATGAACAGGTTACATAACTTGTTCAAAACCACATAACGAGAGAGCCTTTTGCCTGAGGTTTCTATAAGCGATTTTCATAGTTGTCAATACCACAACTTCAAGGTGGTTGTTCCTTCTTTGAACTGAGTTTGCCATACAAAAGCTGGGGGGAAGCTCCCTAAAATGTTTCCTTGTGTGTAATGTGATGGTTGTAAAATCCTTCTCACATTGGCAATGAGACTTAAATGAAAGATTTATCAGGACTCTAACTAGCTCACTGTTAATATTCAGTCACAACTGCAGGGGGCATGGCAGGGGGCAACAAAAGGGATGCCATTTTGATTTGTTTCAATGGGGACAGCAGAATATCTACCCCCATGTTCCTGTTTGACAACTTCATATTGTCATCATCAACAGCTACTGTGATTGTTGGAGGGCTACTTTGGACTGAATTGCAAACATGGCTCGACTTCTGCAGTTTAGGTAGCCATCAGTGGAAACATATGGGAAACACATTAAAGCCTCATGGCACATTTTACAGAAAGAACTATTTGTCTTGTTCAGGCATTAGCAGTATAAAAAATGAGAAAAATCATGGGAATCTCATATTTATAAGGAGGCATGGTTTTCTTAAAGTACAAATTATCTTTTCAGAAAAACTGTGTTTATCTGAAACTGTGGTAAATTCAATAAGGAAACAGACTGAAATAACCATCCGTCAGCTATACTGGAAGCCTGTGTCCTCACTGTGGGATGTAGGTTGCAAGGAAATGTCTTATTTGAACTATAGAAATCAGAGTTTGACTAAAAGAGAATAGTTGTAGAAACCAAAGAAGTTAATGAAGACAAACCACAAAGAAGGACAGGTGTGGCTGCACATGGCTGAGAGACTTCAGCAATGTTTGTGGACATAGACTGAGGCCTGTGTGTATGGATTTGGGTTTCTACCTGACTCTCTTGAGCCATACCTGGTTTACTTTCCTATGCTCTTTTTTTCCCAGGTACTGTACTGCATAGCATGGAGAAGTGAAGTGGTTATCAGAGTCCATGACTTGTGTTTGTACTTGTAGAGATATTAGTGTCTGCAGACCAAGTGTTGCTGCTACTGATGGTGGTCCAGGCATGGGGCAGTAGACACAGTCTTTCTCTCAGCCAAGTTCTGTTTAAATTGAGAGCTCATAAATACCTTAAAATCCTGTTACTCATGGAATGTGAATGGGACCCCACAGGACATGGGATCTTGAAGAATGAGTGGTTACTGAGGATAAGCGGATGAATGAAGATTAACCTCTTTTTGTGAAATAGCTCATTTTCTCACATTCAGAATTATCCCACAAGAAAGAAGAATGGAATTATTGAGAAAAGTCAATTCTGGGTAAGGCTATTTAGCGGATTTCTTTTTCCCTTTGGAAAATAAGGGCCCAGGTACTAATGAATGAAGAGAAAAACAAACTCAGAGAACAGCACCCTAATGCTGCCACATCTGCTCCCAGCTGATTCATCCTGCAACCTCATATGGCTAAGTGTTCTTTCCTTCAGGATAAAGCACCAGGCAGTGTGTATTCCAAGCACACAGCGTAGCTTCACAAAGCACCTGCCTGGCATTTTGTGCCACCATCTACTTCCTCTCTCTTTTCTAAAATTGTGCTTGGAAGGAATGCTGGATTAGGTCTAGATATTAATACACAATTCATCTCACAATTAGATGGTAATTCTACTTCAGTTGTGCTCTGAAAGTTAAGAAACACAGTCTTTGTGCAGCCATGCCAAGTGCTACTTTGATTGAAGTTTCTTTTGTATGAATGTGTCCCCATCCCCACAGACTTTTGGAAATCAGCAACACACTTTGTTGTTTCTTTGGGGAAACTGAGTTGAATCACTGCCGAATGTAACTTGTAAAGGGAAGTTTTCATGAGTCCTGAATATCCCTAGGAGCTAAATGTTAGTGGAGTAAACAGAATGTGTGTGTGTGTGTGTGTGTGTGTGTGTGTGTGACGCACAAATTTTAGTTAGCTACCTTTGGGTCCTGAATTAGATTTACAGCATGTTAGCTAAATCTGCTAAATAAATTAAGAATGGTGTAATAGGCTTTCCTTTTAGAAGGAAGCTTTCATTAAGGAGAAAAATCATAAATAAAGTCTAGTTTGACACAATTCTCAATTAATACCTACTGGGAATAGTCCAGAAATGAGTCCCTGGCCAGTACTTCAAAGCCACATTCTAAAATGTGTTGATTTTTTTTTACAGGCCTTTTACACAAAATGTGACAGAGAACTAAGACAGTCCAATCCTCTTCCGACATGCATAAAAGAACTTCCAGTGAGCTGGGAAGAGAACAGAAGTCTGTGTATGCTCGTTCATGACAATCTGTGCTGACTCCAGACAGCCTTGGCAATAATTTGCAGCTGTTACTTCAAAACAAAACCAGTGAGCTCTGAGGCCGCCATTATTCACTTCACTGACTGGTTGGATCAAACAGTCCACATGTCCACAGGGCAAAGGCTTGGTGTGGAACCAGTTAAGGGGCGACTCCTGTGGAATGATTGACACTTGAACTGAGAGAATCAAAGCTCTGTTTTCCAGGAAGCACCTCAATGGTTAAAAATAGGAACAGTTTCACAACTTGGGAAATTTATCATTCCTCATGGAAACTGCTTCATGCTGAAACATGTCTGTAGAGCCCAGGAACAGATCTTCACATTCTTGCCATTCTTCACTGAAGTACAAATGATGCGTCTAATTATTCTCTACTTCTGTTTCTGAGAACCAGCCAGCATTCAGAGCTGAAGCTACCAGCAGTTGACAGTGGCTGCCATGCTTACTCCATAGGTGTGAAGATGGAAAATCGAGAGCTGTGTTCCAAGGTCCCCAGCAACTGGCATTCTGGCTGCCATTGAAATAAATGCACATGCCTAGTTTGTTATGAAGATAAGTAGCTATGAGCTCAGGAACTGGATCCCAAGTACAGTGTCCACTCACTAGTTTCAGAGGCTAGCATCCAGATGAGGTAGGAAGAGGGGAGACAAGTCACAGTGAGCATCTAATATTGGGAATTAATTTTCTGCTTCACATGCCTAACATACACTGAAGACTGACAGATACATGTTTTTCTGGATGAGAGTTGGGTAAGAACCTACCCCACGGGCTGGGAGGAAGGTTCCTGGATAACACAGTTGTGATATAAATGTGAGGACAAGAGTTCAGATCTCCAGGATCCACATAAATGCTGGGTGCCTGTGGCTGGTCACCTGTAATTCCAGTCTTGAAGGGAGTGAGAGGAGATGCCTAGAGCAAGCCAGCTATTGAGACTACTGTGTGGGTGGGCTCTAGTTTTAACTGACAGCTCCTGCTCAATGAACAAGATGGAAAGTGATGGAGGATGATGACAGATGTCAACCTCTGGCCTCTACATGCTTGTATATACACATCTGTGCACAATACCACACATACACATGTGCACATGAGAAAGGCAGGGAGAGATAGAGCGAGGGAAGGAGGGAGAGAGAGAGAGAACCTAATCTCTATTACTAATGTCATGGGAAGGCAAAACTCCTAGACACTAAGGAAATCTCTGGGTCAGCATATGGGAACCATCTTGGAAAGAGAGTGGAAGGAAGAAGTAAGGAGAAGAGGACAGACAGTGACCGACTTTCTCCATGCTTAAATGAATACTTTGAAGCAAATTCTCAGACACTGCCAACCTCTGTTTTCAATCTATTCTCAAATGTAGTTTTGTCAATATGTATCTAATTGCTTGATTGGATGTGGAGAAATCAACCCAAGCATGATTATTAAATTGGATATGCAGCTATATTCAGTTTGCCAAATAGTAGAACATGCTCTCTTATGCAACAAAGTCTACTGCACGGATAACTAAATGAATAATGCCCCAGAATCAAGTTCCCCTTGTTTTCCTAAACAGAAATAAGCATTTACAACTCAAATTTTATAGAACTTGATAGTATACATAGTGCATTTTCATGCCATATGTAATTTTTTTCAGTACCCTTTAGAGATGATGAGAAATTATTGCCACTGCTGCCGCCCAGGTGGAGAAACTAACACTGCTGGATATCCCACAGCACTATATGGTTGCGCTAAACTTTTCTACTCTCTGCTATCCCATGGTACTTGTCAATACCCAATGCTGCTGCTTCCCTTCCTCCTCCCCTCTCAGTCCCCTCCCCCTATCTCCTCTTCATCCATTTCCCTTCACAAAAGAGCAGGTCTCCCAGGGATACCAACTAAACATGGAATATCAAGTTGCAATAAGACTAGGCACCTCCCCTTATAATGAGGCTGGATGAGGCAACCCAGTAAGAGGGAAAGGATCCCAAAAGCAGGGAAAAGAGTCAGAGTCAGCTCCCATTCCCACCATCAGGCGTCTCACAAGAAGACCAAGCTGCACAGCCCTAACATATTTGCAGAGGGTCTAGGTCAGCCCCATGCAGGTTCTATGGTTGCCAGTTCAGTTTCTATGAAGCCCTGTGAGTCTAGGTTAGTTGATTCTGTGGATTTTAATTTGGTGTTCTTGACCCCTCTGGGTCTTACAATCCTTCCTCACCCTGTCACATTGACTCTGTGATGCAGATGGGCAGTAACTACTCCCCTGTCCCTTTATTTAAGTTGGATTTACTAACACAGGAATTCTTAAAGTCAAGGTCAGTGTCCTTGCTCTGCCTTTTAGACACTGCTATTGAACTTAGCAGGTGCAAGTATAAGAACAAAACCTTTGGAGGGGGCCCACTGGGAGAGAGCAGCAGCAATGCAAGGCTGAGGGGAAACGGACGCTTGAAGAATCGTGAGTTACTCTTGCAGCAAGGAAGACATTGGACAGAGGTCAAAAGTAGCAAAAAGGATTCAACTGAAGCATCAGAAATACAGTTCCCGAGAAACACACGAAATCCAAACCTAAGCTCTCTCACTGATGCTGAATCTGGACAAATGCCATTTGTAAACTTCTGCACCGAGTTTCCACTTGATTCTCACCAACAGATTTCAACTCCAGCTGAAATCCCTTTAATCCATAGGCTAGGATTACAATTAGTTCAAACATCCATTATGTTTATCCAGAAAGCCTCGGTCCAGTGAAATAAGCCAACATACTCTTCAAAACACACATTGGTTTGTTTCCATTGGGTTAATCTGGTGACTGAGCCATGACTGATGACAAAGTGGGGGTGGACCTAAGTGCAGGAGGCTGTGGAGCTGCAACGGCCTTGTGTTAGCTGTGGGATCTATTCTCATGCTACGTGGATACTTTTAGTGGAAGCGTGAATGCACAGTTGTCTGAAGCACACAGAAAGCCACTTTCTTTTTTCCAGTGCTGAAGTGTCCTGTGCTGGAGAAGGGCAAAGATTGCAGTAAGAGCACATTTACGTGATGAACTTTCCTCATTTCCCCACTTGGTTTCAGAAGTATCCCTGGCCACCAGCAGATCTCTCAAAGCCACATGTTTAAAAGACTGAAATCAGAAATGTCTCTACACAGTCCAACAATCTTGCTTTTCTTATAGTTAAAGAAATGTAAAATTTCAGATATTGGTGAAATGTCACTGACACAATTTCCCCTCCTCAAATTTGGTCATAAAAATGATCCTTTTATTATGGTTAACATTGTCTTGGGAAATATTATGCTAAAGAAATATACCTTGGTCAAAGGCTAGATTTCACTATTAATTCAGAAACAAATATAAAACAAAATAAATGAAAACCGAGGCGAAATGCATCTAGCCTCGAAATTCCCCTGTCTCCTCCCCGGCACCTGTGTATAAGTGGCCGTCACCCTCAGCCGATTTTACCATCAGAAGGAATGTCTGACACAGCCAAGAAGACTGAGTAGAGGCAAGCATGAAAACAACACTTGTGCTCTCTCATTCCCTCCACATCTCCCACAGAACTCTAGATGATCAATGGTCACAAACTGTGCGGAGAATTTTGATTGCAGACCAGTGTCCCTGCCATCTCTCTCTCGTTGTTTTGACTTCTCTGAAGAAGACTTATAATGAAGTTCCATGCCTGACACTTTAATTTTGTTTTTTTGTTGAAGTCTGATGTTTTAGGTAAATTCACACAAAATACATTATCAGGTGTTGAATAATATTTAATTGCAGGGTATTGTGTTAGAAACTCATGAGAAAACAAACCACTCTTGGCATTTATAAAATAAGATCTAGTGAAGGGATGACTATATGGGTGTTGGAAGTGATTAAGATGCCAGAGGATGAGATAAAGTCATGCAGTGGTCAGTAACTGCAGGAGAATCCTGTTGTCCTCAAACAAAGAAGCAAAGCCATGGCATATAGGCTGTATGCCAGGCCTGGCTGGGTGAGTCTCATTCCTGGACACTGTTTCTAAAACCTCTTCTGTGCAGGCCATTTTCTCCTTGGCCAAGGCTGACAGTGCTGTTGCTGTGTCTGCATTGATGGTGATCTTTCAGAAACTGGATGTCTTCCATGTTTTTACCACTCAGTCCCCTAACAGCATAGTCTAATGGGGAGCCCAGTGACAATGAGATTTGAGAAATACAGTCAGAGTCTGAGTGTTGGGTGTTGAAACTTCACAGAAGATAACCTAATTGGGCCAGGAACAACATGCAGAGTTAAAACAAACAAACAAACAAACAAACAAACAAACATCTTTAAACCGAGCAGGATACAAAGGGTGAAAACAGGCTTAGAATATTCAAAGCCTGCACAAAGCACTGCATTTTTTTTTTTTTTAAACTGAGTCTTGGCAATACTGCCTCCTGTTTAGCAATACTGTTTACATATTGAAAGGTACCTTGAAACCATTGAGAAGTCTCACTAATTTAATGTGTCTCTTTTTTGGTTCAAATTTGTTAAGGATTTTTTAATTTAAAAAAATTTAAAAACCACATATTGTTAATCTTTGATTTTATGGTATTTCCCTCTTCTATTTCAGACTCATATTTTCTGAAGGAGAGCATCAGAATCAAATTGCTCTGCTGTGAGTGGTACAAGCAGGGACTCTAAGGAGTAGCATTTTCCCCAAAGAAACACCATGCTGGGGTAAGGCAGGAGCAGGCTATCTAAGGGGACCCAAGACTCCTAGGAAAATGTCTTCTCTCATAATTCTTACAACTTACTGCATAGCTTCATCTACAAGTGCATATTTCCCAGATTTTGATTTATCCTTTCTATAATTTATAATGTTGCCATGGGGAAGGCAAAGAGAGACTACTCATTGTTTTTGTCCAGCTCTAGGCAGAATCATATACAGATTCATTTCCCCAGAGAATGGCAGGTAATGAGCATTAGTGGGTTAAGCAGGCTACCTGTTCACAATTTTAAAAGGGCTACTGGTTTACAATTTTTAAGCCCTCAAATCATATAACTTCACACTGTGTAAAAACAGCTTCAAAGGTAAGTGTTTCACGTATTAGCATTACTCTTTCATCATCCCTGTGGTGTTAAAGTTGCAGAAGCATTTTATTTACCTATGCAAGACATTACTAGTCAAACCAAAGAATGCAGACCATGCTCATACTGACAAGCACAGAACAAAAAGAGCAGCGCCTGTACTCCATACTCCTGCTGTGCTGCACAGTGAAGGGCGGGGAGAAGAAAGAAGAAGCAGGAAGTGGGCAGAAAGAAGGGAGAGAAGAGAAAGCAAGCTATATTATCAGTTAAACAGATTAACATATAAACACTTAACATATAAGATAATTACTAATTGAATAATAGACTGCCATGATTTATGAAAATAGAGCTTGCTCTGACATTTTGAATATTTTGTCTTAATATTTACTCTTAATATTATTTGTATGGCTATACAAGGAATGTACTTTGTCATTGTCTTGAGCTGCCAGTTCTCAGTAACTTCATAGGATGGTATCTACTAAATATATATCAAAAGAATCTGAATGTACTTGGGGTAGGAGAAGAATATGATCAAAATATATTTAGATTTGAAAATTGCTTTAAAATAATAAAAAAAACATACAGGGAGAATTGAAAGTGGAAATTTTTTCTGAGTCATGTTTTTAGATTCTGTTTAGTTGGGAATCACATGATATATATACATTCTCTAAATGTTAGACCAAAAATTGTTAGACAACAATTGGTTGTGCAACAACTAATTTGAACATTATAGACTCAAGACAATCATTTCATGACTTTTGGTAATCAGGAAGGACTGTATATAAATTAATGCCAGTGTTGGTGATAACGTAGAATACTGTGATCCATATCTTACTAGCATGTGAAGATTAAATGAACCTCTGAGGAAAAACACTCGGGAGGGCTGAGGCCAATGACAGAGCCCAAATGAGGAGGCGAGCTCACTGATCACAGCGGATAAGACAGGATGACCCCAAGAACACAGAATGGGATATCTGATAGGACTTTGCAATCGTGAGATTCTGCTCCTCTTGTTTTTTAATCAAAGCTGGTCAGCTACATTTATTCAAGATGGGAAGGAGCAAGAACACAGAATAAGCTTGCTTTATGTGAAAGATTTGAGGCAGATACTATGCATACACCAGCTTACTAAGTTGTCCCAATAAACTGAGTGAAGTTACTATCCACATCTTACAGGTGCGGTCACTGGTCCATAGTGCAAGTTAAATTGCTTCTCTATCGTATACTAATAAACTGTAAAACTGCAATCAGAACTCAGATGTGGCTCTTGCTTACACTGCCATTTGACAGGTGAGGATATATTATCACGTAGGGACTAGCGGATCTCTAACTCAGAGAAGCCAGTGCTATGTTAATCCTCATATCTTGTAAGCAAGGACCAATACATACCAAGACAGTGTTTATTTGGGTTGTCTGCATACTTAGCACTTGACCCAGTGGCAGGTTCAGGGAGATAAAGGTTGCCTTCCTATGTGACCTGTGCCCCACTCTTTTCCTATTCCTTTCTCTTCAGCATCACAGTTAACGCATGACATCAATCCTTCAAGACTTAAGGCTCTGCACACTCCCGCTTCTCAGCTCTCCCCTAGTCACTCTCTTTGATTAGTTTACATGGTCCTGAGAACATCACTTTCCAAGGAATTAAAACAGCCCTGCAAGCCTGTCAGCCCGTTTTCCTTCTTAACTTCTCTGAACCACTGTTATTTTTTTTCCTTTTCACTTTATTTTATGTGTATCAGTGTTTTGCCTGTATGTGTATCTGTACACCAGGTACATGCCTGGTGCCCTTGGAGGTTAGGAGAGGGCTTTGGATAGTTGGGAAATGCACTGTGGGAGATAGGAATAGAAATCTATTTCTCTTAACTGCTGAGGCATCTCTCCAGCCCTTCTAAATCACCCTTTTATTAACATACTTACTTGAGAAAACTAGCAATTCTATGTTTTTTTTTAAAGCTCTTTTGAGATGAAAATGTTCTACATCTAGGAATGCCTTTCTTAGAGATCTGAGCGCCATTCCTTTGAAATGTTATCATCAGAAGGTAGTGCCTTGGTGGCCTCAGGACACAGCATGAGGGTGGGAACCTAATTTTAGTAAGCACCAATTAGTAAACACTGATGTCCTTCACTCTTCAACTTCAGACTGAACATTCCCTCTCCTGCAATGCCCTGCTTGGCTTTTCCAGGTTCCTCCTGTGCTTAACATGTTCTGCTTTAAAAAATATTTTTCAAGTTGAGTCCAATCTCTGTTTCAGTACAGTATTCTTCAGCAATATCTACCTTGCTGTTAAACTGGTTCAATAAAAATTTTCTTTTACATAACATGTAAGTCACAAATTAATAATCCAACAGTTGCTATATATTTTAAAACATTAAAAACATATAAAATAATATAAGCGATATAGGGCTGATATTGGTTGGTATACACACACACACACACACACAGAGAGAGAGAGAGAGAGAGAGAGAGAGAGCATAATGAGTTGCTTTATAGTATCTATCATGAAAGGATTTTTTCCTTGCCTTCTTTTGCCTACTTCAATGTAAATGGGGACAAAAAACTGTGAAAATAAACCTAGAAGGTTATCTGAGCCAAAAAACTCAGCTGAAATGCTACAGGGAATCAGCCTCCTCATGAGAATCTGGGCTAACATCTCTGCTTGTCAGACAAGTGGATAATACAAGATGGAAATTTCACCACCATTTGAATGCTTCTAGGAAGCTAACAGAAGACACTGGAAGAAAGAAAATTGAGTTTGGAGCAATTATCACCACCCCCTCCTCAAAGTGTGATGGGAAAGCCACAGGGAGAAGTGGTTCTCCAACCCAGGCTTCTGCTCTGAGCAAACTACACATGGATTAGCAACACAGGATGTAATAGGTATTTTAGATATTTAAATAGGCAAAGACAAACTCTTACTACTAACAGCCAAAAAGATTTATGAGCCACTGTCAATTCATATGTAAGACGCAGGAGAACTTTAATTTCCCAGTTCTTTGTGTCCTACTGGGATTCATTAAATATACTTAGATTATACACTCATCCATACACACTGTGTCACCAGGGTAAGAAACAAAAACAATGTGACATTTTCCATCAAGGCTCAGCAGGACAGTGTGGCAGGGGGTGGTGACTCTGTCTACATCTTAATATATTAGAGATCTCTGCTTCACCTATCACTATAAAAACGAACATGCATCCATTCATTTTTCACGAGAGAAGATTCTATGGAATTCCACGAAATTCTGTCTTTGAGTTAGAATTCAACTTCTGGGTATCTGCTTCTGGGGAGATATAGCAAATACCCTCAATTGTAATACTATCCTGAAGGTGATTAGTCCTTCTAAATGATAGGTAAAAACACCGTCTTAGTTTTAATCCAAATAACACCTTTGTGAGAATTCCATTAGTACTGAGTACACACTTGATTGCACACAGTGAGGACAGACTAAGAGCATCATTTTCAATGGGTCTTATAATTTTGTCAGTAACTTATTTCACATTTAAATGATCAAAAAATATTGCCAGAACCTAAGCATAAAATCATTTCATTCTATTTTTAAAAGACAATTGAGCATTTTGGTTTCCACCAGTGCTATTCAGTTTAATAGTCTGTGTGCTGTTTCCCGCTAGCTTCAATGCTGAGAGATTGTTCATAATAGAAATATCTATAAAAACAATCATACCAACTGAGGTTTACATGGAAATAGAGCATTGAACAGTTTCCATACAGTACAGAAATGGTTTTCAAAAGTGGCTGCAGAATACTCATAAAGAAGTAGAGGGAAATAGCTGAATGCAGTGGATTGACAAGCTATCAACAAAATAACACACATTTTTCATGAAAATAGCTAAATGACTGTTTATTTGATGAACTGCAATGTAATGGTGCTGAAGGAGCCATTTTTCTGCACTGGCTAAATAATGTGTGTTTACCAAAACTGAGTAATTATAGAGTCATCATATAAAGTACTGTCTGTGCTTGCCAAGGAACGAGATGAACCTGCCACTGGGTAAGGCCTCGAAACTTGGCTGTGGTTATTTCTAACTCTAGTACAACAAACAAGAATGAGCATATGCAGAAGAAAGATGGAAGGAGGAAAGGGTGTCCCTGTGTTTTTCTGTTCAACACCCCTTAAGGGAAGACAAAGAGTCTACCAGCTAAAACCATGATTCTAGTGTTACTGGTTTTGAAGATGGAAGGTGTCTACATGGCTTGAAGAGGAAAACCTAGCTTTGACATGTAACCGTTTACTTGAAAATGATGTTCTTTTCCATTAAATGTATTTGAAGGTCTAACAATAAACCTTATTTAAGCTTAAACTGCATAAAAGATAGATTTTCTATGTAAGAGGAGAGAAAATTAATAATAGCGTAAGTGAGAAAGGAAGTTAACAATATTTGATAGTTGAAAGGCAACTCCTTCAGAGAACATACGGACTCTTAGAGCCAATGAAGAGTCTTTATTTGCTGGCCAACAAGCTACACAAGAAAGTTGCCCAAATTGTGTAACTTACTGTTCTTGGCTTTTTATGCACAAAAACCATATCCTGTTGATACACATCAATTAGCAAGAACAGTTAGTGATAAGCAGAGCTACAGGAGCTAAAAAGCAAAGTTAGAACATTTAGGGACTTTCCAGAACTATGTCCTATGATGGACTAGGTCTTTGTTCTCATTTTGGCAGGTGTAGGGGTCTATGTGCTAGTCAGAGTGGTACCTTGTCCCTCGAACATGGCATCAGGTGTGTCCAAATTAACACAGTGCATGGTCTAGTTCTCTTTCTGTTACTGTGATAAGCACCACGACCAAAAGATACTTGGATAGAAAAGTGTTTAATTGGCTTACAAGCTATAGTCTATCATCAAGGAAAGCCAAGGTGAACACACAGACAGGACCTGAAGCAGAGACAAGAGACTCTGGAGAAACATTCCTCACTGGCTTGATCCTTCTATTTCTCATACAATCCAGAACTATCTGTCTAGAAATTCACAGCAGACTGCACCCTCCTATATCAATAAAGAAAATGCCCCACAGCCATTCCCACGAGGCAAGTTCTGATGGAGGCCATTCCTCAACAGAGGGCCCTTCTTTCCAAAGACTCTAGTCTATATCACTTTAACAAAAACCAACCAGGAAAAATTATTATAAATCCTGGTCATTTGTTTTCAGATAATATATATATATATATACATATACATACATATATATATATATATATATATATATATATATATATATAAATCAATGTACACAAGGTACACAATGTATAAAATAACACTTTAATAAATAATTCAAATGTTCAAATAGAACAGGAAATAGTTAATAATATATAAATATATATGTATATATATATTTAAATCAATGTACACAAGGTACACAATGTATAAAATAACACTTTAATAAATAATTCAAATGTTCAAATAGAACAGGAAATAGTTAAATGTTTAAGATGGGGACCTTTAGAAAGAATCTCTTTAGGGAACACAGAATTCAAAATGTGAGGAACATATGCTTATAGTGTAATACCTGTCTCAGAATAAGAAGTAGTCACTTCTGCTAAACACTACTGAGAGCTTAATAAAACTCAAAGCAGACAAGCAAACAAACCCCTAAGGAATGTCAGCAGAGGTGAAGACACTGGCAGCACCAACCTACAAGGAATCTCTCTGGTTCTCTGGAGACAACACTTGACATCTTTACATGTTTAGTTGACCAACAAGTAAAGAGTTTTAAACTCCTCCCATGACACTGACAAAGAATGGTTATAAGTGAAATGGTATTTTCTTTTTAAATAGGAGTGATGTAACTTATTATAACTTTCAGAGATAGCACCCATTTCTTCTGAGTATGCAATCTGCTCTTTGGTCATATAATAGGATAGAAAAAAAAAGATGCAAAAATAAGTAAAGACGTCAGGCATGATCAAAAGTAAACTAGCCACAGGCTTTAATACTATGCCTACCATGGCAGCATTTTGTGAGTTTATGAAAACTCCCTTAAAGAATTCACTGAATTAATCAGAGTGGGCATATTACTTTGGGACTGACTTTAGGTGATGGAGTCTGTTCTTTCCGTGTGTGTGTGTGTGTGTGTGTGTGTGTTAAGGTTCTAACAGTGGTTATGACCTAGATGAATTATGATGAAAACTTCCTTCTCAGAGGGTTCATACAGACAGAGAGAACATGCACACGTCTGCAGGATCTGGAACCATCATTTCTGGGACCATTTGGATCTCTGGCTTTCTGCTTACTTCTGCCTCCTGTGATACCAGTTCCTCCTGTAAGTGACTATTCCAGATGCACAAAGGGCAAAAAAAACACACAGAGAACTTATCTTCTCATCCCACAGAGACTCTACCTTCTTACCACATAGAGAACTTACTCCTCAGGTCAATTCAACTCAAGTCAGTTTCTATTGAAAATGACTTCTCAAATTCGAAGGTATTTTTCTCATTTACTTTTGGGCTATTTCCCAGGGATCTTTAGGAAAAACTCATAGAAACTGATCCACAAGGCATTTTTTTTTAAACAAATATCTGCTTCATACAATAAATCTGTGTACCTCAGAAGGCACTGACTAAAAAGTCTTCTTAATTATGAGAACATTATCTTCTGACACTTTTGCAGAAGATGAACTATCTTACTTTATGCTTCTGTGTAGGGCCGTGAAAGGGGTCTTGGTTTTTGGTAGAAGCACTGGCTGGAAGTAGCCTGGAGACCCTGCAAGGGACGGGCATTTATTCCTCTACGCTCCCAGAATCCAGGCTCCTAACATGTAGCATGGAATTCCATTAACCTACATCGTTCAGTCATGTAGGACAATACAGCCCCTCACTAGAGGACATGACTACAGGCCTCAGCCTCAAGAGATTTACATTCTAATGAGATACCTAAAGGCCAGAGGACATAGACAATTAAGCACTCTTTCCCAGACCCTCCTCCTTTTCTTCCTTTCTATTTAACTCAGGTCTGCCCTGAGTTTCATGGGGTTACACAAACAGATTCAACCATCATCTATCATGTCAATAAAGCTCTTGGAATCCTGAACACCATGAGTCTTTTGGGGCCCTTCTCTGCATTTCCAGCCACCCTACCCACACTTCTGTATCAAGAGGCTTGGGTTGAAAGTGGCACTGCTTCTCACACCCTTGGTCTGCTGCCATTGACGTCTGAAGATACTTCACACTGTGTAAAGCCCCTTAAAAACACATTTGAAAGAATAAGGTGAACTTCCAATTTCTTGTCTTCAAATTTGTCTAAGACACAAGACACAAGTTTGCTGGTTATAAGTGAAAAAAAGAAGGCACCTGCCTAGAAATCTGGACACATGCTTATTCTTCTTTCATATAAATCAAGTAATTAGACAAGAGAATTAACCATGTAGTTACATACCACCTGTTAGGATTTCACGTATGTAAACAGATGAGATGATAAAAGTCAACTGAACACAGACTGTATCCCAGACTCACCATTAAGTGGATTACTTCCTTAACTGTCACAAAAACCCTAGAAGCAGGTGTTCTTATACAATGAAGGCTGCTGGGTGCAGTGGCATATGCACAGAGGCATGAGAATCTCTGTGACCTCAAGGTCAGTCTGCTCTGCATAGCAAGCTCCAGGACAGGCAGCTTACATAATAGACAATAACTTAAAGCAAGCAACCAAAAATGATGTGGAAAGCAAAAGTAAAGTGTCATATTATGTGATAAGAAGGGAAGTGTAGCTGACCCAGGAACTCAGATTTCAAAATGCATGCTCTTAACTATATGTCAAACACAGGCACTTGTAAACTTGATTATTTTAAATCTCACAAAACAATAACCCATGTTTGACTAATGTAAGACATTTGCATGTGATTAAAAATAAATAGACATGTAAGACAACAGCATACAAACATGTTTGCATGTTGGAGTAACAAGGCATTAAAGACAGTAAGAACCACCATCAGAAGCAACCACTAAATAGCCTATGCTATAAAACTCATGGCTGGGGGCTGGAGAGATGGCTCAGTGGTTAAGAGCACTGCTGTTCTTCCAGAGGTCCTGAGTTCAATTCCCAGTAACCACATGGTGGCTCACAACCATCTATAATGGGATCTGATGCTCTCTTCTGGTATGTCTGAAGACAGATACAATGTATTGACATACATAAAATAGATACATCCTTTAAAAAACAAAAACAAAAAACTCAGGGCTAACAATAGATTATATTCAGATGAACAGAGATTTTTATCACACTTGTGACAAATATTCCTTCAAAAAGTTACCAAGCTATCCACAAAGCAAGTTCCAGAGTATCTTAAATTAGAATCTGCTGTTACATATTTGTAGCCCAATAAACATAGCTGCTGCAACTCAGAAATAATGGCTTAGAATTATTGGAGAAAAACAATGTAGGCAGGCAGCCACACAGCGGAAACAATTAAAGCTCTATAGAGCATTTTTAAATTCCTTTAAACATAAGCCATATGCAGACTTCTCTAAAAACAGAAAAGTGGCTTTTGATATGTGTACAAGGGATTTCAGAGCAACCCACAGCATAACTCTTGCTCAACTAACACATATATTAATCTGCTGATAACACACGAGCACACACAAACAAACACATACACACACATGCACATACACCCCTATTGTGTGCTATTGCTTGATTTCCAGGAGATATGCCTCTAGCTAGAGTCACTATCCATACACACCTTCAGTGAATAGTCAAGTGATGCTACAGACATGTGACAGCTGCTCTCCTGTTTGCAAATAGCCCCTTATGTGATACAAGTCTTGCTTTACTCTTGTGCTAGTCCACATTTGGGAAGGTAAACTTCCAGATGGAATCCAGTTTTAGAGTATTTAACTGCATGCAACATTGCAGTTTTTATTCCCTATATAAGATGTCCAAACAATCTACAGTGTGTGGTGAAGATCAACTGACTTTTAGGAGGTAGATCCTGTATTATTACTCTTCATCTCGGTTCAGTAAGTTTGGTGATGCTACAATAAATAAGCCCTTTATCACTAGAGATTCTGGCTTGTTCTTTATGTGTTCCTCTATTACTATCAGCATCTAAAATAAATGTCACCGTCTGGCTTTTTATAACCCCTGAAAAACATCTTCAGGCTTACTTTCATGGGTGACATGCAGGAAGTGTGAGCCACTAGCATTTAGAAAATTGAAGTGGAAATTTCTGGTTATGTCATGTGATGCAGATTCATGTGACATTTTGCTGTAGTAAGACCTGTGAGTGGGCATGTAATGTTTAAAGATAGTATAAGTAGGACCCAAGAGACAAGAAAGGCGTGCTTGCGTAGCTAGCCATGCAATGCATCAGTGGTCCTGCATCTTCGCTTTGTTGAGAGAGGCACAGCAGAGAACTTCTGGGATTCTGGCCCACTCTCTGATCACTCTCGCTGACTCATGCAGAGACCCGTGTGTTTCCGCTGGATCACGCCGCTGCTGCTGACTCCTATTTAGTGACACTCTTTGAACAGGACTGCTGGGATTCTGACAACAGAGATTGGAATCGAACCAAAAAACCTACTTCTCAACAGGTCCACATCCCGTTGTCCTATTTACCATCTTTTCTTCCCTACTTTTGGATGGTAAGCTACAAAGGTGGGTCAAAGTGTGTGAGAACTGTTATTAAAGTAGGTTTTGAGAAACCCAAGCCTACAGAAAATATTGTTACACAACTTTACTCTGAAATGGAAATGGGTATCACAGACCCCCTTCCTTTAACCAAGTTCCAGGCATCAAGACTCAGATGCTCTGGGAGGATAAGTTTTGTAACTCTGAGTCCCTGTTGGTGACACAAAGTGTCTGAGCCACTTGTCCTGTTTTTGCCTTTTTGTCTTAAAGTCTTCAGAGATTTCCGTTAGATGATAGAAAGGTCTTTTTTAACTCTGAATATTTCTGAAGTATGTGCCTGATCTTCATTGGTAGATGTGGTAGTGGTAATGGGAAGAGTTTTCACATCAAAAAATCAAATATTTGATGATCAAAAAGTTTAAATATTTGATGGTCAAAAAAAAATCAGTTTACAGGAGAACACAGGCCTGAAGTCTGAATATGCCTGCACTGCAAATAGTGCTCACTTACGCCTTCATTTTCTGACACTCTGTCTACTCTAACCTGTGCCTCCCAATGTTGATAACCATGATTTGCTAGGGAATGGTAATATTACATAAGAACGCTCTCATGTACATTTTGAAAAGAGACTTAGGGCTCTATCTTATCTATTTTCTATCCTCTTCAGTGGGTCATTGAACCATAAAACTTTCTAAGCTTCCACCAATCACACTGCCCTGTTTCATCTGAATTTTGTACAACACCATGTTTTCTGAAAATGAAATTGTGATATGATTACCAAATGTCAGGCATAGATTATTGCTACTCACCTGAGATAAGTCAAGCCAATGAACAGACCCATGGCTCAGCCACTCCATGAAAATTATTGACGATCCTTATTACCTCCGAGTGCCAAAGTAATTTAGGCACAGTCTTACAGCTGTGTTTATGTATGGAGTGGAGTGGGTGGCAATGCAACAGATGCCCAATGCTTGGCTCTTTCCACAGGCCTGGAGAAGTTGGAGTGCTTTCTGAAAATCCTAGTGACATACTTTAAAAATCAACCAGTATGCAAATCTGAGCAGTTCGCCAAGAAAAGGCTTCAGAAAGATAACAATATGTTGCCAGAAAGAAGAATCTTTAATAAACAAAGAATCAAATGTTATAACTAAGTGTTGCCTAGTCAGATGGTACATCATCTGCAAAGCCATCTGGCTAAAGAGACATTCAGGGAATTACCAACCTCAAAACCCAGATTCTACCCAGTGGGCCACAAATCTGGAGTCTCAGATATAAATTGCCCCATTTTCATGATAACAATTGACAAAACTTTAGAGGGCTAACTTTCTTAGATATTCTCTCCTAGATGATATGTGCCTTTACTTTGTCTCTGTAAGTTTTCCACTCCATTCAATTACACATGTAACATACCAGTCCATTTATCATTCATTTGAACATACAAACAACAATAACAAACTCCTGTTTCAAACCTTCATGTTACTGCTATCCAGACAAGACTTATGACATTGGCTAGGCCCCCCCGCTTCAGTTAGGATGGTAAAATAAAGGCTAAACTGGAGAACTACAGTGAAGCTACACTTTTCTTAGGAGAATTTAAATAGATATAGGTTTAATGTCCAAAATATATGGATAACACAATTATAATTTAATGGCAAAAGCCTCCAAAAGATTGTCAATCATCAAGGAAACTCAAATCAGAAGTCCAGAGCTTATGTGCACCCATATGTGCCCTCATACTGGCTAGACTGGTTATTAATAATATTTGAAACACAACAAGAATGGAGAAGACATAAAAAAGCCAGGACACTTGTTCATTGGTGACTAGAATGTCAAATGTTATATCTATATGGAAAACAGTGTAAATTTTTTAAAAGAAAATTTACATTTCATCTGACAATCATTACTGTATGTATGTCCACAAGAATGGAAATGAGGGTCTTAAAAAGATGTCTGCACCCCTACATTTACTGTAGTATAATTTCTAGTAGCTAAAATACAAAAACCGTATCTATGGTGGATATACATCCAAAAGAACATGTTTGGCTATAAAAAAGAAGGAAATCCCATCATTTGTAGCAATGGAAGAGAACCCAGATGTTATTATGCTAAATGAATTAAGTTAGTCACAGAAGGACAAATACTGCACAGTTTCAACTTTGTGAGATACGTAAAATAATCTAAGTCATAGAAGAGACGAGTGAGGGCTGCCAAGGACAGTAAAGAGAGATAAACATATAAAGTCATTACAAGAGATGTCCATGAGACCTACTGTACTATATAGTACCTTGAGTTAATGTTATTATCAATGCTATGTTATGGCTTATATATATTTAATATATATGTATTCTATATATAATATATATTACATATAATATGAATTATATTTCATATTATATGTATTATATATTAATATATTATTATATTATATATTATATGTATATATAATGTATATCATATATTATATTTAATATATAATATTACATATAATATGAAATATATTATATTTCTATTACATATAATATGAAATATATTATATGTAATATATTTTATATTATATGTAATATAATATATTATATGTAATATAATTATTATATGTAATATAATATATTATATGTAATATAATTATTATATGTAATATAATATATATTATATTTCATATTATATGTATTATATATATAATACATATATAATAAGTGAGCAATACACAAAACTTTTGGACATAAGGAACTTTATATTGCCTTGTGTGTCATAGTTTCATTAATATATACATACATACATCCTGCAAGCAGATATCAAGTATTCTTTAGAAACAATGTCTACTCTATGGGAAAACACAATTTCTATCCTATTACTGTTTTTTCTTTATTCTTTGGCTGAGAGTTCATATCTTTTTCCTTTCGAATGTTGGTAATTTGCATTTACCTCTTTTTTTTCTTGAGTAGCAATGCTCGAGATTTAATAATTTTCTTAGTATTCCAACTTCCAACTTTATTTGTTTTCTCCTACCTTTGATATTTATATATATTTATATTTCGTTGATCTTCACTTGTATTGCTTCTTTCTTTTTAAATTGTGGGTTATTTTGTTCATTTTCCTTTTCTTTCTTAAGAACAAATTTAAACCACTGACTTTTTTTGACTTTTTAAAAATTCAATTTGTTGACAATGTTGTGCATGTATAAAATGTATTTCATCTACTCATCCGACCACCATCTCTTGTCTCCTTCCTACTCCTGTTGGCTCCCTTCATTCCCACGACCAGGTGAGCAGCAGTGGTGTAGAGCCTTCGGCTGCCTAGTGTGCTTAGAATAAATGACAGCTAAGTGTTGAGCCCCAAACAAGGCAAATACACCACCTTCTCTAAGGGTCAGGCAACACTTTGAAAGAGAGAGCTAAAAACATGTAAGAAGGGCCACAGAGATGGCCGAGCACTTAAGGGCACAGAACACCCTGCAGTTTGGTTTCCAGCACTTACTTTTGGTGGCTCCCAACCTCAGGACCAACCTCAGTAACTGCAGCTCCAGGGCATCTAGTGCCCTGTTTCAGCTTCTTTGGGCACTGTACTCACGTGCACAAATACACACAGTCATAATTTATGATATTAAAATTATTTCTAAAATAAAGTAAGAGCCAAATGATGAGAAGAGGGACTACAAAATGTTACCTTCTCTAATTTTACTGTCATTCACTGCAAAAAGTAACTTCTTTGGTTAAGGTTGAGACTAGCCTTTATGGATATAAACATAGAATGTAGGAAGTAATTTGACACTATGTTGATTTAGTTAAGCTACAGTCTCATTACAGAGCTACGATATAGCCCCTAATAGGAATTTTGATCGAGTTCACAGAGCAAGGCATGAGTTCCCTTCCATGGAGAAAGAATCAAATTCATCCAGATTGTTGGTTGCACCATAACAGTCATGCTACCGTTACACACGTGGGTATACGTTGCCTGGTAGCTTGGGTATAGTTCATATGGTTCACAGCTAGGTAAGACAATCAGTGCCTTTTCTCCTGCATCAGCTTGCATACCACTTTGGGCACTTTGAAATCTAGCTAACAGGAAGGAAGCTCAGTTTCAGGTTGATTTCTTTACATCTTATAGCTAAGATTTGCAGTGTCTGCAGCACTAGAATAGTTAGCGCTTCTTTGGCTGTGATAAAACAATCATGACTAAAAGCAAGTTGGGGAGGAAAGGGTGTATTCTGTTTACACTTTCAGATCATATCCCATCACTGGAGGAAGTCAGGACAGGAACTCAAACAGGGTAGGAACCTGAAGGCAGGAGCTGACACAGAAGCCATGATGGGTGGTGCTTACTGGCTTGCTCTTCGTGATCTGTTCAGCTTCCTTTCTTATAGAACCCAAGACCATCAGCCCAAGGATGACACCATCTATAAAGGGCTAGACACTCCCCATCAATCACTAGTTTTAAAAAACACCTTATAGGCTTGCCTACAGATAGATCTTAGGGAAACATACTTTAAATTGAGGTTTCCTTTTCTTGAATGACTCCGGTTTGTGTCGAGTTGACATAAAACTATCAAGCACAAGCACTGTGGTCTTTACATCTAGTTTTGGTGAGTAAACAACCCAGAAGGATGGCAAAAAAATTGTACTGTTTGGGATATCTGGAGACTCCCCGCCTGGCAGTGGAGTCTCTATCTCGTGACTCACTGCTTCTAGGATGAGTTTTATCTAGGCATGGTGAGCATCTCCCTTTTAATTCTCTTTAGTGTTTTTAAATTGAGTTACTGGATAGTTGGTTTTCATTACTTCTTCATGCACCCCCTGTCATGGTTGACCCTCTTCTCTGCTTCCTCTTCTCCCCCATTCTCCCACTCCTTCACTGCTTAAACCTTCCAGCCCCAACATTCCCTTTTGCTACTTTCTATATTTTATTCTCCTCCCTTCCCTAAGTCTTCCCTCCCAAGACTTCTTTCTAGCTTGTTGGCATCAAGAGATACACCAAGACAAACACACAAAACTAAAGTATAGAAGCCAGGATTCACAAATGAGAGACAATGTACAGTGATTTTGTTTCTGAGTCTGGTGAATCACAGATTTTTTTAGTCTTCCTTTCTAGTACATATATGTGTATACATAATATACAATATACAGCATACAACATGCAACATATAGCACATAACATAATATAACATATAATATAGCATATAGATTGCATAAAATTTAACACAATAAGGGAATATATATATGTATATATATACATACATATATGTATGTATAATATGATGCTAGTACTTTACCTGCATTCCCAAATTTTGGTATGTTGTGCTTTGATTATCATTTCATTTAAAACATATTCTTATTTATCTTATACACAAATTACTTAAGTAATGAAAATCCCTATGAATCAATATTGTAAGCTGATAGCATATATACATGTATATTGGCCAGATAATCTATATTTTCATAAATGAGAATGTTCTTTGATCAAAAACGTTCCATAGATAGAACAACTTTTAAATTATAACTTTTAGAAAAGTATTTTACAAGTTAAGATTACAGATAAAGAATCTTCTGAATGCTAGTTCTTTTTCAAAGATGAAGGAAGGTAAGTACACTTCATTAGAGAAGATTGTATATGCAAAAGCTTTGTGTGCATTTTCTAAGCAATCTCTCTTCTGGTCCTCTTCTCCCACCATTAATTGTTTCAGCTCAGAAAGATTGCTCACAGGCAAATAGTCCACAGCTCTGAGTGACCAAGGAAATAGTCATACAGAGACATACTGCCTTCCTTATTATGCTCTAGGCCCAGCATGCCGATTTCCACTCAGTAGTCAAAAAAGAAGTCATTCCTCCAACGTGAAAGTAGGCAGGATAAAGACTGCTTCCTGTACACAGGAGTTTGAAAAGAATGTCTTAAACTTGAAAATTTCCATCTTATTTCATTTTTTTTTTTGGTTTGGTTTGTCTTAAATCATGTTTTCTAAATGGCTATGAGTACATTCAGTTGCTGTTGTAAAGAACAACAGTCTCCAAGCCTAGGAATCCTTCCGTCACTTCTTGATTTGTCCTTCCATTGAGGAAGAGTTCAAGCACCAGAAGCTATAATTTGCTTTTGAGGAAGCATATGTTCACATCTATCACCCTTCTTCCAGTCAAGAGTTGGACTTCAAAGACTACCTGCATTTCTCCTGTCTGATTTTCCCCACAGATGTATCCATATACATCCATATACAAATAAAATTCCACGCAATCTTCAAGTTAACTGCAATGCACTGTTGTCTTACAGACCAAAAACACTGAAAAATTAGAATAACTTGCCTACATTGCATGGCTGTCATATGAGTGCACATGCTAAGATCACGGCCAACTAAAGTCCAGCCTTTTTTGGGAAAAAATTATATTTTATTTTCTAAAGAAGGGAAGGGAAAATGGAAGTATGAAAACAGTAATGTGGTTTCTAGAGTTTCATAGTTACACTATAAACTCAAGCAGTTGTTCTAACAATTCCTAACTGAATGAAAGTCAGAGCCTTGATTTTGGCTTAATGTGGCCATTTTAGTTTAAAAAGAAGCTCACTGTGTGTCTGATTAAGTAAAAATTCTAGAACCAACAGTATGAAAAAGGAATCTGATACAAAGACCACTAGTGTGTCAACTATACTTACCACTTATCAGTGGGAGAATGTGCTAATTGTCAAACACGTAAAGAAAATGCTTACTTTCTAGTACCCTAAGTCATCAAGAATATACAGTTATTCTCAACTCTGGATATGAGTGAGAGGATACAATTATTTTTTAAAAGTACTTGGACAATATCATGTGTTTGGAGGTATGGTAACTAGATTGACCAGTGATTATTCTAGTATTGAATTTCAATACTTGAATTATTTTGTGTCTTCCTAAGAGGAGGGTTTAGCCAAATGGAGCCACATCACTAGGTTTTGCATGTTCCTTTAAGCATAATGTTGAATAGGCATCTATAAAACGGCTGAATTTGAGTATTATTATGCAGACTAGATGTTGGACTGTAATTTCCAGTTTCTAAATTACCTTTAGAAGCTAAGTGAACACGTGAAATGTTATTATATTCCCAATACTTTGTGACTCAGAGGCATCATCTGAATTATTGGAACAACATTTTAATTGGGTGAGTTATATCTTCATATCCTACATAATACTGGCTTCCATAGTTTGAGGAGACAGATAGGACTTAAAGTGATATTTCTAATTCCTGATGCTCATTACTAGCAAAACCTGAGTTTGCCAGTTGTGGCTGCCTGCATTGAACCAATTGGGTTATTTTATCTTTGACCCAGCACATAAAAATGTTAAGTACTTAAAGAACTAGGTGATTCGAATTTGAAATAGAGCTCAGAAATTCTGGTTCCACATCAATCACTGGTATACTTAGAACCTTAAATAGGAAGAGAGCAGATGCTTTTCACATACTGTAAGAAGGAGCTCTAATAGAAACTGAGAGGGTTAGAGAGTGAGCCAGGCCACTGCAGCACAAATCCTGACAGCTTTTAGAATATATGGCTTCTACCTTTCAAACATATGTGGTCATTAAAACTACATTGTGAAAAAATAGTTTTAAGCAAATATAGTGCCCCAGACACTCCAAGAAATGCCTTGACATTAGCACTTTATTTTTCATGAATAACTTTAAGAAATAGCACAGCTTGGCAAGGTAAAAAGAAGCTCTCTGACTGTGTTTACCTGTCAGTTTCTTGGGAGACCTGCTTATCTGGAACTTTAGTGTAGAGTGGATAATGACATAGTTCATATTAGATTTAGGAAGAATGATATAACTAATCCACAAGGCTAACTTTAGTTTTCAAAGGTTTCATTTGGGAACTAGACTGACCTCCTTGAAGCTAGTAAAGATCATGATATGGTTTTTCCCTCCCTTCCTCCAAGTTTCCTTCCCTACATTCACAGCCATACACGGTGATGAAGACAGCTCAGTCACGTGGGATAGAGAGACTACAGATAAAACACACCTCTCCCTCTTTCAAGGATCTGCATCTAGAAGATGGATAAATTGTATACAGCTCACAGTTGTGGGCAGAAGAAACTGAATCCTGAACCAGATATTAATAGGAATGTTTTAACCTTCCTTGGAAAAGAAACTAGAAGAATTTTTCAAAGACCATAATATACCACGAGGAAAGAAATATTCACAAAGTACATCTAAGGTGGGGACTGTTAGGGTAAAGGCCCCTGGTACACAACTGATTTCACAGCCTTCAATCTGCTCTCAATCTGGGACTTTCTGCAACACCAGCTTTCTTTACTTCGGGAGCTTCATGGTGGTTTGGAACTAGTTTTCTAAGCACAGTATATAGAACACTAGGTCAAAATTTCATCTAGAATAAACTTCCAAAATGCCAATTCCACCATATGCTAGAACCAGGTGCTTTAACAAGATGTTCAAACAACAGTGCAGAAAATCAGGCAAACACCCTGAAGCCACTACATCCATCACAGGGTGAAACTATGATTTTGCCATTGTGAACAGAAGTAATAGGTATTATAGATTGAACAGCATGTCAAAAGACACAGAAATTTCATCTTCCATATATAGTTTAAGGCATTCAGTCCAATGAGTGACATATGAGAAGGGATAAGAGCCTATCTATTTTATAAGCAAACGTTAACAAATGAAATTCCTTATTTAGTTCTCTCTGTGTGTGTCTCTGTCTGTCTCTCTACCTCTGTCTGTCTTCCCCCTCTCTTTCTCTATATTTCTGTCAGTTTCTCTCCATCTCTCCTCCTCACTCTATTTTTAAATTTTTTATTCACTTTACATTCCATTCACTGTCACCTCCCACATCCTTCCCTTCACTTCCCCTCCCCTTCTCCTCTGAGTGGGTGGGGGCCCCTACATATTCCCCCCACTCTGGCATTTTGTTTCTGCAAGGCTAGGAGCTTCCTCTCCCACTGAGGCCAGAGAAGTGCAGCTAGAAGAACTTATTCCACATATAGTCCACATATAGGCAATCTCTCTCTCTCTCTCTCTCTCTCTCTCTCTCTCTCTCTCTCTCTAAGAAATCACCCTACTAATTCTTCTTTCATTAGAGTTAAAGGAGTCCAATAAACATTATCATATTTGGAAATATAAACACAACTGCAACATAAAGGCCTGAAACTAGAAATATGGTTAAGCAATCAATATAACACAACGGAAGAAACATATCTCTAAGCAAAGCATTTAAAATAATTTGCTCTTTCTCTTTCATGTTTTCACTCTCTCTTCCCCTTGAGTTTCAAAGTGTCAGATCATTAAAGTTGTTTGTCTTGTCATTACCAAGACAGTGACAAAATATCCAGTATTTGTTGAGCAAGTTTTGGATGCATCAAGCTGCAGTGTCTGAAGACACGAATCCCACCCCCCCACCATATTTCTAGAAGGCAAAGGAAAGAAATACTCAATTCTTAAAATAAGAGAACAAAATTAGTATTAAATTTGGATGCAAATGGTCTCCCCATTGGCTCAGGCTCTTGCTCGCCAGCTTGTGGATTTGTTCTGGGAGGTTGTAGAATCTTTTGGACATTGAGCCCAGCTGGCAGAACTAGGGTCATAAGGTTTGTGGTTCATGGTTACAACCAACCATGGATCTGGCCAAAACATCTTTTTCTACATCTCTATCTCCAACTTCACAGTCCCACCACATACTCTCATACTTTCCCTGCCAAGAAACTATGAGCCCAACTAAGTCTCCCTTTCTAAGCTGCCTAGTATCAGGTGTCTCCATAGAAAAGAGAGAGACCCTAACAGACAGGGTAGCAAAGGTCGAGGTGCCACATGATGGGGGAAACTGTCATGCTTGTGCGTGTATATGAACGTGTGTGTGTGTGTGTGTGTGTGTGTGTGTGTAAACATACTTCAGCAGTATTAATAAGTACAACCTTCTATTCCAAATCCCAATGTCAGGCATCCTTACTTTGTGCTCCCAAACCTGCTTTCTATTGCATCTCTACTACCAGGCTAAAAAAACCTGCCTTCCCCTTAAGACCTTCAGTGCTTTGGAACTGTTTCTGGGCCCTGTGATCAACTGTACCATTTTTCTCTTCCTTCATCTGCTCCATGTTTGTATCTCCCTTTTCTCCAGATACAATTCTGTGCAACATATAGCACTTTGGAACTCAGTAAAATGGACATTTGGGTTCTGATAATTCTTGGGTTAGGAGGGAAGTCCTGTCCATTTTAGTCAGTTCAGTAGCTTCCATGTTCCCTCCTCCAACCAGCTGTGACAACTACATGGTCTGGTTTGGTTAACCTTTCTAGATAAAACAATATTTGGATGTATTGTGGGGAGGCTACAATGTGCTTATTGAGTTAGTCATCTTTCCCTAGCCTTCTGTGGTCTTATTTAACCTTCTCTGTGATAGAAATCTGTGAGCATTTTGAAACAAATTGCAAAGCTGTCTAGTTGTGCAACAGATCCTACAAGAGGTCCTCTGTACCTCTGTGGAAGGCCTTTCTTCTCTCTGTGCCTTCACACAGTAGCACTTCTGTGAATTACAACAGACAGCCTTCTGATTCCCCAGCAAAAAAATCCTCCAGCCAAGCAGAGCTCTGCTACCTCTTGCAGAGCAAGCGCCTGTAAAGAGACAGCTCAATCAGAAAGCCAGTTTCTGTGTCACACCGGTGTTATACTGTATGACACTGGTGCATCACACACTTGGCAGAGCAACTATAGTTTCAGAAAACTAAATATAAAAACCACAATTCATTTTTATTGGTTTTGACTAATTTTTAAAATGAGGTTTTGCTTTAGGAGAGTATGTTAGGGAACATCTAAACTACTTTTTTTGGAAAACAATGCTAAAGCCTACTCTGACTACTCTTTCCATGTTCTGATTTCTCTTTATCCCTTATTTTCTCTCTTTTCTCACTAGACTCCGAGTTCTATGAAGACAGGGTATGTCAGTGGGCATTTTTTTTTTAAATTTATTCTCAGTGACTAAGACATTGTATGGGGAACAATGACTAGTCTTTCAAATAGTTAATTTTATCTTAACTGTTGACTTTCTCTAGTGCATTTATAGGCATCTTAATAGCCCGTGAGTTTCCTGAGGATACACACTCAATCTTATTCATCTGTGAATTTCCAATATATTTTACATCCCTGTAATCACTATTGTTAAAATTAAGAATATTTAACAAATGAATGTTAGTGGTCATTCCATGACCCTTCTTGATGCAATATAATCTTTATCACTTATGAAGTTGGAATTATGTTACATTTTGTACAGATAGAATATTTGAAGCTGAGGGAGAATAAGAATAACTGACCTATATAATAAAGGTTGTACACACTAAGCCTGTGAATTGAGTTCAAGCAATGTAATATCAGAACCCATGCTGAGCCATTTTGTAACAAAAGTTAAAGTAAGTTAGTTACTACAAGCCACACACTTTGACATAATTTACATGGTGGTAGATAGTAATAAAGAAGGGAAAACAATTAGTCAGGTGAGATACAGTGAGAATATCTTAGAATGGGTGAGTTATAAACAGAAACATATTTCTCACTGTTCTGGAGCTTGTGTTCTGAGTGAGTAGGGGGCATCACAGTTAGGTTTTGGTGGGTTATCTTCTAGGTTCTAGTCTGCCATTACTGTGTGTGTTTTCATAGCAGAAAGATGACTGGAGAGCTCTATGGGACCTTATTAAAGGATACTAGTCCTAAGGGCCCTACCCTTATGACTTAATCACTTCCCAAACTTTTCTTTGCCTAAAGCCATTACCTGATGTCAGAGTTCAACATATTAATTTAGAAGCAGAGAAATGCTGACACAAACTTGTAGCCTTTCATAGTCCCTTCCTATCCATTTCTTTTTCTTTTAACTTTGGTGATTACCTTATTCTTTCTCCTGTAATTTTTTTTTCTGAGAAGCTTTTTGTTCCCTGGGCAGTAAGTAATTTTCAGTGCTGTAATAACCTCTCCTTCTCTCCTTGTTGAGGCTCTCTAGCCCTCAAGAAGGACTTCATTCATTTCCTCTGCTCAAGATTCTATGGTAAAATCATCTTCGGGATTTTTTCAAAGATGTTCTCCCATTGCATGTGACACTGCTCAATCACAGAGCACAGTCTGAACCCATTGTTTCTACTCCAATGAGTTCATTTGGACCTTTAATTCTCATACATCATTCCCTTAAAATCAGCAGCAATGTGACTAGATTTCCCCCGCCATAAAATTTCTCATGTGGCCAGAACTCCTTTCCCTTTTGTCGTTGCTATCCTCCCATCCTCACTTCAACTTGCCCACATTTTGTCTTTTTTTCTATAAATCTATCCTCTTTCTTTCTCTCTTTCCTTTTTCTTTCCTTCCTTTCTTCCTTCTTTCCTTCCTTCCTTTTAGCATTTTTTTTTTTTTTTTTTGGTAAATTTTAGTGATGGATCCTTTCTCCTGCTTTTCAGGTTCTTCCATCATTACATATGTGATTTTTCTCTTTTGCAAACCCATGGGGATAGATTAATTAACTATGCATTATGATAACAAAGGGAATTAGAAATAGTGCCAAATGTCACGGGCATATTTAGGCTGAGAAGTTTATAGTTGCTTCGATTGATTTATTGAAAGATAAAGAAACTGAGAAAGAAGAATGCAACCAAGCTAGAACAATTGTCTAGGAAAAAGAGAAAAATCAATTCTTCCACTTGATTTAAAACACTTGCCCTGTGTTCTTCTATGACTGGTAGTCTCTGACCTTCAAGAATTACTGAAATAAGCTTTGATTTCACTTTTTTAAAGCAGAGAAATAGAAAATACAAATAAAATAAAATGTATCAATGGAAGGTAACATTGATTTTGTTAAATTCATCTACATACTAATCATGGGTCAGACACTGTGAAGCATGTGACCACATATTAGTCATGCCCAAAAATGGAACTGCCTCAGACAGCTTGTCAGTTAATGTAACTTGCGAAACTATTTTGAACAATAACAACAAAGAAACCAAAAAACTTTCACGAGTATTATTTTCTTGAATGTTTCATATACCTTTGTTGGTCTTTGGCAGCAATGGTGATGGTGCCTTATCAGTCAGGGTTATCCAACTTCAAGATCTGGATTAATGGCGTGTGTCTTCCTACCTCAGAGGTAGAAGTAGATCTTCCCACTTTAAACCAAGCAGAAACTCTCTCAAAGGTGTGTCCTCCATTTCTGAATTGTAGTTCATTCCAGATAGAGTCAAGTTGACAACCAGAATAGCCATTACAGTGACTTAGTGGCTCTAAAGACAATCTGAAAGTACTTGGTTAATTATTGCCCTTTACGACACAATGAGACTCAAATAACACAAAACAAAAAGAAATGGAAAATATGGATCATTTGTAGAAAAATATTATTTTCTTCTAAAAATCAAGTAAATGTCAATCAAATAAACCCAAAGGTACCACTTATCAAATAAATTACAAAGAGGTTTTTAAAAGAACCACCCAACACAGGAGCTATTGTGGTTTGGCTACTACTCTCATCCTCTCTGGAAAATTGTAACCTGGGAAAAAATATTTAGAAATCCATGAATAGGTAAGTTGAAAGTGAAAAGACTGTTGAGATATGAGATGGCTGAATAAAACATGAAGGGTTAAACTTTCAGGTGCACACATGTCAGCACACAACACAACAGTAATTTGCTAATTAAATGACTAAAAATCTAGTAGTAATTGTGACATTAACATAATGGACTGTTACACCTTTTGTAATGTTTATAACTTTAATACTGATCTTACTAGACAGGTACCACTGATTTTGTTTGCCCGGCATATGAGCCTCTTCCTCTTCTGTGAAAATTCCCTATTATAAATTTCTGAAAATGCCAGATCTCTTCTCCCAGCCTTCCTTTTAGCTGGGACAGGGACACATACATCAGATTCACCATTCAAATGATTTACTAAGTCTTCAATAGGGTAATGGAGATTCAGAAATAGGGGCCAGATGACCTTCCCTTTCCCATGATAGTTGGGGGACAGTGAGTAGGTGATATTGTAGGAGGTGGGATACTCATTTGCTTTGGTTGCTTTAATGAGGTACAACAAACTCAGTGGCATATATAAAACACAAATTTGTTGTCTTCTAGTGGTGGAGCTTGGTTCAGCACAGTCAAGCTGTAATAGAGCCAAATGCCCTTTGAAACCTATAGAAAAGAGTCATTCCTTGGCACTTCTAGCTTTTGGTATTTGCCAGCAATCTTTCAACTTTCTTGACTAAAGATTAGCTCTCTACTTTTTGTCTCTGTTGTCCTCAAACTCATTATGTAGACCAGGCTGGCCTCAAACCCACAGAGTTCTGCCTGCCTCTGCCTACTGAATGCTAGAATAAAAAATAATGTGCCATCATATATTGGATCAACACCTGAGTCTTGGGCTAGAAAGTTGGCTTAGTGGTTAAGAGCATTTGTTATTCTTGCAAAAGATCCAGGTTCAATTCCCAGCCCCTACATGGAGGCTCACCATGTACCAGGTACATGATACCTGTTTCCTCAGGTACCAGGTGTGGATGCATAGGCATACATGCAGATGAAACATTTGCACACCACCTAAAAGTAAATCTTAAAAAAAGAAACTACCTACTCAAATAAAATAAGTGTCATCTGCATCTAATTTTAAATGAGGTCACATTCTGAGGTATTGGTGTTAAGACTTCAACCTTACTTTACGTTGTGGCCACAATACAACCCACAGCATATGAATCTATTGACATGGGCCCATATTTCCCAAGCTGCAATGTCACTGTTTGTCCTTGGTGACAGTAGTAAAATGTCCTTATTCTTTGTACTCTGGTTTATTATCAGTTTTCTACTCACATTGAATATATCTCCATTTCTTTCAACCAATACAGCTTTTAGAAGCATAAATGTATTTGTTACAGCAAATGAAAACACAAACTAGAAGTTGGAACATATTTTATGGGTGGTGGTAATTTTCTTAAAAGAAATGTGAAAAGTAATATTTTAAGACAGGACATTCATGTAATATTTTCTTGTAAGAAAAAAAAAAGAATAAAGTAGCATTGATAGTATGGTGAAGAGTAGCAGCCACTTTTCCAAGCTCTCAAGGAAAAACATTACACCTGAATGCTTTCTACTGTTAGTACTTGGCACAGGCATTACAAACAGAACATGTTTAACAGGTGGGTTTTCATTGAGCAGTTAAATTATTAACAATTGTTTGAGAAAGCAAATATCCTTTAGGTAGGCTTAAAAATTCATTCTTTGATTCTTCTGTTTATATTTCCAATTTCCTGACATGGCTCAGATGGAATCAGTTGATAATTTTTTAAAGTTATGCTATTCAATCCACTTGTGTACTCATTGTTTTTCAGCATGATCTCAATTATATGCTAATTGGTGCTAACATTTACCAGCAGTGTAACTACAGGGCAATTTATTTTCTTCTCATGATGACCCTGAAAAATATAATGCTAACTCCTATTAAATCCAGTCACATTCTGGGCAATACCAGCATTAAATATTGGTTCTACATTCATTTAAGTGCTAGCTAAAAATCTGTATTTCTTAAAGTTTTTTTTTTTTTTTAAAGCAGTAAGAGAATTCAACTTCAACCCTCAAAACTGAAATGTTAACACTGCTGTGTGGCAGTGTGGAATCGGATGCAATGAGCCTGTTTTGGATCACTGCTTAGCTGCTGAGGTCAATAAGACCTTGTTTGTGCATCTAGAGCTTTTGCATAAATCTAACAGCATAAACAGATTCTCTTGCCAATTTACATTCTGAACACCAACTCTACGTTTACAAATTGTTTCTGTCTTCTGAAATATGGTAAGAAAAAGAACAATTCAACTGATTGCACATAGTGTCTCCCTAACAATTTTCTTAAAAAATATCAGGCCAGCTGTGTTTCATTTCAGAATTCTGTCCTCAGAGCTGGACATGGTCACGTGGTGCTCCGAATACAGAGCCACCCAAGAAACTCTAGGAAGATCCTAACAATATTCTCCTCCTCCTCCTCCTCTAGCATACATTTAAGAATTCACACTGAAATTGCTGTTGCGGAGCTCTTAAACAACTCAAAGGCAATTTCTTCTTCTTATTCCGGAAACACTGCATGTTAGTTAAATGAAAAAGAGGGGATTCTAATTATGAAACTCTTTCTTACATGTGAATGTGTGGTTTATTTGCACCAGAACCCTGATTCTCCAAAAGTCACAGTAAAGGCCAGTGCTTCAGTCCCAAAGAAAAGAAGAACACTTTGGTATGACACAGTTCTCTATCACTAAAATAGTAAAATGTGCAGTGTGACATTTTGAAGAGGTGAATGGATTAATAGTAAATATTCTATCTCTACTGAAACACAATGTTTATTGGAAAGATTGTCTTTTCTAGGATTTGAGAGACTTCCATTTTAAGTCACTTTTTCTGCTGTAAACAAATTAATCTGACCAGGTGGCCAAATGGAAAGGAGAAATATGGTCTCTGTAAGAAGTTATCAACAAACACTCCCAGGTAATCCTATATATAGGAAGCCTTGTTGTGTGTTTTATACTCTTACAAGAATATATAAAGTTCATGAATAATGATTCTAGATGCTAAAAACAGTGAGAGACAATATTTCTGCATATAAATGTGAGAGTTTATAATTCATAGAAGAGACTCCTCACCTCATGGCCAGGAAATAAAAACAAGAAATAACAATATCAATGTGTCTCTCAAAGGCTCATTCCCAGTGGCTTGAGGACTTCCTTTTACACTTTCAAGAGTCCTACCACCTCCAAAGAGTCTAGGGATCAAGACTTTATTTAATACATGAGCATATAGGAACACCTAAGATCCAAACAACATCAGGGATGTTTAAAAAGAAAACTTTCAGGAGTACCTGAAAGTAAGATCCTTAAAATGCAAATTAAAACTATTTTGAAATTTCATCCTATCCCAATCAGAATGACTGAGATCAGAAACAAACAAAAAACCAAAGTGACAAACCATGTTGACATATTGTAGGGAAAGGTTCACACTTATTCTCTGCTGGAGGAAGTGCAAACTGATGTAGCTGCTTATGAAAATCAGTGTAGGGTTTCCTCAAAAACTTAGAAAGAAGTATACCAATATAATCCAGCTGTACAACTCCTGGCCACATTTACAAAGGAGTCTACACACACACACACACACACACACACACACACACACACAGAGAGAGGGAGAGAGAGAGAGAGAGAGAGAGAGAGAGAGAGAGAGAGAGAGAGATTCATCCATGTTCATTACAGCTCTATTCACTATAGCCAGAAAGAAGAAACAATGTATATGTCCACCAACAGAAGATTGAGTAACAAACATACAGCTCATATACAACATGAAATATCCAGCTGTAAAGAAAAATGCAATTATATGATACTCAGGGTAAATTAATGGAACTGGAAACAAACACCTTGAATAAGGTAACCCAGAAGGGCAAGCACCTTATATTCTATCTCACACATGGATGCTAGCTTTGAAAATTTAGATATTTGTGTTTAAATAGGAATACTCACAGAAGGCAAGAAAACAGACATGACCATGAAGGTGAGAGTCACAAGGAAGAGGCTGGAATGTTGTGGGCAAGAATGTGGTCAGGCAAATAATGGAACAAAGAGGAAATAATGGATAGAATATGGGAAAGAGGAAGAGAAGAGAGTATAGAGAAGGATGACTAACTAAAGACTTTTGAAAGTGCCGTATGGAAGTGTAGAACTGTAGCAGCTTCACATGTGTGTGTGTGTGTGTGTGTGTGTGTGTGTGTGTGTGTGTGTGTGTGTATGTGTGTGTGTGTGTATGTGTGTGTGTGTGTGTGTGTGTCTAATGGTTTAAATGGGATTAACCTATGATAAGGGTGGGGAGAGAAATATCTCCCCAAACACCATTTGCTGTCAAATAAACAGCCCAGTGCCAGGTATGGCTTACCTCTTATTGAGTTGTTTGCCAGTGTTATCACATAAAGCCCCACATATTGCAGCCTATTTCCTTTGCTCTTGGTTGTCCACCAGAACTAGATAGTAGCAACAACAACAACAACAACGTCCTATTGCTGAAGACATCATATACCTAAGTCAAAGGACAAGAAGAAATCAAACTGGTAGGAGCCTGAAAACAACCTTCATACTGGCTAGCTTTGGAGTGCTGAAAATTACTGTACATGCTACCAGACAAGAAAAGTAATCATGAGTCATATCCACTTGTGAATCCTGAGAGCTACAATAATCACTGGTCTGGCAAGAAATCCCCACTGGTACAATAGAGGATTAAAAGTTATGGGAGTAACTACTTTCTGATTAGATTTAAAGATTGCTTTATAAGGCTGATCCCATGACTGGTACTATTAACTGGGACAAATGTTCATACATGGCTAGGTCACAGGCACCAGGGGACAACCTAGTATTACAATTCTGCCAAATAGACAGAGTAAAAAACTGTCTCCTAAGTTCTTGTCTTTATACACATAGATTAATGCACCTCTCAACCCTCATCAGAAAAGCTTCTTTTTGCACCAGATGTATATTAATAGAGTTCAACAATTAGTCAACACACAGAGAATGAGAGCAGTAGAATGCAAAGTTCTAAACAGAACATCTGTATCCCAGCCTCTATCCACAATACTCAGAGATCACGATGGAAGAGAAGATAGAAAGATTGTAAAACACAGAAGGACAGGAGGCCTGCAGCAAGTAAATATTTGCTGAACATTACAGCACAGCTGCACACATGAACTCACACGTGCACAAGACTTACAGAAATCAATCAGTCTAACAGCATAGATTGGGGGAGAGATTTAAGAAGCCACACCAATGTCATCAGAGATATTGTCAACTGATGCCCAATGAGGAGGGACAGTGAGAAGGACACTCAGTTTTCCTTAGGGATACAAGTCCTGAGAGGTTAATGCCCCAGTAGATGGTCCACACCTAGGTACATATAAACAGAACTAAATGAACTTGGTACTAAATTAAAAGAAAGAGAGGGAGGGAGGGGAAAACAGGGAGGGAATGAAAGAGGGAGAAGGAGAAAGAGAATGAAGGTGGGAGAGTAAATTAGGTGATAGGATAACATACAAATTGAGGTAAGGGATTGGGAGATAGATTGGATCTGAACACATTATACATGTATTACTATTAAATAAAATATTTTAAAGTTCTCTATGAGTGTTAGCTAGTACAGTCATTTGTGAAAAATGAAGGGTTGGAGGAGCAAACCCAAAAAGTGAGAGTCTACTCGGGCTATGTTAGACAAAGCCAGCATGGTGGAGATGTATCAACATCTGGATCCAGTGTCAATGTTGGCTCAACATCACCAAATTTATTTTAGGAAAGAAACAAGTTAAGACTAGCTGTGGTTCAACATGGCTGATGCTGGCCACGAACATGAGAGGAAGTTACACAAATTTTTACATTGTGGGAAGCAACGTTCAGGTAGCAACAAGTCAAGCCTAGTCTCTGTCTTTTTTGCCTGCCATATTTCCAAGCCAAAGACACCATTTTGAAGAGACTGGCAGCTGTCATTTCCTCAGAGCTTGCAGGGAATATATGTTTAAGGAACATATTTACAACCAGTTTTATTTTATCATGTGTATGGAAGAGAACAGGTAAAGAACTCATAAAATAAATCTCTTGAAAAATGGAGATTCTCCTTCTGTACAAATACTGTGAGCTGTACCTTCTCTTGACCTGTCTTGTGATGCTCTTAGGAGCAGATCCTCCTGTAACATAAGGAGCACTGGTGTGCTGCACTGGAGGTCTTAGACTGCCTGTTGCTCTGCCTTGCTGCTATAACTGAGTCATTGAAATTAATAACAAAGTTTGATGCTGAACTTGCTTTCTATGGTGTGTGACTATGATTTTACTACTTGGTATTCAGGTGTTATTTAGACTTATACTTTATGAGTGAAAATTTTTTGTTTTCATTTTCCTCTCTAAAAATCTTCAAAAAATAGCAAGGTGATTCTACTTGAAGGTAAGTTGGGAGATGGTTGAAGAGCAGAGGCTTTGGCTTATCCACCATTACTGGCTGTCTTTACCACAGCCTCCTCACCTATAAATACAGACTGCTATGCCTCCTCAAAGGGTTCTTGTGAAAACTAAATGAACACTATAATAAACATAAATGGCATAATATATAACAAAACTGTGGTACGTCTGAAGAGTACTCTCATTAATACTGAAGGAGAGCCCATTGAATCTTAGATATTTAGTGACATTTAAAAAGAGATGGCATGTAAAATGGGAAAGATTTTATTCTTTCCACCTGAATTCTATACGAATGTCTTTATTCTGTTCTTGTTTAGAGAACACAAAATTCTACAGCTTTGAATAAAAAAACTATACTTACATCTTCTCAAACACATTTAGTTTTGTTTTTCTTTTCCTTATATGTTTTGTGGAGTTAGCAAATCCAGTTATACAGACTGCTAACAATTTAAATAAGTGTTTTCAAATCAAAATTTTAACAGTTGAACTACAGCTTAACTTTCAAAAACAACCTATTTCATTGGCTACATTGAATAGCAACCTTGCTTGAGCTTCATGTGTCTTGTACTTCTGACAACACAACTTCATCTTTAAAATGAAATTTCAACAAACTCAGAGGCATTAAAGGAGTTTAAAAGCAATTTCATTTTCTGAGATTTTTGGTAGTCATGGCCATTTCTATGAAAAATGGGTGGTTTTAAGTGGAAAGCACACTCCTGGCAGAAAGGTTACCTTCATGTCGCAAAGAGTAAAGAATATTAAAATTTAAAACTACACATATGTTGAATGAACTATATCTTTTCCAACTTTTTGTCAAGTAGTTATATGAATAAACACTCTGGTTGTTCTACTGTGATATACCAGTACAAATAGCGTATCATTTTAAGGAAATATTTTAATGTAATACAGCCAGGCTTGCTATAGCTGTCATTCTTAATATTTTCCACACATCAAGAGAGGTAATCAGTGCAACTATCATTATCAAACACCAATGGCAATAACAATGAATACTATGATGACTTTAGGGATCGGGAGAGATAGATTAATGGTTAAGAATGCCTGCTACTTTTTTAGGGGACCCATGTTCTATTCCTAGCATCCATGTTTGTTAACTCACAACCACCTACAGTTCCAGGTCTGGAGGATCTGGGATTTGAACACACACATAAATATCAATAAAATAAATCTTATATTTTTGATTGTAAGCCTAGCCTTTAATGGCTGTATATGTAGGGGAGGATGGCCTTGTTGGGCATAAGTGGGAAAGGAGATCCTTGGTCCCATGAAGGCTGGATGTTATCGTCTTACCCCATATCCCCCCACCCAGGACCCCCATCCCATCCCCCCTCCTCCTGCTTCTATGAGGATGTGCCCCCACCCTCACTCCCACCTCTCCACCCTCGAATTCCCCCACACTCAGCGTCAGAGTTTTAATGTTTTAGATAAAACTAAGCCCATATTAATGTACATTTAAAACAAAAACACCTTACCCATCCAGCTTTACAATCTTCAAGATAAGTAGTATAATCACCATGCTTATATAGGGCAATTATATGCTGAGGACCCAAGATCAAACCCAGAAAATGGCCAAGTAGAAATTCAGTTCCTAACTTGTGCTTCATATTCATTTCTACTTTGTAATCAGACCAAAAAGATGTTAGATATTAAACATAAGGCTCCAAAAGAAAAATATGAACTATACAGGTGCTCTGGAATGTTTCTCAATTACAAATTTTACAAAGCAGAATAATGTTCTTAGGTTTTTAAAAAATTCTACCTGTCTTAGGACACTGCCTTTGGCCACAAGATCAATGAATACGTACTGTCTTTATTTTATTTTGCAATCTTCAAAAATATTTGAAAAGAGCCACCCTGTGCAGTAACAATGATGTCTACATTACTCCTTAAACACTTGCCAGTGACTTTTAGTAGAAAATATTTCTTTTCAATACAGTCATGGGCTCTGGAGCCAGAAGACTTGGGTTTGAGTCTGACCACATAATTATTAACATGCTGTTCATCTTTTTGGCATTAATCCATTTATTAGCAATTTCGGGAAATGACATAAATTGTATCATTTCTTGACACCAGCAGGGACCTGGTACAGAGCAGCTGGGTTATTAACTCTCCACTAAAATGAATGACTGCAACTTGTCAACGCACTCATGGGAAGGCGTGAGATACTGTCTAGAGGAGGATGCAGGAGAAGGACTTTCTCAGCCAGACATACTCAAAAGAACCTGTTCTGCACTTGAATTCTACAAATTTCACCTTGCCTGTTTAATACAGGTAAATTTGATATTTTTTTAAAGCTTTTATTTCCTGGTTTATAAAACAAGAATACTGAATCCTGTATCCAACACTGTTATAAGAATTATAGGGGTTATAGGAACAGAATTCCTCTGACTAAAGGTCTGACTCAAAATAACCAATTTATTAATATGTGCTGAATACCAACATTCTCCAACATATTCATGCTTTAAGTGTTCTGCTTTGTTCTAAAGTTCTAAAATCAAAATTTATAATTCAAAGGTTGACAGGAAGATAATAACTGAGTGGCAGGTCAATATCATGATTAAACATAGGTTCAATGTTAAGCAATCTGGATCTGAATCCTGAACCCACCATTACTATTATTATGTGATGTTGAATAGTTTGACCTTTTCCTTTTGCTTTGATGTATAAAACACAGGCCATCATAACCTTTACTTCAACAGATAATTGGAAGGAAGAAAACAGAAAAATTATATGAAACATTCAAAAGATGTCAATCATATATTCCCTGCATGTTAACTACTACTCTCTTAGGAATAGCTGATACTTTTTGTATACTTTGACAGTCATTGGACAGGGTAAGTATTAAATATATTACTAAGTCAGCACTTAGAAATGTTTTATTCCCACTCACTTATACATCATTAATGAATAAAACTACACAAAGAAAAAATGCTAGTTTTGGATGACAGAGGCAGCAGGCAAGAAAGGCACAATGGCTACACTGTGTTTTCATAATTTGTCTAACACTTTACTGCTGCCAGTTAAGGTTCCTTTCATGACTGGGGAAGTGCCCAGGAAGATTTGATACTATGAGTTTGAGTCAATCATTGCCTGGTTCTGAAACCAGGTGCTGCCTCTCAAAGTATTGTCTCTAAAATATGCCTGTCATATTTCAAAAATTCTACTCCAATAAAAATGCCTTCAATGAAATTACTATTGATCTCTAATGAATCATGTAAGCACCATAAAACACTGCTTCATTTGGTTGAAATCTAACCCCAGAGATATTTAATTAGATGTAATCATATTTGAGCCAGAAAAAAGTCTGCTTCCAATTTCATATTTTTCTGCCATTCTGTTTGTAACTTATAAGGGTCTCAAGCATGAACTTTGTAGATGACAATGTTGTGATATAAGAAAGCACGGAGATGTTACGTGTGCCTGATAAGTAGTTCTAGAAAGTTAACTATGCAAACCAAAACACTGAATACCGTTCTTGTCAACTGTGGGCTGGAACTTTATTACTGTATGGGTCAGAGCTTGGCACCAGAAGTATTTTAGTTATGACTTACATCATCTCTGTGACAAACCTCAAATTAAACTACTGTAGCATAGACAAGCATAGTGAATAAATGAGAATACATAGTCATCTAAAATACTCGCTGGTTGGAGTCTTTGTTGATCACTTTTTTGAGTTTCTTATGCAAATGTTAGTAATGCCTGCGTGGCCTGACAGTGGATATTGCGTTTTTTTTTCCCGCTGAGTTTCACACCTACACCACGTTTCTAGAGGGTTCTATGAACCCCCGAAAGGCAACATAGAAAAGCATATTTAACATGCTACTTTAATCTTTACTTGTAAATTCTATTGTTCTCTTAACAATTTTTATTATTTTTTTTTCCCCATTGGACTCACATTTTAATATTCTGAACCTTTTTAATCTTAATAGCTCACACTTGAGCCACAGAACAGCAGCAATAATGAATATGTTTTCTTGTTGTTTTCAGAATAAATCTAGCTTGTCTTGGCTGGTATGTTCTCAATATTTTTTTCTAAATTGAATTTTTTAAATGTTATCTAGCACTGGGAACCATTTCTTTCCTTAAATTAAATTTTAGTTTAGAATTTCTGCTTTTGTTCTTCAAATTCCAAGTCATGCAAAAGGTTATGTTCATATTTTCTCCTCTCTCTTGGTCTTTGTCCTTCTTTATTTGGTAAATACAAATTACTTTCTGCTTTTATGAACACTGCTGAAATTGATTTGACTGTTTTCATTTTGTAAAAATGTGGGCTTAAACATTTTTTTGAAAAATTCCAGGCATTGTTTACAAGACTCACATTAAATAGCCACAGCTTTTGAAAAACTCACAAAATAGCATTTTCTCTCAGTCTTTATTTTCTATAAACAGTAACACATATTTTTATAAATTAATTTTGTACAAATATGAAGAATGGGCTTCAAATAGCAATGTTTTACTGTGTGTGATGTTTGTGAATGAGAATCTCCATTTTCCCCACACATGTATCACTGCTGTTCCTACCACTCTGTAGAGAACAGTTTAATGACCGCTTGTTACTGGGATAGTTAATCTTGTATGTGCTCATGTGCATATTCATGCACATGTATATTTGAGCCTGAAATGTATGCACATACGTACAGGTATCTATAGGAGTCCAGAGCTAATATTGTCTTCCATTCTTTTTGTTCACCTTATTTTTGAGGTAGACTTTCTTGCTTAATCTTAAACTCACCAATGCATTAAGAAGAGCTGGCCAGAGAAGCCCTGAGATGACCCCATCTCAGCCTCTGCAGAATTGGAGTTACAGGTATTTGCCAACTTGATGACTTTAACCTGGGTGTGTGAACCCAGATCCTCATGCTTGCATAGTACATTCTTGAGCAACCACGCTATCTCAGTATCTGACTCTCACAGAGGCCAGAAGAAGGCACTGTTATCCCCTGGAGGTGGTTACCCACCACGTGGGTGCTAGGAACCAAAGCCTGTGTCCTCTGCAAGAGCAACACATGCTCTTAACCACTTAGCAAACTCCAGTCATAAGGACAGTTACTCTTGACTCTGTCTTGATGCATTTTTTTGGACTAAGATAAACCCAGAAGGTTAGTGAAACAGTTAGCCAGTAATGTTGGAGTGATTCCAAAGACGACCAGATCATGAGAATGTTGACCTAATCAATGGCTTAATCCAATGTGCAAGGGGATGAATTCAGAATAGATGTTTAGGAGATAGTACAACTGTGGAAAGTGGAACCTAGTTAATGAAAATGGGTCTTTGGGTGACAAGGCTTTGAAACATACTTGTTTACCCTAGCTTCTTTCTGAAAGTACTTTTTAAACTTAATATGTGCTCTCTCTCTCTCTCTCTCTCTCTCTCTCTCTCTCTCTCTCTCTCTCTCTCACACACACACACACACACACACACACACACACACACACACACACATATTCCACGCAATACATGCATAGGTCAGAGGACAGCTCTCAGGAGTTAAGTGTGGACTCCAGACATTGAACTCAGGTCACCAGCTCATCACGTTGCCTTAGCCACTGAGTCCTCTCACAGCCTTTATTCCTCACTATCTTAGTGCTCTGTTTCCTGGCTACTATGTGGTGAACAGCTTCCCTCCACCATCCCCTTCCTCTTCCATATTTCTTCTGCAGAGGAGCCAATAGAAATGGACAAACATAAAGAAACCATGCATGGCCCTCAATAAGTTCTTCCTTCTTTAAATTCTTTCATTCAGATCACAGCAAAACGAAGTCACTAGCATGGCCACTGATGAAGAGAAAGGTGAAGTAACACAACAGTCACACTCAAGACAATCTTCAGAGTAGAAATGGTCTCAGGGCTTTCTCTATACCTAGCAAACCAGAAAATTACATATATTTTGTTACTTCTACAGGAGTCTGTTGTAATTGTCAAATAAAATGTATAGTTTTAAATGACTTCCAGCAATGTAATGAGGCACACACTGAGGGTTCACTAAAGCTGGACAGATAGTGGTTGTCTGCACATAGCATTTATAAAAATAATTTTAGAGGAGGTATAATTTTTAAAAGAAGGGTGGAAGGTGTAAGGAGAAAAACATGGGTAAAATCTTAGCAATCTTTATGGCCTGTGCAGTCTATAGAGGCTGGCAAAAAGTGAGACGGTGTAAGGGTATGGAGGTTCCAGTTTGACTGAGTAAAAAGAAACTATCTTAGGAGTCACATGTCTAGATCTTTCATCTGCTGTTTGTATAATGTGGTAAAAATAAGATAATGGGTAATATAAAGCTGGAATTAGGAGATGGAATTACTGATCAAGTATGAAACCTTAGAGTGGCCTAGGTAGAGGATTTGATTCTTTTTTTTTTCCCTAGGAAAATGGTGGCCAAATCATTATCTGCTACTTTAAACATATGCCTCCAGGACATTGATGCAAAATCTACCAAATTCAACTACAGATTCGATAGATTTTGTGCCCTGCTATTTTAAAATCATCAGCAGACTCAGAGACTTCTCACGTCCATTCCAATACATGCTGTGCTTGTTGAGCTTATGTCGCTCAGGCTGGAGAGACCACTGAGTGACTGCTGAGAGACAGACACCTCTGAAGTTCTTGGCAGATCAAGTTTCAATTCTGTCAGTCTTTAGTCAGCTTTCTCAATATGACCCTTTAAAGACATCCCAGTGTAACATAATTACCTTAAGAACAAAGGAGCATAAAGCATTTCTAGGTAATTTATTTTGATCTCTTGTAGTAATAGAATAGATATGAAAAAAATTATATGAAATACAATAAATTACAAATCAACGTCTTTAATTACTCAGTGAAATTACAAGTGTATCCATTGTAATCTAGGACAATTTTTTTCCTAATTGCTTATTGTCATAGCCTATGACTGTACTGGGGGCTCATTCAGTTGGGAACTGAGTATGTCAAGAAGATGTCAGGGACAACAGCGTTCAGAGCATCACACCAGACAGCAACTTCCTCCACCACCATGCTACCTTTTAGCAGACTATAGAAACTACTGAATACCCTAGCATTGCTATAAAAACCCTGTCATTAGGAGGAAAAGTAGTCAGTTTTTAAATAGCTACAATGTATCTGATGCTATGCTGTACTCTGCAAAGAACAAGACAAGTAAGACCTGATTGTCTATCCTCAAGAGAAAGCCAAGCAAACAAATCAGACAGTGTGATAGGGACAAGTAGATTTCTGGAAATACATAGGGGACAGGAAGGTTTCAGGGAATGTGTCCCAAAGGAAGCAACTAGGAAGAACAAGGTAGGTAAGGGGCAGCAGTGACTGATCGGGGAGTGGGAATACCTGTACTAGTGAAAACATAAAAAAAAAAAAAAAAAAAAAATTGACCTTGTATTCGTTATTTATGTTTGGAAGATCCTGGAAAGTTTCCTGATTTCTCTGTCTTACTTTTCCTTTCTATAAAATGGGATAATAAACACAAGCTAGATGTGAGGACAGAATGGGAAACTCATGTAGCACCGCTTTGTGAACTGTAAAGCATTAGACATTTTACTTTCTTCTTTTACTAAGTGGTTTTTCCATCAGTTCTCTATTTCGTCTTGGTTTCATGACAAAGTGACAATAAAATTCTGCAAATAACATGAAGAAAATTATCTAGATGAAATATAACTAATTGCTACCTCTGGAAAGACTACATCTGTTGTGAGAAATATCTGTTTCTCATGCAAGAAATGGCTCTGAATGCCACGGCTGATCTTTGAGGCCTTGTCCCCATCTCCCACACATTTCACGTGGAACAGAGTAAGACAGAGCTGCTTCCCAAGGGGAGGAGCCTGATACAGTGTGTGCCTTGTGCGAGGTGATGAGGACATGTTGACTTGTTCACCCTACACCACACCAATGACAAAACCTAGGAGGACGTTGATTCCTTGCAATCATTATGTTAAATGAAAGTTGTGAACAAATTGGAAAGGCCAAAAATAGTAGGGGGTAGATCGATTGGATAGATGGATAGATGGATGGATGGATGGATGAGTGGATGAGTGGATGGGTGATGAAAAGACAGACAGATTGATAGACAGATAGATAGATAGATAGATAGATAGATAGATAGATAGACAATAGATGGAAATTAAAGTAAGTTAAATGAAATAAGATGTATTTCCATGCTTTTTTTCTTGTCCTAAAAAAAACCCAAAAAAACAAAAAAACAAACTTAAGGCTCCCTAACTGGAAGAACACAGGTTTTTGTTTTCTTTTGTTTTTTTTTTTTTCATCTCTATAGAGTTCTAAAAGCCTTTTCTTATGATGTGTGTCTAATAAAATGTTCATTTCTAGATTCTTACTCTAGTGTAACCTCTGTTTAAAAACACACTCCTTGGCTGGCATTGCATACTGCTTCTGTTCTGGCTGCTATACCTTTTCCTACCTTTCTTGTAGCAGATACTCAGTAAGTGTGAGCTGAAGACGTGGACTGCTGGGGGTGAGGAACGTGCCTTCTTCTGATAGCGTGGGTTGTGAGCACTGCTCCCAGAGTAAGCGAGATGAGGAGGTGTGCCTCGTGAAACCCACAAGGGGGAGGCTATGGAGCAGTCGCTATCCTCTTAGCCATCTTTACATGTTTTCTCCCATGCTTTACTGTGCAAACATAGGCATGGATTTAAGAGAATTCCATAGGGCTACCAGGTTTTTTTTTATATAGTGTGGTCAAAGGACAAAAATAAAATACAACTTAATCTATTTTCAAATAAATGTAAAAACGAAAGAAAAAATTAGAATTTAAAAGGACTATAGTGAATTAATAGGGGCTATAGAGATGACTGAGTGATTAAGAGCGCTTGCTCATATTCTAGAGGACTGAAATTCTGTTCTGAGCAGCCACAGCAGGCAGCTCACAAGCACCTTAACCAGCTCCTGGGTCTCTGACACCCTCTTCTGGCCTCCATGGGCCACACGGTGCACATACTCAGACACATAAAAGTAATCAGATAAAATCTTTTCTAAGGAATATAGTGAATCAATGAAACTCAACAAATAGTATCATTATTCTCTACATTTGGGGTTGCAGTTATGGAGCGTTTCTTAAGATAAATATATCACATAACATAAAATTATAGTCTATAATTTTCACATGAAGGTCTGCGTGCTTTTTAGAAAATTCAATTATTAATAATTTTAATTACATATATTCTAATGTTGTAAATTGTTTTTATAAGTAGTACTTTTTGACATTTGACCCTATCCTCAGTCTTCTCTGCTTTTTGGTCTTTCATAAGAACTTCTTAGAAATATTAATGTGGCATTTTTAACATAATTGATTAAATAGCACTACTAAATATATAAGTAGATGAATGTACATTTTCATATTTCCTTTTCTGCTCTTCATTATTGGGTTTCTGATTTGTATTACTTGGTAAACATGCATGAGAACTGATTCAAGACAGAAATGGAAGAAAGAAAGACAGTGTTGCTGTCCCTAAGATAATCCACTGTGACCGTGTGGGTTCTTCCTCTGCAAAACCAGGAGTTACAGCATTTTAGCTCCAACCTCATGGCCATGCCATCTGCTTTCAGCCCATTAGTTGGTGTCTTACAACGTCTTTATGTCTTACCATAACCAATGCAGCACCAGTGCCACTTGTGTCATCTTGTGCACCTCTACTTGACTTCCTTCCTGGCCTGGTCATGGATCCTTGGCCACCATTTCACTATATGTGCACTTAACATAAGGCAGCTGGTCAGAACAGGAGAGAAAGGGTGGAGGGACAGAGGGAGAAAGAGGGAGAAAACAGTGAGAAAAGAGGGAGGGAGAAAGAGAGAGAACATGACACATTCTATCACATATGAATGCCCAGAAATAACCATGTTTCTCACACTATGGACACAAGGACAAGAAAAGCTCTCTGCAAGAGAGAAAAGGATAAAAAGAGGAGATATGGTGAGCTCCCTTTGCCTTTGATTCCACCTGTCTTCGTGTACTGGGGGATGACACACCTCTACATATCTCCTGGGCTGAGGCTCACTTGTCCATTCCTGCCACGTATAGCCTGGAATCTCTTGACTGTTGCCCATTCAGACAAAGGAAGTCTTCATTTCTGAGAGTATTATAAAAGCTAAAGCTAGTAGAGCAGCACAAAAAGTTAGGAAGCAAAGAACAAATGTTGTTATGTCTTCATCCAATGTACAAAGCCATTTGATATCTTAGAAAGAACCTCAGTAAGAAAGTTTATTTGCATAAAGTATTGGATGTTTGGGAAACTGCAGATACCGAGACAGAGCAATGCTGAGGAAAGGCAGTGTCTCTGTGGCTTCAACCTGTTGCACAATTCCTCCCACGTTTCCTTCCACTGCTTCTCCTGCCAGTCAGCAGGTCCTTCCAATAACCAAGGACATAAGAACGGGGGAGAGTGTCTCTGTGGTAGGAGTGGAGATGGAAGGCTGAGTAGGTGGCAAAAAAAAAACCTGGCTATCAGCTTCAGAAAAAAAAACCAACACATTTTTTGCTTATAATGCTACAAGTGACACTAAGTGGCAAACTGGCAGAAAGTGCATGGAATATGTGCACTTGGGATTTGGAAAACTGATGAGCAGACAGGAGCATCCAGGCATTAAACCCACAGCCAAGCTCCTCCTCAGAGATGACAAATCACAGGTTGAGCTTCTCAATTGCCTGTGGATACAGGCATTAAGAGAAAAGTCAACGAACTAAAAATCCTCTGTGTTAATCACATTACAATGAGTCTTGTTATTTTTGCAAGCTACCCGATGCATAATAACTACACTTCTGTGAATCGGATCCTCAGACTCTCCTTATTTTGTGACATTCGTGGCAGTGAAGGATACAGATGTAGAGTAATTGCGGAATTAAAGTTAGCTCACTGGGCACAAACAAGTTATAATGAATGGCAATGGTGACCCTTGGGAAATCACAGCTAGTGATTATAACTAACCAATCTCAACAACTTGATATGGCTATCCAGCATAATTAAAAAGGAAATATGAAATCAATAATGACATTAAGGTATACATTTAAGCTTTTATGTAAATATCTTCACACAAATTAATTCAGATAATAATGGATATAAACTGCAATGCTGACACTACTTTGAATCTGCTTGTCGAGGGTTTGTTTTTCATTTTTGAAAATTATTTTTTAGTATTATAAAATATCTCAAGAAAAATTTTAGAGTGTAAAAAGAAAATTATAATTACTGAAATTCTATCACAGTTGATAATTTCATAGTATTATTTTTCTTCATTTGTTGGCCTGATACTTTGAAGAACAGACAGAATTACAGGTGATAACAAGGTCCATGGGACAGTGTTAGAAAAACATGGCAGTCACTCTCATTTTGTAGATTACATTTGATTTTCTTATTGATATGCATTTTAACTTTGATGAAATCTAATATATCTACTTTGTCGTTTATATTTTGATATTATACTAAAAAAACCATTGTCTTATTTAAATATATATCAACACTATTACAAATTTAACACTGCTAGAGATTTTCAATCAGGAATATTTAGTAACATTTTCTTCTATTAATTTAAAACTTTAATTTCTAGCATTTATGTCTATGGCTGATAGCAAGTTAATCCGGGTAGACAGAGTGAGTTCTGTGGCACCACTTCATCCTCAACATGTGAATATCCTCTTACTTGGGAACATCCTCAACACGTGAACAACCTGTACATGTGAGCACTCAGTTGTTCAGTGGCACTTTTGTAAAGACTATTTTTCCCTATTGAATGATGTGGGCATTGGTGAAACCTCACTTGAGCAAAGACATACATCTGGATTCTCAATTCTGTTTGCTAACTTACACATCAATCCTTTCGCAATACCATACCCTTTAGGAAAATACAGCTTTGCAGTATGTTTTGAAATTTTGAAGTATGTGTTCTTCAACTCTGCTTTTTTCCAAGATATTTGGCTATGTGGGATTATGGCAATGTTAAGATTATCTTGTCAATTTCTTCAAAGAAGTCATCTAAGCTTCTAATGGGGGTTACGCTGAATTTTAATGTTGTCTTTTAGTTCTTTCAACAATATTTTGTAGTTTGTAATGTGTAAACATTACAGTTATTTTTCAATTTACTTTTAATAGTATGATTTTCTTGGCTTTGTTCTCATACCATTAATTACTAATATACAGCAATACTGTTATTGTTTACTGATTTTGCAGACTACACATTGTTAAACTTCATTATTTTTTATGAATTTGCCTTTTTGATGTGGGTTCCTTATGATTTTTCATTTGTAAATACACATCACCTGCAAATAAACAGTGGTGTTTCTTTTTAAACAACCTTGGTGCTTTCTATTATATGCCTTGATGAACTGCAGGGCCAGAGTCTTCAGTGTTAAACAGTAATAAATGGGACTAGGCATTCTTATTTCACATTAAAGTCTAAGAATTGAGGTCACTAGCAAAATTTTACCAAGTTTGAGAAAATTCCATTGTGTTAATTTGGTGTGTGTGTGTGTGTGTGTGTGTGTGTGTGAGAGAGAGAGAGAGAGAGAGAGAGAGAGAGAGAGAGAGAGAGAGAGAGAGAGAGAGAGAAGGGGAATACGCTTTGTCAATGGTTGTCCTGTGTCTATTGATATGATTATGGCTCTTTAGTCTTTTACTCTATGAATAAAAAAAAAGGTACTTAGTACATTGATTTTCACATATCTAGCAAGCTTTATATTCCTTAGATGAACTCCACTTGTCTGTGGTTTATATGACTGTTTTGTGTGTGACCACTCACTGTGTTAGCTTCTGCTGGTAGTCTTGTTTTTAAAGGATGATTTTGATTTTTGTTGTTTTCTATCAGCCTGAGCCGATAGAGCTTCCCATTCTTTTCTACTGCTTAGGGAAGTTTGTGACACACTGGCATGGCATTCTTTTCTTCAGCACCTTGAATATTCTATCCTCTGACCCCTGCCTTAACAGTTCTGGAGAAAAGACAGCTCTAGTACTACCAACCCTTCATATCCTCCTGGTTGACTTGTCTTGGATGTGCTAAGGTCCTCTTTTCTCCTCCTATAGCCTGTGTGTCTAGGTACAGCACATAAAGTCATTCTATTCTTTTTCTGTCTGTCATCTAATTTGGGAAAGTTCTAGTTGGTATTTTTCAAATACCCCTCTGTATCTTTCTTTCCCAGCTCACCCCCTCTCATCCAAGGGCATCAGAGGGCAGACTGTGATGTCCTCTGTGATGCCCAGAGGCCTCAAATGTACTGTTGGTTTTATTCTATTCTCTTATCTGTTTTGTAGACTACATAATGAAGCGGTAGCCTTCTTTAGTGTTATTGATCTTTCTTCTGCCAGCTCAGAAACACTTTTAAGTGTTTCTGGTAAAATTTTCATTTCTATTTTCAAATTTATTAACTCCTGAGTTTTTAGTCATCTATTTTTATAGTCTATTGTGTTAATTTATTGGCATTCTTTATTTGGCAGGTCATTGTCTCATATTTTCATTTGCTTCTTTAGACATGGGTCCTTGGTTCATTAGATGCATTTGTAACAACCAATTTAAATCCTTTGTGTGGTTAGTCTAACACAACATCTCCTTCAGAACTGGGTCCTATGTACTGCTTGTGTGAAATATAGTAACCTGGTTCAGTTCTTTGTGTTTCTTTTAACTTTTCGGTCACAGTCGTAATCTACTCTAGGTAATCTTTTAGGTAATCTAATGGGAAAACTCTGTAAACCAGACACTTCCCATTACCATCTTTCTGGCCTACTTGTTTTGGTTCTATTGTTCCTATTTGTTTAGTGGCATTCCTGGAACAATTCTTAAAAACCTGAAATCTAGGTTGTGTGCAGCTAAGGAAATTTCTCTTGATATATCCTAGTGTCTGTTAATGGTTAAACAAACCATGTGCCCTGGCTGGTGCTGACTCGCCCTTGCTTTGCTGAAGTCTCTCCATGTGTGGCAGAGCACATGCAGTGCTCCAGTCTACATGTGTGACAGAGCACATGCAGTGCTCCAGTCTACATGTGTGACAGAGCACATGAAATGCTCTATGTACATGTGTGACAGAGCACATGAGATGCTCCAGTCTACATGTGTGACAGAGCACATGAGATGCTCCAGTGTACATGTGTGACAGAGCACATGAGATGCTCCAGTGTACATGTGTGACAGAGCACATGAGATGCTCTATGTACATGTGTGACAAAGCACATGAGATGCTCGTCTACATGTGTGACAGAGCACATGAGATGCTCCAGTGTACATGTGTGACAGAGCACATGAGATGCTCCAGTCTACAAGTGTGACAGAGCACATGAGATGCTCCAGTCTGCATGTGTGGCAGAGCACATGAGATGCTCCATGTACATGTGTGACAGAGCACATGTGGTGCTCCAGTGTACATGTGTGACAGAGCACATGAGATGCTCCAGTGTACATGTGTGGCAGAGCACATGAGATGCTCCAGTGTACATGTGTGACAGAGCACATGAGATGTTCCAGTCTACATGTGTGGCAGAGTACATGAGATGCTCCAGTGTACATGTGTGGCAGAGCACATAAGATGCTCCAGTGTACATGTGTGACAGAGCACATGAGATGCTCCAGTGTACATGTGTGACAGAGCACATGAGATGCTCCAGTGTACATGTGTGACAGAGCACATGAGATGCTCCAGTGTACATGTGTGACAGAGCACATGAGATGCTCCAGTCTACATGTGTGGCAGAGCACATGAGATGCTCCAGTCCGCATGTGTGGCAGAGCACATGAGATGCTCCAGTGTACATGTGTGACAGAGTACATGAGATGCTCCAGTGTACATGTGTGGCAGAGCACATGAGATGCTCCAGTGTACATGTGTGACAGAGCACATGAGATGCTCCAGTGTACATGTGTGACAGAGCACATGAGATGCTCCAGTGTACATGTGTGACAGAGCACATGCAGTGCTCCAGTCTACATGTGTGGCAGAGCACATGCGGTGCTCCAGTCTGCATGTGTGGCAGAGCACATGAGATGCTCCAGTGTACATGTGTGGCAGAGCACATGAGATGCTCCAGTCTGCATGTGTGGCAGAGCACATGAGATGCTCCAGTCTACATGTGTGGCAGAGCACATGAGATGCTCCAGTCCGCATGTGTGGCAGAGCACATGAGATGCTCCAGTGTACATGTGTGACAGAGCACATGAGATGCTCCAGTGTACATGTGTGACAGAGCACATGAGATGCTCCAGTGTACATGTGTGACACAGCCCATGCAATGCTTCAGTTGCTTCCAGCTCACCTTAGTGCCTTTATGTCCTGCTTAGGAGAGAGTCAAGGGCATCCTTAGGAGAGGAATCAGGATATATCTGGTATTTTATGGGCATGAACAGAGCCATGCTCATGCACATGACTTTGTAGATTGCCAGGAATACAGACAAGCTTTCCTAACCCTCTGTGGTGATTTACCCTATATATGTAAGTTTCGATCAAGCCCTCCCATTCCATAGGTGTTAAATAATTGGCGATTATTGTTTTTTTAAAAACTTGCTAGGTATAGTGAGCTTTCTAGAATGGGTGCCAAATATGATTAATTAGTAACAAATGCCCTGTGAATGGGACTTTTCTAGAGAAGTGTGAAGCACATCAAATAATGGCAATGCTCTCAGAAGGGGCTTTTCTGGAGAGTTCTACACCCGTTCATGCCAGGTTTCACAGTAGTGAGTCTGCTAGTGTTTAAAGCTACCGTACAGGGCTTTCTCTCTCTCTCTCTCTCTCTCTCTCTCTCTCTCTCTCTCTCTCTCTCTCTCTGTCTCTCTCTTCCTCTCTCTGTCTTCCTTTCTCTTTCTCTCCTTCTCTATCACACACACATACACAAATACATGCATACATGCATACATACATACTTATACACATGCACACACACATACACAAACACATGCACACATGCATATACACACACTTACACATACACAAACAGATGTACACATACATATACACAAACAAACAAACAAACATGCACACAGATGGGAGGATGAGTAAAAATGTCACAAAGGTCACTGATGTTTCTCAGATTTTATATTTTCTAACTAAGACTTTTGAAAGTTTGTTTTCATAACTTCTGCAAGTGTTCTTAATTTTCTGGAGAAGAAGTTTGGGGATGTCCTCACTCACCATTCTGGAAATGCTTTCTTTTATCAGAGTTTAAAATTTAACAATTTGAAATGTATTTCTATATTAATGAATGAAATATGGCAATGCACTCATTCATCTACTATGTAGAACCATGTGGTGTTATAATATAACTGTGTCATAGCATTATGCAAGATACTCTCTACTTCCTGATTGTATGACTGACTGACTGACTGACTGACTGATGATCCATGTTCTCAAGGAGCTCAGATGCTACCAAGAGAGGCAGGTTGGCTGCCTACCAAGATGCCTTCTAGAAAGGCAATCATTATCTCTGTGATTTTACTCTGGTGCCAAGTCTGGCCTTTAGCTTTGCAGACTCAGCTAAAAGTCATCTATCACAGCCTAAGTGAGGCTATATCTCTGGGACACATTCTCATTAACCCAGACCATATGGATCAGAACACCAACTTATTAATTCATGCTAAAAATGATAAATGCTATGAGGACCACAGCCATTGTACCAGCATGTCTACTGTATTTTTCTGCTGTAGGAAATCTTTCAAGACACTTTCAAGAATTTTCTAAGCTAAACACAGAAGCAATACAACAAAATTTGTTATAAAATCCTGGTATTATTGAAACAACAAGGCTTAATTATCTATTAAGACCTTAACTTCTGCATGTTCCTCCTGATAAAGGAGGCTGGAAACAATGAAAATCTTATCTTATAGTCTTCTATCTAAGGCTCTTACTTGACAGGAGAGTGTAGAGAAGAGAGAAGGAATAAGCACTTTTATTCTTTCTTTTTGTGTCTCCTTAGTTTAGAAGAGAGAGACTCAGAAGAAGCTAGGCTAGCACAGTCTTCTGGGTAGAGGGAAGGCTGATGTTTTTTATTAAAAAGGAACAGTTCAATCTGAGAAGACATAGTTTCTTTGATGCTAAGAAAGATGAAAAGGGAACAGGTATTCCAAAAGTGGTCCTCCAAAAGACACAGGCCTGTGACTTCCTCTCAGAGAAGTAGACATTGTAAGTGAGCAGCACCTGCCTGCCCAGAGGTGCCCGGTTCCTGAATGTCCCACTCTAGCTATGAAAGTGAAGATCAAGAGGCTAAACATCACAGGTTCAGCTTCTGTGAACTAGGGAATGTGTAAGATTTCTCATTATAAAATATGGCTGAACTTTAATGTCTTAAGTGGCTTCTTACGTATGATGTCAGTGCTGTCTCAGTTCTTTGAGGTTTGGATGGCCCTTGGTTGAGTTCTGTTTGTGGAGATCTTTGTCTATACAGGCTGGCCCTGGACAGCACCTTTGGTGGATGTATTTTAAAAGCTTTGGCTTCAAACCGCTCAAATCAGCTTTACAGCCAGATGCTTTCTCTGAGTCATCTCAGTATTGTGGCCACATTGTACCTCTATCACCAACTTTTATATTCATTCTATTTACATTAGACAAGCTATGTGACATTTAAAATCCAGATAACATAAAAACATTCCCGATTCTCCTCCTTTTCCTTTTCCCAGAGGGCAGTCTTCTAACTCCCCTTAATTCTAGAATCTTTGTTCTATCTCCCCCAATTCCTGGAATTACTAACAATTTCTGACACACCCACTCACAGCACTTTTCCTCCTTTCTATCTTCAACGATCCTTAGGAGTTGCTAATTTCCCCAGTTAACATCATTGTCCTCTACTCATTCTCCTGATCACACTGCTCCAATTATTTCATGTTTTTCTTATTTCCATCTCTTCCACCTGTGCAGGTTGCAGGTAAAATGGGAAAAATCAGATAACTAATATGCAGGCACACCGAGCTTCCAGATTTCACAAGACGCTTTGCTCCTCTGAAATAAGGCTATTGTTAGAGGTCAGACAGCTGATGAGAAGCTCTGAAATATTTCCACAAGGCGTACAAGAAGCAAGCTCCACTGACCACCGAGATTCAAAAATAACCTTTAATGAGTGTTCGCACGACCCGCTGCACTCCCTTTTGACAACAACACAAAGAAAAGGGACCCACAGCTTTCTCATTAGTCTGTATCCTTTCCCACTTTCTGTATAGAAGAGAAGAAGAAACTTCTGTTACCTTTCTTTTGGACATCAAGTACATGGTAATGCATTTCTATGAAAACATCTCTTACATTCAAAGAGATGGCAACCCAGAGCCATGTTAAAAATCCATGTAGAGGTCACTTAAGATTTAGCCTGATATCCTGCTGTGTGCTCAGGCTGTCTGTTTAATCTGTCTTTAAGAGAATAACATAACCAATCTTATTTGCCCTGGATTTTTCATATAATTAGCATGTACAGCCTAAGCTAACGCATAGCTGTAATCTTAAAGTATGTATTATTTCATGCCTCCAACTCAGAGAGCAATGAATGTGTATTTGTATGCTTGTTATTGCAACCATTTGCTGAAGGCAGCAAACAGGTCAAATGCAACGTATACAACAAATATTCACCATAAATGTCAGTGTATGAGTATTTCTTCAAAAGGGTATGTTTGTCATTCTGAGTGCTTCGGTCGGTAAGTTAAATTGCTTGTAAAACTCTGCTAAGGACTGGAGAGATGGCTCAGCGGTTAAGAGCACTGACTGGTTTTCCAGAGGTCTTGAGTTCAATTTCCAGCAACCAAATGGTGGCTGACAACCATCTGTAATGGGATCTGATGTACTTTTCTGGTATATGTCTGATGACAGTGACAGTGTACTCATAGTAAAAAAAAATAATATTTAAAAAGAAAACTCTGTTAAAGATTTTTGTAAACTCTTCCTCATTCATTTCCTATGCCATGATTTCTGTGCTGTCCAATCAATAGAGAAAAAACTGTTTGTTAGGGACAACACTTAGGTAATCAGAACAGGTCAGCCATACCTCCCTTATAGACTTCAGACAGGCTGAAACCCATAAGCTACAGGCAGGTGGATGATGTGTTGGAAACAGAAGTGGGGGCTTCACAGTTGTGCTCTCTCTTGGTCAAATTAATTTAAGCAGATGTGCTGGGCTTTCTTCCATTAATGTGGCACCAACACAGTTTGGGTCCTCAGAGGCTGCCCTTTTAACCAACGCACAAATACCATTAAAAAAAAAAACATCAAACAAAAGCAAAGTAGTCCTCACTATCTAGAAATACAGCAAATTAAAAATGTTGCTCCTTAGCAAAATGGCTATTGCCTTCACAGCAACCCTTGGAAAGGGAAGCCAAGTGTTGTGTACTCGGGCAATGAATGTTAACACAATGTTAATATTGCTAAGCAAAATTGTTAATCTGACCATGGTGAAATTCAGTTTCATAGGAGTATCTGGCTACAAAAAATAAATTTAGAGGAGCCAATCTGTGTGCATGTATCTTGCTAAAAATTAAGTTTAATGGTAATTAAGAAGACTAGGCTAACATTTAAGGAGAATGGGGAGTCATTCATTTGTATAGGACACTGATAGTCCTCATGGCCCAAGACATTGCTTATAGTTTGTACCTATGTTACATGGAAGTCACCACATCAGAGTGAAGGTGTTACATAGAAGTCTCTAAAAATAGACACTCAAATGTGCATAACTCACAAGAGAAAGAAGGGGGAAGAAGATGAAAGAAGGTACAGATATTAAATGACTACTAGGAATCTTCATGTATATGATATAAAATTCCCATAAACTATCAATGTCAGTGTCATTAAGACAGGCATTAATGGGATAGTGTTCAAGAGTATGGTCTTTAGAACTGCAATATCTACACCTAAAGCCCGACTCTGTGCTAGCACTGCCTCTGCATCTTCATTCTTGAAAGGGAGATTCCCAACTAATGGCAGTGTGATGGTTTGCATATACTTAGCCCAGAAGTGGCACTATTAGGTGGCCTTGTTGAAGGAAGTGTGTAACTGGGGGGAGGGGTTGAATCCATCCTCCTAGTTGCCTGGGAGACAGTCTTCTCTTGTATGCAGTTAGATCAAGATGTAGAACTCTCAGTTCCTTTTCCAGATCCATGTACACCTGGATGCTGCCATACTTCCCACTGTAATGATAATAGACTGAACCTCTGAAATTGTAAGCCAGCCCTAATTAAATTTAAATGTTGCCCTTTGTAAGACTTGTCTTGGTCATATTGACTCTTCATAACAATGGAAGCCCTAACTAAGACAGAGCTGTACATCCAGACAAATCATTGCAAGTTGAAAATCCTGCACGTAGAAAATGAACTTAATACAACTAGCTTCCTTAAATACTAATCAGAGCAAATATGGAACAAAACTCCTGACCTTTGCACAACTTTTTACTACAGCTGCTTCAAATTTCTATTTCATATTTTTTCATATTTCTATACTCATATTTGACAGTTTCAAATCAGATTAACATCTCTCATTACTTTTATGCATCTATGTCCAAGAAGTTGCAATTTCCACCCCAAATGAGACTCTTGATGGAATAAATTGGTTTATTTGTGTTTTCAAAAATTCAAAATCAACTTTCATTAGTCACTACACTGTACATGTTTAATGTGTAGTATAAACAGATGATCCAAGATTAGCCAGGCAAATAATAGAAACAGGAGTTATAATCTTAATTTGCCATTAGATATTATTGTCCAGGAAAGTAAGGATTATATCTTGATTCACTTACAACATTGTATCTAGAACAGTGTAGTGCCTGATACATATGACCATTCAATAACTACCTGAGGAGAAAGAGGAAAGACAGAGAGGAGGGAGGAAGTGGAGCAGAGGGGAGGGAGAAATGGGGAGATAGATGAGCACCAGCCCGATCTCTTGTCTCAGCTTCCTAGTGACTTTCACACCCTTCTCTCACAAACATCGGGGATGTTTGACTTGCCTTTATATTGCCATGAATTTGGTGCTCAGGAGGCCCAGGGCATGTAACCCCTGACTTGCCAAGTGCTTTGAGTTTTACTGAACTAAAAAAACAAAATTGTAGCTAGGCAATTAGGAACAAGTATGTGTCACAGGGCCACAGACTCCCCCATCACCTACTGTCCTGAGTCAGCCTCCTGGGAAGATGGGCCTTCAGGACAGGGCTAAGTTTTCCACTGTGATTACTTTTGTTTCTTGAGAAGTTTTTTACATTACCTTATATATAAAAGAGTTATAAAATCAAATATTTAAAACAAATTAGGAAGAAATTTATGTTAACACCATTATCGGATATGCACACATTTTACATATATAATATATCATGATGTATATCAGGTATATGCATGATATACATAATCTTTTTACTATTAAAGATCAATGAGAAAAAATAAATAAAAAAAATTTTAAAAAGATCAATGAGATGAATGTGCTTGTTTATTTTCACATAACAAATGAAACCTTGGTTGAAGTTTTGGTACTAAGGATGCAGAGAACTTCCAACATTTCCCAGGGATGATTGATGCTTTGATTCGTAACCATGAGTGCTCATCTTACTTTGGACAAATATGTAGTACAACATGGCAGAAGTATACCTAGGGTCATTTGAGAAATTGTTGGAAATTCTTCAGTAATCCAAACCCAAAATGCATTTAACAAACTCTTATGAAATTTGAATCACCAACTCAAACAGTCATTTTAAAAATCCAATATTCTAGCACAATGCATTCCAAAGATATACTGGTTTGATATTTACATGCAGAAGAATGACAGAAGGAAAATATTGGAAGTCTTTGTTTTCCATAATTAAACCATATGTTTCCATAACAGCAGAAATCTGTGTACATGGAGTAAAAACACAGCACCTCACAACAGACAATAGACTGAGACAGACAATAGAAAAACACTGCACCTCACAACAGACAAAAGTCTGAGCAGAACCATTTGAGGCAGAGTAGTTGTGTGGTGTGACACCACTGCACAGTGTAACAGCCTGGTATACACAATTAAAGTGTCAGTGAACTCCCAAGATGCAACATGGGCAAGCTCTAGCAGAGATCTCCTGGTTCATGGCACCAAGCACGATAGATTTTTAATAAATTACTGACTATTACATATTCAGAAACTTCACTAGTGGCAAATTTTTCATAATCTCCACATGTATGTGTACTAGTGACCCACAGTTTAAGAGGACAAGTTTTAGGACATGAGTCTGTACATCAGACAAACAGCAAACAGCAAGCTTGTCCCAGTAATGGTCTTTCTCTACTGTCAGGTTTCCCTCTGAAGAAATGGCTCTGTCCTAAGAAGCCAAAACAGAATACAGGGGGGATTATTATGTAATAAAGGGTACACTTCACAATAAAAGAGATAACTTATTTATGAAAAAAGCAACCTTTAATGATATAAGGCAAAAATGCTAGAAGCTCAGTAACATTAGACCTTTTGAAACAAAGTATTTAATGGTTTCCTATTTACATATAATAGTTACATATAAATATTTATATATACATATAAATATTTACATATACATATAAATATAAATATTTATATATTTATATGTAAATATAAATATATTTTTTACAGTGTATTTTGATCATATTCACTATCCATCCCTTATTCAGATCCACTCCTGCCTTCATACTCCCAAATCTTCTTGTCCTTCTGAGAAATTACCCATTGGCTCCAAAGGACCCCATATTCTTCATTGTACTCTTGGATATGGAGCTATCCACTCAACTGTGAACCTACCAGGAGCCACCCCCTTTAAAATCGCTGACCAACCCCACTCCTAAAAGCCATCACCTTCTCATAGGTCCTCCAGGAGGGGTGGAAGCTCAAGAACTACTTCCCACCATGCAGGAGGCCGTTACTGGCTCACTATGCCTGCTGTGAGTTCATGAGTGTGTTGGTCATCTTGTCTATCTATGCCAAGACTTAGCATAGTATCTTGATCTTTTCTTCCCAGTCTATCTTTTGTAACACAGATTACATTTCATGGTTTTCTACCTATGAAATAACAAACCAAAACATCTTTGGGGGAATGGAGAGATAGCTCAGGGGTTAAGAGAACTTATTGCTCTACCAAAGAACTGGAAGTTCAGTTCCCAGCACCAAATCAGGTGGCTCACACATATTTACAACTTCAGCTCCAGGTAATATGACACCCACTTCTGACATCCATGGGCACTTATGTACACATGCGCGCGCGCACACACACACACACACACACACACACACACACACACAGAGAGAGAGAGAGAGAGAGAGAGAGAGAGAGAGAGAGAGAGAGAAACAATAGAGGGTTGTCCAGTCTCTCCACATCTATTCAATATAGCTATTTGATGTTTTACCTAGAGCAGTAAGACAAACTGAAGGAGATCAAGATATCTGAACTATAGGCATACAATCAAAGTATCTTTTTTGTCTTTTTTATTGGATATTTTATTTACATTTCAGATGTTATCTCCTTACCCCATTTCCCACCCCACCCAGGAAGATCCTATCCCATCCCCCCTCTTCCTGCCTATATCTGTATGTGCCTCCACCCATTCCCACCTCCCCACCCTCGAATTCACCCACACTGGGGCATCCATCCTTTACAAGACCAAGGATCTCCTCTCCCATCTATGCCTGACAAAGCCATCCTTCTCTACACATACAGCTGGAGAAATGGGTCACTCCCTATATGCTCCCAGGCTGGTGGTTTAGACCCTGGGATCTCTGGTTGGTTGGTATTGTTACTCTCCCTGTGGGGCCACAAACCCTTTCAGCTCCTTCAATCTTCTCTCTAACTCCTTCACTGGGAACCCCATGGTCAGTTCAATGGTTAGCTGGGAGCATCCACCTCTGTATATGTTAGGCTCTGGCAGACCTTTAAGGAGACAGCTATATCAAGCTCCTGTCAGCATGCTCTTCCTGACATCCACATCAGCATCTACCTTCGGTGGAAGAGTCTCAAGATGGCCCCTCCTTCAGTTTTTGTCCCACACTTTGTCTCCAAATTTAATTCCATGAGTATTTTGTTACCCCTTCTAAGAAGGACCAAAGCACCCACATTTCTTCCTTCTTCATGAGCTTCATGTGGTCTGTGAGTTCTATCTTGGGTATTGAGAGCTCTTGGGCTAATATCCAATTATTGCGTGAGTGAATGAATACCTTGTGTGTTCTTTTGTGATTGAGTTACTTCACTCAGGATGATATTTTCTAGTTCCATCCATTTGCCTAAGAATTTCACAAATTCATTGTTTTTAATAGCTGAGTAATACTTCATTGTGTAAATGTACCACATTTTCTGTATCCATTCCTCTGTTGAAGGACATCTGGGTTCTTTCCAGCTTCTGGCTATTATAAATAAGGCTGCTATAAACATAATGGAGCATGTGTCCTTGTTATATTTTGGAGGGTTTTCTGGGTATATGCCCAGGAGTGGTATAGCTGGGTCCTCAGGTAATGCTATGTCCAATCTTCTGAGGAACCGCCAGACTGATTTCCAGAGTGGTTGTACCAGCTTGCAATCCCACCAACAATGGAGGAGTGTTCCTCTTTCTCCAAATCCTTGTCAGCATCTGCTATCACCTGAGTATTTGATCTTAGCCATTCTGACTGGTGTGAGGTGGTATCTCAGGGATGTTTTGATTTGCATTTCCCTGATGACTAAGGATGTTGAGCATTTCTTAAGGTGCTTCTCAGCCATTCAAGTTTCCTCAGTTGAGAATTCATTGTTTAGCTCTGTACCCCATTTTTAATAGGGTTATTTGGTTGTCAGGAGTCTAATTTCTTGAGTTCTTTGTATATGTTGGATATTAGCCCTCTATCAGATGTGGGATTGGTAAAGATCTTTTCCCAATCTGTTGGCTGCTGTTTTTTTCCTATTGACAGTGTCCTTTGCCTTACAGAAGCTTTGGAAATTTGAGGTCCCATTTGTCAATTCTTGATCTTAGAGCATAAGCCCTTGGTGTTCTGTTCAGGAACTTTTCCCCTGTGCCCAAATATTCGAGGGTCTTTCCCACCTTCTCTTCTATTAGTTTCAGTGTATCTGGTTTTTTGTGAAGGCCCTTTATCTACTTGGACTTGAGCTTTGTATAAGGATTTACAATATGCATTCTTCTACATGCTGGCCTCCAGTTGAATCAGCACCATTTGTTGAAAATACTGTTCTTTTTCCACTGGATGGTTTTAGCTCCTTTGTCAAAGATCAAGTGACCATAGGTGTGTGGGTTCATTTCTGGATCTTCGGTTCTATTCCATTGACCTTCCTGTCTGTCTCTGTACCAACACCATGCAGTTTTTATCACTATTGCTCTGTAGTACAGCCTGAGATCCTGGATGGTGATTCCCCCAGAAGTTCTTTTGTTGTTGAGAATAGTTCTTGATATCCCATGTTTTTTCTTATACCAAATGAATTTGAGAATTGCTCTTTCTAACTCTGTGAAGAATTGATTTGGAATTTTGATGAGGATTGCATTGAATCCGTAGATTGCTTTTGGCAAGATGGCTATTTTTAGTATATTAATCCTGCCAATCCATGAGCATGGGAGATCTTTCTATCTTCTGAGATCTTTTTTGATTTCTCTCTTCAGAGACTTGAAGTTCTTGTCATACAGATCTTTTACTTGCTTGGTTAGATTCACACCAAGATATTTTACATTATTTGTGACTATTGTGAAGGGTGTCATTTCCATAATTTCTTTCTCAGCCTGTTTATCCTTTGAGTAGAGGAAGGCTAGTTTTAGTGCAGAATTCTATCAGACCTTCAAGGAAGAACTAATATGAATTCTCTTCAAACTATTCCACAGAGTAGAAACAGAAGGAACACTACCCAGTTCGTTCTATGAAGCTACAATCACAATCATACCTAAACCTCACAAAGACCCAACAAAGAAAGAGAACTTCAAACCAATCTGTCTTATGAAAATTGATGCAAAAATACTCAATAAAATTCTTGCAAACCGAATCCAAGAACACATCAAAACAATAATCCATCATGATCAAGTAGGCTTTATCCCAAGAATGCAGGGATGGTTCAATATTTGGAAATCCATCAATGTAATCCACTATATAAACAAACTCAAAGAAAAAACAACATGATCATCTCACTAGATGCTGAGAAAGCATTTGACAAAATTCAACATTCCTTTATGGTAAAAGTCTTGGAAAAATTAGGAATTCAAGACCCATACCTAAATATAGTAAAAGCAATATACAGAAAGCTAGTAGCCAACATCAAACTAAATGGAGAGAAACTTGAAGCAATCCTGCTAAAAGCAGGGACTAGACAAGGCTGCCCACTCCCTCCCTACCTATTCAGTATAGTACTGGAAGTCCTAGCTAGAGCAATTAGACAACAAAAGAAAGTCAAAGGGATACAAATAAGAAAAGAAGTCAAAACATCACTCTTTGCAGATGATATGATAGTATACTTAAGTGACCCCAAAACTTCCACCAGAAAACTCCTAAACCTGATAAACAACTTCAGCATAGTGGCTGGATATAAAATCAACTCAAACAAATTATCATTATTTTTAAAAAAGTTCCTTACAGGTCTAAATTGAATAGAGGAAATGTTCAAGAAAATACCATAAATACAGAAACAGACTTACACACTTATGAGGAAAAGTCTGAATGCTGGCAATTAGTTTAGTCTGCCTTAAATTGATTCTCATTGAGCAACGCCCAGGAAATGTGAAATTTTCACCAGGAGTTGTTTTACATTCCCTGGGAGACTAATTTGTCAGGTTGACTCTGACCAAGGTCTGCTAATCAATCTAGATTTTTATGCTAACTTTAGTGTGGCCCTTGTTGGACTATACATGGCAAAGCCAACCTGGGTTTGTACAATCACAGTACCTGGCCCTATTTCTGTGTTTATAAAATATAAACTAATTCATTTTTTGTGATTTGTTCCTGTTTCAGAACTTAAGAGAAGACATGGGATAATATGTTAGAGACAAGGATAAATAGAACCTACGCCTTAAAAGATACACAAAAGACCTTTAACAAAATCCAACACCTCTTCATTATAAAAGTCCATGCCTGGTCTGGCCTCAGTGGGAGAAGATGTGCTTAATCCTTGAGAGACTTGAGGCCCCAGTGAAGTGAGAGGTCTTGTTGGAGTGGGGGGAGCACCCTCTGGGAGACAAAGGGAAGGAGGAATGGGATAAGGAACTGGGAGAGGGGGGCTGGGGGACAACTATTGTAATGTAAATAAATAAAATAACTTTTTAAAAAACAGTCCTACAGAGGTAAGGGATACAAGGGACACACCTTAAGGTAATAAAGGCAGTTTACAGCATAGCCAACACCACTTTAAGAAGAGAAACTCAAACAATTCCACTAAATTCAGGAACAAGACAAGGTTGTCCACTCTCACCATATCTATACAACATAGTACTTGAAATCTTAACTAAAGCAATAAGACAACTGAAAATCAAGGGGATACAAATTAAAAAGGAAAAAGCCAAATATCTTTATTTGCAGATGATAAGTGACCCTAAAAATTCCACCTGAAAACTTCCTACAGCTGATAAACACTTTCAGCAAAGAAGCAGGATAAAAAAATAATTCATGGGCTGGAGAGATGGCTCAGGGATTAAGAGCACTGTCTGTTCTTCCAGAGGTCTTGAGTTCAATTCCCAGCAACCACATGGTGGCTCACAAGCATCTGTAATGGTGCTGGTGTCTCTGAAGACAGCCATAGTGTATTCATATAAATAAAAAAAAACTCAGGGAACCCTGCTGAAGAGGAAGTGGAAAGAGTGTAAGAGTGGGGCAGGGGGAGAGGATACCAAGGAAACAAGGCCCTGTAAATCAACAGGATCCACGTACACAGGAGCTTTCACAGGGCCTGCATGTGTCTGTACTAGATGAGTCCTAGAGCTGAGAGGAAAAGTGGACACATGCCCCCATCCCTAACTCTGAAGCTATGTCCCATTGATAACTTGCAAATGAAAATGTAATATTCTCCAAGAGAGCCTTGGTGAAACAGACTACTCTTAAGGGTAGGATGCACACCGAGCACTACATGACCAACAGAAAGCAAGATCCAAGGGACTCATTAGAGGCTCCTTGGTTCAGAATGGTTTCTATCTCATTTATTTTATTTTAATCTCTCCCTCTGCTTCTCCTTTCTTCCCTCGCCCTTCCTCCCTCCTGCCTTTCTTCCCTTTCTTCTTTCCTCACTCTACCCTACAAATACTTTGTGTATATGTTATGGCTTCCAGTTTAGTGTTTTTATGGGATTCCTAAGTGTTCAAAAAAGTGGGTCTCTGTGCTTGTTTCATGTGCCTTTTCAGGGCTCTTTTCCTTCTGTTTGTTTTATCCAATTCCAAAAATATTAGTTTTGTTTTATCTTATATTTTGTTTTATTGTTATCCTTTACAAACCTGTTTGTTTTTTAGTGAGAGACAAAAGAACGGGGTGGATCCAGATGGGAGAGGAAGTGAGAAAGAACTGGGGGGAGTAGAGGGAGGAGACACTGTAATCAGAGTATATTATGTGAAGTGAGAAAAGCTTTTTCTATCAAAGGGGAGAAAAGGGGAAAAAGTGATAAACAAATTATTTTTGAATGTTCAGTTGTTTTCCACTAGGGAGGCAAAGCTTGACTGGGAGAAAAACATCCCAGGTCTACACATCTATCAAAGACTGTACCAAAGACACAAAAGAAGCTTCATACCAAACCATTATGCACATGAAACGACTCTTTGCATCGTTAGTCATCAGGGAGATGCATAGGGAAGCAGTGAAATAGCGCTGTAGCCACTGAATGGCTCTGCTGAAGGGCAGGCAATGCCAATCGTGTTCAGAGACACAGAGAAGGTAGAGCTAATCCCCAATGCTTGTCAGAATGTGAAGAAGCAGAAAAGGCGAAGATAACCCCACTGCTTGACAGATGAAAAGCTGTGCAGCCACTTCCGAAAACAATCTGGCAGTTGCTTCAAAGCTCAAGAAGAACTCGCCATATGTCCAATAAATTCCAATCCTCCGTGTTTGCCCAAGTAATGTGAAAATGTGTGTCAACACAAAGGCTTGTGCAATGAATGCTCATAGCAGCCTTATTCCTAATAGCTGAAACGCAAGAGAACATAAATGCCCACTAACAGTAGAGTAAGGGTGTTGTACCTGTGCCTATTCAATAATGAATAGGGTGTTGTACCTATTCAATAATGAAGAAAATGAACACAGCAGCACATTTGAAAAGCATGCTGGGAAAAAAGGCTGGAGACTTTATGCTATGTATTTCACTCATTATGAAGTTTTGGGAGAGTACACTCATTGATACCAGTGATTGGAGTTGGTGGTGGTAAGATATCAAGGGACAAGAAAGAAGTTTTAAGTGTGCTACAGACGTTCTTGAGACTGATGGTATTTATGACTGATGGTATTTACAAACATATTGCTTTTTCAAAACCTCGTGACCTGCATGCATGAAATGGATGCATTTTGTGTATAAGTTACATCTCTATAGAGTTAATTTTAAAAATTAAAGTAAGAGAAATGGCCAAAATATCCTGGCACATATTTTATTTTTCCCAGATGGGGTTTTTAAGGGAATTAAAGCACAGGCAAGTGAACTATGGCTTTCTAGCTAAACTGCAAATAAAGTCTAGGCTTAATGCAAAGGCATGGGGAAACTTAGAAAACATTATAAGTTTTTTAAATGTGCAGATTCATCCTTCTCAGGAGTTATGCAAGGCTGAGAAGGCTCTATGGTAATGTGGCCTGGGTGAGGTGGGCAGCAAAGGAGTCACTGTGTTGTCAACTGCCAGAGAAAATGGTGACCTAGTTCTTCACTGGTGCAGGCAAATTCTTGACTGTTCTAGATGGTTTTTAATACTCTAAAGAGTGAAGCTTTTTTTTTTTTTTATGTCTTTAAGAGTCTATTCCAAAGAATGATTATAACGAAAACATTCGGGTTTAAATGTTCTGTTCCTTTAGGCCTTGCTCACGTATGCCTTTGTGACACATCCAGGTCTGACTTCCTCTTTCAAGGCAAAGAATAGAAGTCCACCTCCCTCCAGTGATGAATAAGCACAAGAAAGCATTCTGAACAGAGCCACGTGTTTTGTGCGGAATTCAGATTTCTGCAGCACCCTCCCCGGGATGGTTTAAACCAGACACCTGTAGTGAGAGCAGCTGAGTCAGCAAATTCTCTCCTGTCCTGTGATTACACAGGAATGGAACTTTACAAGGTGCCAGTAGGCATTTAGCCCTCTGCTGTCCACAACCTTCCTGTGGCCCGAACTGAACTGGGCACTGGGAACTGTCCAGATATTTGGAAAACTGCAGTCAATCTGCGCTGTAACCTTTTTGTCCTTACTAAACAAATTTTCCATCTAGAAAACTAAACTTTACGGTTCCTTATGTATCCGAATTTTAAAGTCATAATCAAAGAATTCCAAGCTCCAACAACATTGATTTTTCTCTGCAAGTCTCCTGTGACTTTCAAGGAAAGAGTCATATATAATGAATTTTTAGATGTGTAAATGTTATCGGCGATGCAATTTGCCAGTATATCCTGGCAAGGGTAAGGAGCAGTGTTGGCCAAAAACTCCCTCGTTTCCCAGAGGCTGTAGATAATTCAACAACTTCACCCAAAAATTGATTTTGACAAAAGCCTTCCTAGAGCATTCTTGGTCAGGATCCCTCTTGCCACTCAGTCCCATTTTTCACCATGAAAAACAACATTCTATGAAAAATGAGCATATATTATCAGAAGAACAGAAGGGGGGATTCGCTCCTGCTGGGGAGATGAATGACCTGGGAGATCCTTGCTAGTACCCAACTTCTCTTGGGCTCTTGGCTTTTAAGATACATTGCAAAGTCTTGTGCAAAATGTTTCTAGGGTGTGTTCATTACAATGATCACTACCTGAAAATATTTAATTTTTGCTTCTGCTTTGAATCTTGTGAAGTCACATGTAAACTTGATCAGGATAAATAGGATTTCCATCCTTTTGATCACCATGCTCTTAAAAAATCGAACAGAGCCTGGTATGTACAACACCCTCGCAGTGTGTTGGATGACTGAAGAAACTGACAAATGAATGACTTTGTTTTATCCTGGCATCCCACCAACAATGGTTCCATTTATGTCTCTCCCCATGTCAAATGTCAACAGTTTATTTTTTTAAGTCATGACTTCTATATCATCAGTTGCTTGCAAACTTTAGTTTTTATGAAACTATCTTGATATGTATAAAGATATATGTTGCTAATCCCAATCTTAATAGATTCAAATTCAGTGGTATGTGTGCACTGAAGAATGCAGATGTTTAAGAGGTAATACATGTGAAAGCACTTAAAAATCAATGGTGTGGGGAATGTATGGATGTGAAATAGTGTAATACAGAAATGAAGGCAGACAGCTAGATGAACAGGTAGGGTAACAGATGATGCCAGAGAACTGTAGTAGTGGGCTTCCTAGAAAACAAACTGAAAGACATCTAACACATCTAAGCAGCCTCCAGAAACCCATTGCTCAGAGGAAGATCAAGGGTAGGACCTATGAGGTTTCTGTGGTATATACTTTTTCTACAAATTCTTTATTTTTAGGGTCAAGTTTTACAAATCTAAATGTTAAGATTTCATTCTTCTGTCAGCTGCTGGCAAGTAGGAAGCCTAAATATCTAATTTTGGGACTCTTAGTTTGATATTTTGATTATGTTCCAACAAGCCCCACATTTTCTGGGTCAGTTTGTACAGATTTTGGTTCTATTAAACAGATTTAACTTTCCAATTACATTGTCAAACACACCGAATTTCCCCACACACAGTGTTTAGTGTACCATGTTTCTCCAACTTATTATTTCTAAAGACAAGATTCATTATAAACTGATTTCAAATAAAGTTTTCACTTACTACTATTATGTTATAACTATGTCATGTCAATAAAGCAAATAAATATGTGCTGGAAGGCTGATGAGACCCAAAAGATCTGCTGTCAATTCTGCTAGCTCATTGAATATTCAAAAATTAATTTCACATGCTCCATACACTTGTCACTGTGCCAGGGATAAATGGATACAAACATTGTGTAAAGCCAGCCTTGAAAAGCTTATAGTTTGGTGGAGGAAGCTATTCTAGCGAGTTCCAAAATTATCTCAAAATAAATATTGGTTCCCTGGGTACCATGCTCAGGGGACCACACAGGCAGAGCCTGGATGTTCACAACTAAATCTATCTTAAGTCCAGAACAGTTTCTATTGCATGTTGCTTATCCAGTATATCCAAAAGGATCCCAAGTTTGCAGACCCAAAACTACCTCAGTGCCAGTCACAATCAGATGGTCCCAGGAATAATATTAGGGAATCCATAGAATCTGGGATTGTTACTAAGACTTCCCACAGAAGGCAAGCTTCTGTGTGTTTTAAATACCTCAAGCACCTTCTACACACTACTTACAATGCTGTCTTAATGTTCAGTTTTTATCTATATCTCCCAGACATGCCTCATTCTTGGGCTATATTCATGGATGACAGAATTACCTTTTAAATCCAAAATACTCAAGACACAGTTATTTTAATCTAAGATTTAAACTGATACTATGTTACAGCACATGGCCATCAACAAACAGAAAGAAAACTGAGCTTTTTAAAATAATCAAAATACACTTCATATTTTGAACTAAAATTTGCTAATATCATCAAGCAAACACTCATGGTTTTCATTCAAATATGGCTGTTACTGTGAAAACAGCTTATTTTTTTCCAACTAAAATTCAGACATCTATGGTCATAGGATACTAGCTTATGGAAGAATATTTCAAATGGGTACACTATTATATTTCACTATTACATTACACTATTGCATTACACTGTTACACTGTTACATTAGCAGTCTTTGGGCATGAAGACCTTCAGATGAGTAGGAAACATTGCATTAACAAATTTAACCAAACTTTTTTACTGAAGATCAATACGCTGAATTAATGGGGCACTGCAGGGGTTCACAGGTTTGGACATTCGGCAGAATTGTGATTTCCCAGGAAATCTTTGGGGAATGCATGTTTAAGCATTGTTTTTTTTCTGGTCAAATATATGCACATTGTTCTATGTGGATTATTTCATGATTCAGCAATTCATCAGGTAATGTGTATTATATGTATAGTATTTATATATTATATGTATAATGTTTATTATTTGTATAACTTAGGAAAACACATTTCAAACATAAGCTGGTAGGAAACTCAGCACCCTATGGGCTGACCTCTGTTCAACTACTTATAAATTACCAAAGATATTTATAACTAAGTCTTCTTGGAATATTTCAAAATTTTATACCTAATGTTATATTATGTCCCTTGGCCTGTAACCTATGATTTCAGAGGCTTTGCTCAGGGAGATCTCACAGCTGTGGCTTGCATGTTAACTTCTTGACATAAAAGAGCTTTCTTTTAAGGTCCAGTACTTTAACCACTGAACATTGTCTCCTCAATGTACCAAAAACCACTTCAATCTCACATCAATATGAATCATGACCAGGCAATCTACATACACCAGGATGTGCATCCTACAAGCGGAAACCATGATGCATAAAGAATATTTTAATCCTTAAAAGAGAGAATTAGATTACTTGCTTCTCCTAGTCTCTAATCGCATCATATATTTAGAACTGTGACCTTGAATTTTCATTCTTCAGTTTCTCTGATTGTGAAAGGACAAACATCTAAAGGTCAAAGTATATCTTTCTCTCCACCATTCCAGCTGCTAGGTCCTAATTTTTTATGCTATGGGTAGACATATGGGTAGACATATGGGTAGTCATGTTTAGGTAGAAACTATTCTACTTACATTTGTGCTATTTCAAAGATTCACACATAAGACTGTACACATTTACAAGGTAACTATACTGTCTGTCATGTCTGTTTAGAGTATCAACAAACTATCACCTAAGATGATGTCTCTGAAAGCTCTAAGTCGGGCTGGAGAGATGGCTCAGTGGTTAAGAGCACAAACTGCTCTTCCAGAGGTCCTGAGTTCAATTCCCAGCAACCACATGGTGGCTCGCCACCATCTGAAATGAGATCTAATGCCCTCTCTGATGTGTCTGAAGAGAGCAATGGTATACTCATATACATACATACAATAAATAAATCTAGAAAAAAAAAGAAAGCTCTAGGTCATTCCTAAGAAGACTGCAACTGAGAAGAAATGTGAGTTCACTAGTTATTAATAATCCATTCTCCAAAATTTTTTATCCTGCCTGGTGTATTCTATCTGCAGCGAGATAATTCTGACTCAGACTGTTAATTTGGAAAAAATCTCTAGAGAAAAAAAAATCATATGCATGTGCATTGTAAGAGAGCAGAACACTGGTGTTTGTGCACATAAGTCAGGCAGCTCACCATCCCCCTCACTACCTGTCTATGCAAAATTATTTGTCTATGCTGCTATATTCTAAAATGTCACTTTAAAATCTAAGCACCAGAATTTTAAACACACACACAGACACACACACATGTACACACACACACAGACACACACATGCACACACATACACACACATGCGCACACACACACACACACACACACACACACACACACACACACACAAATGAACTGATAAGGAATATGTAGCCTCCACAGTGTGAGTCATCCAGAAAATTCCCCCAGATTCACCTTCCTTCCTCTTATGGAAAGCCTTGGCACTGTCACTACTCCAGAATTTGTAAGTTAGCAATACCAACATCAAATTCACATCCAAAATGAAAGCAGTGAACTATATTGTGATACTCGGAGAACTGAAACTAGAAAAAACTTTAAAAACAGTAAAGACATAATTAACCAGGAAAAGAAAAAAATCAGACTCATACAATTGCATGTGAATCAGCCTCTCACCACAAGACAGAACCATGCTCAAATGATTCCCATGCAACTGCCAGAAGAGAAGAACCGTGGCCCTTTCCAAGCAAGTTTTTAATGTGAAAAGATTAAATGGGAATTAAAGTTATAAAGCAGTGAATCTCATTACCTCTTTGGGAGTCACATCAAGTTATATTCTGATTCATAACAGTAACAATTATTATAGATATGAAGTAGCCATGAAAATAATTTTATGGTTGGAGGTCCCCACAACATGAGGAACTGTATTAAGAAAGGTTGAGAACCACTCGATTTAATATAAATCAAACTGGAGTAAACCAGCTGAGTTGATTTCTCCTGAAGCCTGAAGCTAGCTTTCACTGTCAGGGTTCTCTTTAAAGAGTGGGATATCTCTGACTCTACAGTTTGACTAGGCTCTCAAGAACTCAATGGCTCAGTGGTAGCCTTTTTTGAATTTGCATCTCTTAACCATAGCCAATTCAAGAGTACAGAGCAGAAAAAGTCAGTGCTCGCAAATTATATGTTTTTATTTCAGCATGTGTTTGATCCGAGAGGCAGAAGAATATGGTGGGGGAAAAAAAAGGCTCTATAGCCAGACATGCGAGCCAGGTTACATGCACTTATGTGCGTTAATATACTGGAAAAGTTATGCAACTTTCTGGTGCCTCGATTTCTTCACCGTTAAGTGAGGGTAATAGTCACATCTGCCTAGTTAAGTTCATGTCTCTCACTTCAAAATCATTTTCCTTGCACTCAGATTGTTAATGGTAGAGCTGAGACCAAAAGCCACATCCTGTTTTGTTACCTTCTCTGGATAGGCTGTGTCAGTGGAGATGAAGAGAAAACCTTTTTAAAAAGCTGAGGAGGAAAGGGTTCAACAGCTTTCTCATCAGACCTCAGCTCTCCTCTCTGTCAGTCAGCAGAAGTAGCAGTGACTGACCTCTTCACAGTCCTTCATCCTTTCCAAAAGCAGTCTTGCCACAACCCTGGAACACCACTAGCAGTTGATGGGTTGATGGCTTCCTTTCTTCAGGGGACTAAGTGTCTGAGCCTGGGACAAGAACCCCAGTCTCACCACTCAGCTCCTCCCTTGTGTGCCTCCATGCTTGGGGGTGTTAGCTCTTTCTGCAGGACTAGCTCTCTGACCATTTGCAATCCTTCAGAGTTTCAATTCTCCAATAGATGATTAACATGGATACCAACATGTTAATCTTTCATTTAAAATCCCCTTTATTTAAAGAATTAATGAAAGATTTAACTGCCACTTATGACAAAAATATTTGTGAATTATATATTTGATAAAGACTACTATGCAAAAGATATAAAAGGCCCTTTTAACTCAACAATAGGGCAAAGAGCTACTAAATTGCTTAAGCAGTTAATTTACTAAATCAGATATATGAATGGCTAATAAGCATATGAAAATGTGCTTAACATGATTTGCTCACTTACAAATCAAGGCCAAAATGAAATACCGCTATGTACCTAACAGTTTGCCTATAACTAAAAAGACAGGGGATATCAAGTGCCAGCAAGGATGAAAGAAAACAGTCTCTGTTCTGCATTACTCAAGGGAATATAACATAATACATCCCTGAGCAAAGAGAGAAAGGGTGAGACCCTTAGAGTTGGGTGGGCTAGGCTGCAGGGGGGAGAAAACGGAGGACTGCCATGATGCTGTGGGAGAAAGAAGGGATTTAGAGTCATGTAAGAATTCAGGTAAGTGTCACTGGCCAATTCCCCTACTGAGCCTGGATAGCAGGGGAAGGTTTGAGAGAGCTCAATCTTTGAGGTAGCCAAGGCGTCTTAAAATTAACTGATGTGTGTGTGTGTGTGTGTGTGTGTGTGTGTGTGTGTGTCTTCCATTCACTAATCCAAAGAGTTTCTGGGCAGGTGTCTGGAAGCGCATGACCTGCCGGGAGCATAGGCAGAGTAGCCAGAACTTCATGCTCCATTCACTCTGAGAACAATATGGCAGTTTCTTTGAAAGTTAAAAATAACTTTAGCATGCAACTCAGTAGTTTTAATCTTAAAAGTCTATTCAAAAGAAGTTAAAACATATATTCTCCCATTATTGGTAAAAGCCTAAACTAGAAAAATAATTCATGTCCATAAGCTGAGATAGTCATAAAAATGTGAGATATATTTATATATAAATTATATATTATATATAATGTATAAATAATATTTACACAAAATATTTTATATACTAACAATATATATAATAAAATATTGTTCAGCAGTGAAAACAAATGATCCTAAGATCTACACAGTAGCAAGCATGAGCTCAAAGGAGCATGTTGGTGAACTCTGCCAAGTGCAGAGGCTCACATGCTACATGACCTCTCTAGATAACAGAAATCCATGGAAATATGAAGCAAAGCAGTGTTGTAGAATGTGGGGAGAGAACAGTGACTTATGACAGACTCAAGGAAATTTTTGGTAGTTATGACATGCTATAAAACTATATGGTGATGTTAGCTGCAACTCTCTAAAGTTGCTAAAATCATTGCATTACATATATTGGCACAAACTGTGCATGCAATTTATATAATTTATGGCATGCAAATTACATGTAAAAAAATTTAAAATGACATAATTTTTGTCCTCTGTATAGGACCTGTCTGACAACCCCTATAGAACACTGTGAATTTAAAATAATTTAATATTCCGAACATATATGAAACAGAGCTGGCATGTAATAAGTAATACAAGTGTGTTTTATTATTACCTTGTATTTTATGTATTAATATATTTATTAAATATATTATTTGTATATTTATAATATACTTATTAAATATTATAATATATTTATAAATTATAACTTATTGTACATATACTTGGCACAATGGTTTTCATACAGTAGGTATTTAGAAGTTAGTAATGGTGAGAACAAGCTGGCCAGGAACTTGTAGGAGACCAGAACAGAGGCACAAAAACTATACTCCTATGTTGCATGAAATCCATATGACTATTCTGTGAGGATGCCATGCAGGGGAAGAAGGTACATACAGAGAGAGCATATGTGTATACACCCTTTTTGGCAATCACTGATTGGCAGAAATAAAGAGGAAAGTTTTAGGTAAAGGCAAAAACAAATGAGTTGAGAAATGCTGCTCAACATAAATGAGAACATCACAAAGCAAAGAGGGCATCCAGGTCCAGTGCTGGATGTTTACAAACATGTTTCCTTGACCAAGGTCCTGGAGTTTCTTGCTGGGACAAAATCAGTATTAAAAATCACAAACTGAAATACATAAATCCTTCCTTTCCTTTCTCATGAACCCTTCCTTTAAAACTTTTTGTTAGGATAGTGTATCTCAAATTAATGTTCTTACCACAATTATACTAAGTACAAGGAAGATTAGGCAAAATTTTTTAAGCATCAAAAATATGATTAAAATACAAACTGCATGCTGAGAATATCAAGTATAGGATTTATTGCAAGGGCTGCTTGGTGAGGGTCCCCTCAAGTTACACCTCATGTCTCTCTGCTAGTGAGCCTACTGCCATACTCAGTAGTGCTCTCTACGCATAAAAGAGACATCAAGAGTACCCAGTGTCCAGTGCAAGGGGAGCTGGGCTTATGGGCAAGATACAACAACCAACCATTTACTCTAGCAAGTTTCCAAGTGCTTTGGGCTAAAGGTTTAAAGTTCAGACATGGAGGAGTGTATGCCTGAAGGGCATAGTTACTTTCAGGCAGTGAACCAGTGCAGTGATACAATTTTCTCCTTGTGCCTTCAAATGAAATAATAACTAAACATTCATTGTTGAGAGAGATAGTTTGCTCCTGCTAAATTCTTAGCAATTTATTAGCAATAGCCACTTCCATCTTTAAGTCACTACAATTCAAAGTTTAATTTACTTGGACACTCCCAAAGCACAACCAAGTAAAACAAATGCATGTAGCTTTTATATCTATCACTACCTAAGCAGCCTCAGACTCTCCAAGTCGGAAAACACATGCATGCTGAGAATTTCCAGGTCTACTCCTTCAGTGGTAAGCATCAATAAAGTACCAGGTCTCTCCATCTTCCATGCCTCCAATCTGATAAGCATGCACCAATGTCGTAACAACTCAACTCCATAGCAACCCATTTTATCTGACCAGCATCAATATCAGATAATAGTAACAGTTGAATTCTGACTTCTTGTATGCATGTTATACAAATTTACTAACTGAATACAGCAATTTTCTAATTTATAAATAGGAGAATAAAAAACATACTCAGGTTACAAACAAAATAATATCTGAGCCCTAGTCATCTGTAAACACAAGGGTGACTGTTGGGTTGTAGTGTGGGTCCTGTAGCTGTTGGGTTGATGTGTGTTCCGCATCTGTCTCGCCATAAGGCTAGGGCCACTCAGGGAAGACAGAGGCGTAAGAAGTTTGACAGTGGTCTCCCCACACTGCCACCTGGTGAGTATCAGGCTATGTGAAGCAGTGGGACCCCTATCCGTGGTAGTGGGGGAGCTCAGTCTGAGATCACTGGGGAGTCAGAGCTAGCTCATCTGGTTCTGAGGCTCTTGGGCACCCATATCGGGCTATGAGAGCTGAGGAAGGGCCGAGGACAAAGTGGGGGCATACAGGCTAGATTGGCCCATGGCCGAAGGGGAGAAAGGGAGAGAAGTTCTGGCTATGTTCCTCAGGGATAAGAGTTCTTGGTTTGATTGAGGCGGTGGCTTGTTTGGCTTGCTTGGGTTGGTGGTCTCCATGGCTAGAAATGCAGAGAGGTCCTCTGCAGGAGATTAGACAGCAGCTCTGTAGGCGAAAGCTTACACTGTTCCCAACAGCGGATCCCGAAGAAGAGAAGCAGTCCATGGTCTTAAGATGTTTATTGTCATGCTGGAAAGTAGATGAAAAACTGTACCTCTGTTTTCCCAGGGCAGGCCTGAGATTAAATGCCTTTTGCAAAGAGGAGTGTCTGGGAAGGAATGCCTAATTGGCTATGCCCCTCTGGCCTTTAGGTAACTCATTAATATGGAGATCTGTCTTGAGGCTCTATGGCCTGTAGTCATGCTCTCTACCTGTGGAGGGGCAAGGGGACATTGCTTTATGTGACCAAAGAACACAAATCTATGAAGGGCTGCAGCCTCCATAACCCTGTCAGGAGCCTGGAGTCTGGGAGCATGGCAAATACCTACCTTCCCTTACAGGAGACCCTGTGGGATTACCTGCTGGGTCACCAGGGTTTCAAACCTAGCTCAACCAGAAATTAGGCTGCCTTTCACGGTCCTACAGGTGACACTAACCTTTAGGGCCCCAAAGCTTTCAGACTCAATCCCCAAATGATTCTCTCTGATGATCAAATATGTCATAAGGATGCATGCAGCAAAAGTACAAAATTTTCACAGTTTAAGGATATATGTGTAGTATTTAAGTTTTATTCTTCCAACTTGGCTAAACCCATTCCAATATCATTAAAACACAACATCTTAAATAATTTCTTAGAAGAAACTTTGCAGCAGCAGAATGGAGCAAGAAGTCTCCATGCACCCCAAACTTTACTATACCTAGGACACTCATAAGAAAGTGCTACAGGACACTCATATGAAAGTTATGAATCATAAGTATACAATTAACAACTATGCATACTGGCAAAATGAAAAAAAATACTGTCTGCAATACTGCTAACTGATATGTTTTTTCTTTCCTGCCCTACCTTTCAAATTCAGCAACCTGAAAATAGACTACCCTGTCTCTAATGCAAATTGGCCAGGTTCTCATTTGTGTTTCCATTCCCTGTATATTATATTCACTCTTTAGGAATGAATCTTAATCAAGAATGTAGTCAAAGTCTTGGCTATAAAATATATTCATACAGGCAAGTGGGAGGTTATAATTCTGCATTAGTATGGGGATGAAAAATATCACACATATGTTCTCTCTCTCTCTCTCTCTCTCTCTCTCTCTCTCTCTCTCTCTCTCTCTCTCTCTCTCTCTCTCTCGATGCAGAAGGCCCAGCTTACCCTCACTCAGAAAATTACTTCTTATTTGTGGACTCAGTCGTAGAGGGTGGAAAAGCCCCTGATGGGGTGTTAGACACAGTGAACTAGGTCACCTCTTGCTTATTTCTGAGTCTGATTCCTGACTTCATCCTTCAGTATTCTAGATGGTACCCATCTTCGTTTACAAGATTCATTGAGCACACCTTGTCTGGCAACATGCAAAAGACTAGAATGCTAATGTTCAGACCTTGACCCAGTCTTTAGGGAGCCCCTCCAGCCTGTTTTCTTCTCAGGTATCTCGGAAGAGACTCACTTCTGCTGTATTTGTATCCTTTGCAGGGTGTGCTTTGGCTTTGTCTGTCATGACTGTGGTTTTGATTTCTGTATCCCCCAAGTGTCTCAAGTTTCCTTTTCCCAGTCTATCCCACATTCTATTCCCCAACTATCCCAAGCCTCAGTCTATCCCACACTCTTGTAGCAAAGAATCCCTGCTCCTTCACTGGGACTATCCCCTTTCCCTGGACTGTTAGCACCTCCAGAAAATGACTTATTTTCTTAAAGTCCAAATATTCTGAGTCTCCTGTAGTTTAAAATCAAATTTTTTCTATCCTTCTATGTCTTTGAATTGAAAAAAAAACTTTAAAACTTGTTCATTGTTATTTTTGATATAGAATCTTCTCTTACTTCCTCCTACAGATGAAGAAAGTGAGGTTAATGGCATGCCCAGGGTTATATGACAGGCTCATGCTAGAGTAAATAAGACATGAAGAAGTGCTAGGCTTCCACCACAACAATCTCTCACCTCCTAGTAACCTGTCTTCTCCTGACCAAACTACCGCAATCTCCATCCTTGGAATTCACTCCTAAGAAAAGGTAGTCTTTCTGGTAGAAGTACTTGAAACTTATGAATGGGGCTGAACGGACTTTAATATGTGAAATCTGCTCCCAGCTTTGTTGTTACTTGATCAAAGCCACATTTGATCTTACTGTGCCATGTGGCACATATGTTAGTAGTTACTCTTCCCTTTTCGTATATTCTTGGCTGTTTTTTCAGCTGGGAGAGAAAATATGTCACACAACAAAAGGGGTTTCTGGATCTCATGCTGCAAAGGAGAACTACCCTGAAATCAGTCATCTCCACCACTATATTGTTAATATCCTCAGACTGTGGCTATAGCCAAAGGTTCTTCCTGTGAGTTACAGATGAAATCTTAGGGTGGTAAGAAATGGGTAAACCTTAAGATGATCTTTGGGTGGCTGGTTTTGAGGTAGGCCTTTCTGAGTATTACTCTCCTTTGATTCAATTTCTAATACCCAAATGCAGGGGCTACACCCACAGCACTGGTGACTCTGAATTTTCATGTGGCCACACTGCAAAGTCAACATTGGAATTAAATATATTCCATGCTATGATGCTCTGCTTTATAGCTGAAACTTACTAGCCTAATGAACAGGAAAAGGAGGGCATTGGGAAAAATAAATTAAATCAAGCCTACCCTGAGAGATTCCCCTACTGATCACCAACGTTCAGTGTCCTTCTAATAAAAGGTAAACAGAAATACCAAGTTACCCATGAATCAAAGCTTCATTGAGTCCTCATGGGTGACAATTCTCCAGCTAACAAGGTTTGAATTGAGCCTTCTTAAGTGTTTATTACCAAGGCCACATAAATTCAAGGTTGGCTTTTACAAGCTTGCCTTAACCTGCAGATAGAAACCTTAAGACAATAGCTGTCCATTAAGCTCAGATTCTCAATAGGGAGTCATATTAACCAAGAGCCATCTTGTCATCTACATGTTATATAATGAGAGAAGGAAAAGGCAATTAAACCACATAGCTCCAGGGTCACTCGTTACTGCAGCAGATCATGACATCCACCCAGACGTCAAGATTACAAATTAGTAACATTTAAAAACTCTGAAAGCTCCAGCTGATAATAGGCAACTAATATATATATATATATATATATATATATATATATATATATATATATAGCATAAAGGAAACAGCAATGATTTTCCTGGAAGAAAACCTGGATCTACATCCAGGACTAACCCTTATGGAACTAATGACACACTAGTAGAACCTGTACCAACATCTCCAATTTCGTCACTAAAGGCATCTGTCTTGATTGTTTTAATTAAAAGGTTAGTTCCTAGCACAGTGCATGATGCAGAACCTGACAATGGTTATTTATGTAGTAGAGTGTGTTTATGGATTCCAGCCTCCGGAGCAAGCGGATAATCTAAAGCTTATCCCCCAAGGTGTCTCATAGGCTTCCCAGCAGATGGAACCCAATTGTGCACTGGTTACCCAGAAAAGAAGCACAACTTTTCTGGCTTTCTTCTTCCCTCTCCTCATCTTGCTTACTCAAGTCTTATTCTGAGGAACATCTCCCAAAGAAACTGAAAACACCTAAGTCTCTGTCCCAGCATCTGCTATGAGGGGAACCTACACTAAATCCCAGGAATGTGTCTAGGAACCATCTGTCCAGGCAGAGGCTAAAACCCAGAACCACTTCTGTTATCTTTTATGTTCTAACTCCCAGAGAGTCTACCTGATGGGTTGTTTATACAGTGTGGGACCAATTCTTTAGAAGAAGAGCTCCGAATGTAATTTCTGATCAGTAATACCATTGATGCTTGCTGAGTTAAATTTTCTATCATGTCAGAAAAGAAGAAAATAGTTTGTCTTCTTAAAAATGAGACTGTTATCCATCTTCCCGACACAACAAGTCTGATGCACACCTGAACTCAGACTGGCAGCACTCACAAGACCTGCACAAGTTTAAATCAGACTAGAAGAGGAAGTGAACATTGGGTCCCGCCCCTAACCAAAAAACCATTGCCACTGATGCCTGCTGGGAAAGGGGAAATATGGTTTCTCCAATGGAGTCTCACTGGGTAGATCAACCTTACTTCAGGCATCGCCACCCTCCCCCCGCACCCCTGTGCCCAGGAGTGGTTGACTGACAGAATGTAGACTTAGTGAGTTTGCTTGTTTTGACTTTTTTTTTGCTTGCTTAGATGTTCAGCATTTCTTTGGTGGGGAGTTGTATTTCCTGTTTTGTTTTTGTTTCTTCTTTTTTTTTCTTTTCTTTTGAGGAAGCAATAAAGTTGGGTCCATGGTGAAGTGGGAAAGATCTGGGAGGAGTTGGGGGATGGGAAAATATGATCAAAATATATTGTATAAAGATATTTTCAATAAAAATATTTTTAAATACAAGAAATAGACTGTTGCATGTTGGAACCAGAGTGATCTCTTTTATTATCCTTTGATTACCTTGTTCCAAACTTCTCATTGCTTTGGCCCCATTAGAAGCATGCATTTAATAATCAAGACTAAATTATTTTTGTGGAAATCTATTATTTTGTGAGTCAAAGACCAAAGATGTGTTATTAATAATGCTGCCTTTTGTTATGGAGCATCCTTTCCCAAGAAAGGATACATTTTTACCTCATCAATCCTCAGGGCAGCCATGAGGGCTGTAGCACCAAGGCCGGTATTGATCACCCTGCCCTTTCCCCTGGGCTCTCAGTCAGAGATGGAAACGTCAAAGGCAATTTAAAAATTAAAACTCCTTCACCAAAATCAATCATGAGAGATTTTCCAGAAAGTACTTAGAGTGCACCTTCACAAGGTACAATTATTCAGACTTTTCAGCCAACCCAGATTAAAGAAACAGCAAAAATCAACAGGAATCTATAGATGTGGTCAATGTACTTGGCTGCGAGGCTCCTAAAACAATGGAAACAATGTCTCTGGTTTCTCCCTAGCCTCAAAGAAGGATGCTACAATGGCTTAGAGCAGTGACTGGAAAATTTTTCTGAGAGGAAGCAGATTGAAACTGTTTTGGGTTTCTGGGGCAACTGCACAGTGCAGTTCCTGTAAGAGAAATACAGCTGTAGGCAATGCGTTAGTGAAGGGGCATAACTCAGCAATGGGGAACTCCACCTCATGTCTTTATGAAACCGAATATCTTCCTTTTGATTTTATTTTTGGCAATGAAAAAAACATGTACATATAGCTAGCTTGAACTCTGGACTATGTAGTCTGTGGCTCCTAGGCTTAAAGATGAAGTGTGGATTCTTTACGGCAATGATCTATCTCCTTTATGTCACTAGTGTCTTTCTCTCAATTTCTTTGCATTTTGGGCAAGAATGTATGTAAATGTTAGAAATATGCACATGCAGGCACATGCACACACATGTAAAAATCTTTTTCTCAGAATAACCAAACTACCACCCAGCTTACTAATCCTGAAAGCACAGCAGCTAGATAACTAACACGCCTGTCTCCGTGTGTATGTTGAGTCTCTCCTAAGGCAAACAAAGAAACAGGAATCTCATCTCTAAGTCTTGTTAGCTTCTGCCTGGCCTCTACATCACCTGCCTAGACTCCTCCCTCTGCTTCTATGAGCTGTATCTGGATGCGTTTGTCTGATGGATTATTTAAGGTTCAGTGCCAGCCACATAAAGCACAGGATGTATGGCTACAGGCACATGGGAGAGCATATCAAGCACAGGGGGGCATTAGCTGACTGCTAGACATGAGCAGAAAAGCCAGATTTTAAGAGGATGTAATGCTTGAGCTGGGTCAGAGGACATGGAGCAGGTCAGACATGGCTTTTTGCTCTTGACAACTTCCCAGGGTTACCTGCTCAGTCACTTCAAAGTGTTCCTTGTCCAATGACCCATATCCTCATGACCAGTCTTATGGCTGACCATCCAGAAAGCCCTTGTTGGATAGACCAATGAAGAGAGGAAATTATTAGGACCAAACTCTTCTGGGTTTGAAGTAAGTTCTGTCCCTCGATATTTGGACATGTTACTCTCTGGTCTCAGCATTGGTTTTATAATATAATGAAGACTGGCAAAACTGGTGGGAAAATGAAACCACTTAAATGAAGGATCTGCAATATCTTATATACCCAGCACACTATACCACGTTAATAAAAGACTGATCTTATGATGTCTGAGAGACAGGCAAACTTGAATGGCAGGTTCTAGGCTTGGGCATGGGAACACTGTGCTAGGGTAGCATTCTTTTTCTCATACAGACTGAACATTCTCATGGATCCCTATGTGAAAGATTCAGAAACCTTAATACATCAGAGGATTGCCACCCTGGATGGTCTGTCTGGGGCAGTTTTAGAGCAAGGAACACACCAGGTTGTCCTGTTCTTTTAACACTTTCATTGAGTCATTTTGGGTGAGAAGATCTGTATCTTGAAAATCAATCCCCTTAATATCTGTCTTTCAATTGCTAGAACCAGCTAACTGTGACATATAGAAGGGTAAATAAAAAATTTTAACTTTCAGTTTTAATTCATCAAATGACATAAAGGCCAACTTTCTAAAAGTCTTTTCATCTCCAGATAACTAATGTCTCATTCACACCGGTAAGTAAATTTCTCATCAATACATTTAGATATTTAATATTACTCTCAAGGAGCTGAAAATATTCTTAAGGTAAAAATTATTATTTTTAGGGCATTAACCATCCAGTGTGCTGCTTCCAGTAAAGACAAAGAGGCAATGCAAGGTCCCTCAGAGCCTGGTCTTCGGGACCTCTGCCCTACATATCCTCTTCCAGGGCAGGCTCCCTGTCACTCCCTGGCTATGTGGCATTGTCACAGTCTGTTTTTCTTGGTGATCCATAACTCTATGTGGGAATTTATCTATGTCTATTGGTGGCAACAAATTTGATAGCATTTCTATGAACTGTCACCATTGCAAAAGGATCATTATGCTGCCATCCACCACACACAGAGTGGAAACTTGTGCCACACACAGAGGAGAGGTTCCACCTGACACAGCGATCAACAAAAAACAAGACTGAAAAGAATTTACAAGAAAGAAAGGAACCCACACCAGTCAAATATTTCCAGGAACCCAAGAACAACAGCCCAGACAAAATATCACTTTCTTTCTGACAGGATAGAGATTTGTGCTCAACCTCCCAACTGACACACTCAAAACAAAACGTCTCGTGTCTAGGTCCTTCAGCAGCAGCTCGGTGAAAGGCACCCAATCCTGCTGTATAATTACCACTCAAGTGCTGTGGAATTGCCACAGTCAAGCCTTTGCACTCACGCTAGGAGCTAGACATTCGGAAGAAGAGACTCAATGTTCTGTTCAATGATAGGAAGACACTGAGGCTAAGGCTTGAAGCAGCTGTCACTTGTTGAAGTAAGGACACACACAACATTTACCACTTTAACATACAGAGAACTGTATTCTTGTGCATCCCCTGACCCAGGCACATGAAGTAATATTTGATTTTTTTTTTCTATTTCTGTTTTCAGTATAACATTTCATGGTTTCCTTGAGAATTTGCTACAAAGTATTTTGATTATAATCACCCAACTCACCCCACTCTCTTCCTCCATCTCCTCTCCATCCTGCTCTCCCTGCCTTCTCCTATGATACTATTTTGCAGAAGATATCCTGGTCTTCTGGCTCTTACAGTCTGTCCTCCTTTTTTTTTTCTGAGACAGTGCTTGAGCCTGAGATGTAGGGGTTGTGCTGAGGATGAATCATTTGGGGACAGGCACCTGCCAGTCACTTGTTCTCTGTTTATGTCCACAGGTAAGTATGGCTCTCGTGTCTCATCAGAGAAGCTCCCTTTTTAAGTAGATGGTGATTGTTACTGAAAGAAATAGGTGCTCGGAATCTAGTGTAGTCTTTCCTACAGCATGATCTATAGATGGTAAGTTCGCCTGCCTGGTCTTCACAACAGTGCAAGACAGTTCTTTGGGCCACATCCCTTAATCTCTACTTTCCATTGGCTTCTTTTCCCTGACAAAAGAAGAGAGGAAAGTTCCCCCATAGTCATGCCTACAGGCCAATCCAACAGAGACAATTCCTCAACTGAGGCTCCCTCTTCCCATGTGACTCTAGTTTTGTATCAAGCTGACAAAAACTAACTGGCACAGCAGCCAGCTACCCAGATGCCCCAGTTGATAACTATTGGCTGTCATTAACAAAAGCAGGCTCTATCCTCAGTTCAGTTCATATGTGGTGAGCTGTAACTTGTTGCCAGGACTACACATAACTTGGTAGGTAGGTGTCTTAGTTAGGGTTTTATTTCTGTGAAGATGACCAAGGCAACTCTTGTAAGGCACAACATTAAATTGGGGTTGGCTTACAATTTCATAGGTTCAGTCCATTGTCATCATAAAAGGAAGCATGACAGAGTGCAGGAAGACATGATGGTGGAGAAATAGCTGAGAATTCTACATCTCCATCTAAAGGCAGGCAGGAGGAAACTCATTCTTTTGAACTGGGTAGAGCTTAAGCGTAGGAGCAGAAGCCCCACCTCCACAGTGATGCACTTCCTCCAACTAGGCCACATCTCTTCCAACAAGGCCACACCTCCTTAATATTGTCACTTCATGGACCACGTGAGTCTATGGGATCCAAACCTAGTCAACCCCACAGTAGGGCGGCAAAGGCCATCTTACACTTTGATAAAATTTTGACCGTGTGACAAAGAGATTCCTTATCTAGTTAGCTTTTCCTGTCAGGAAAATACAAAGAACTGTCTGTGTAATATCACCTAGTTTGTCCCTCTGAAGTAACAGCTTCTTGAAACTTTCCCCTGCTTACTTTACCCTCTGGCAATACAACTTAGTCCATCCCAAGGACTAAGTCACTCAATAGTTCACCCCAAGTCCCTCAAATAAATATGAAGACTTTCCTTTGAACTGCTATTTGGTGTACTACTCTTGATTTTCACCATCCATGAAGTGGTAAATCCCCCACACACACACACACACACACTACAGAGGGGATGTGTCATTCATCTGTGGGGGCCTACAAGATAAGCGATAGTGTCATTTGTAAGATCATTTGTTGGAGTGAATTTTAATCTTCAAATGTCAGAGTTTGGTTCTTTTAATGTAGTTGTTTGATTCTCACCTGTTCCTCCTATTCCTAGATGTGTTAGAACTAACATTTGCATTCTCTGCAACCACAGTCACCATGTAGCAATAAAAGAACTCATAATTATTCTAGAAATGTGTATGTGTGTATGTGTGTGTGTGTGTGTGTGTGTGTGTGTGTGTGTGTGTACATACATATATATTCTTTTCATTCCTGATTATTCCTTTACATTACATATTTCTTGTGTGGACCCTTACTTAACTCACCTAACCCATGGGTTAAGTTTTCTCAGGTGTACCATCAGAAACAGGTTCAAGACAGCACCAGAGAGTAAGAAGAAACGAAGATGAATTTGTTTTTTTTTTTTTTTAAATCTTGTCTCTTTGTTGCCTAGAGTCTAAATTTTGTCTTTTATTATCTTGCTGGGGTAGGCAAACCTGACGTGAGGCTGTCAGTGGCAATCACACATTTTTCTCATACCTTTGCTACAGTATGGTCCTTTCTCTTGAGAAACTCACATCCTAATATCATTTCCCTCATCCCATATTATGTATTATTATATTGTACAGTGATTTCTGGGGATGTGGCTGTGGAAAGATTGAGAGGGAGAAATGACAGGGAAACTTACATGTTTATCAGAACTAATTGTATCAGTCCAGTGATGTGTCTCAACAAATAAAAGCACCTGCCATGCAAGCCCGTTGACATGTTTGATTCCCAGAACCCATAGTAGAAGAAAAGCTGCTTCTGAAAGGTCTCTTCTGACCCCCATACATGCATTTGTGTGTGTGTGTATATGTGCTTGTGTGTTTATGTGTCTCTTTGTGTGTCTCTCTGTGTGTGTCTATGTGTCTGATTGTGTGTCTGTGTGTTTTACAAAGACAAAATAAACAAAAATAATTAAAAATAATTTTATCTTCTATTTATTTATCACACTTAAGATTATTGTGGGCTTTTGTCATATTTTACAGGTTTTTGTCTCATTGGGATTTTTACTGTTGTTATTTTGAATTTTTTCTTGTTTTTGAGAGAGACAATGAGAGTTTGGCTGGGAGTGAAAGAATATAAAGGAGCGTGCATAGGGAGATGGGAAGGATCTGGGAGTGTTGGAGAAGATGAAGAACATGATCAATATATACTGTATGAATTTTTAAATAAAAAAGAAAAATTATTGTGAATGGAGTCCATATATAAATAAAAAAGAAAAATTATTGTGAATTGGAGTCCATATATGAATATATAAATAGACCAAATACATAGGAGATCCTTGAAAAGTATAAACATGATTAATCCTACAATGAGTAGTTCTTAACTGAGTCAAAATGTGACTTTCACAAATTTAACCTGGAAATGGTATACTATCTGAATCAGAGGAAGCCAACACCCATTTCTGTACTTCTTCATCTGATCATCTGCGTTACAGAATCATGCTGATGGCTGAGAAGATGACCCCATGATGAAGAGCTAGTGGCACAAGCATGAGGGCCAGAGTTTGGATCCCCTGACACTATGTCAAAAGCCAGGCATGGTGCTGTGGACTTGCAATCTAGGCTCTGGGGTTGAGGCTGGTGGCAAAGACAGGAGGATCTCTAGAGCTCAGTGATGATCTAGACTGGCTGGACTGGTGAGCCCCAAGTTCAATGGCAAATATTATTTTAAAAATTAAGGTAAAGTTAGCTTTGGGATACACATGGCGGAAATGAAGAACTGATTCCTAAAAGGTTTCCTCTGATTTCCACATACACATCATGGTAGATCCACACACATTTACACCAAAGCACATAATAGACAGACAGACAGACAGACAGACAGACAGACAGACAGACAGACAGACAGCATATAAATAATTTGGACCAGGTAGTCTTCCTGCAAACCTTCTATTCCCTCTGTTCACCTGGACCTCAGGCTTGTCCCTAGCACTACAACAGAACACCATCGGCAGGCTTTCTCCCCTCCCCCATCTCCTGTGGATCCACAGACCATCAGCTCACTCCTGACCTCCCTCCCTCCACTCATCATTATATCCCAGTTCTCAGCTCAGGCCAACTCCCTCTTGATACCTGGTAACATCCATAGTCTCAATTCTCCACTAAAATGACACAGATTAACAGAATGGATGCTAAAACACGTTCCATCATGCTGCACTCAAGAAACACATATCAATATCAAAGATACACATTACCTCAGGGTAAAAGGATGGAAAATAGGTATTCTAAACAAATGAACCTCAGAAGCAAGCTGGTATAGCCATTCTAATATCTAACAAAATAGACTTCAAGCAAAAACTAATCAAAATAGATGGGGAAGAACGCCACATACTCATCAAAGAAAAAAAAATCCACCAAGGTGATATCTTAATTCTTAATATCAATGCCCCCAAAATAAGGCAAGCCCCTTATAAAAAGAAAAACATGACTACAACTTAAATAACATATGGACCTCACACACTGATAGTGGGCGGCTTCAACGCCCCACTCTCAGCAACAGACAGGTCATCCAGACAAAAACTAAATAGAGAAATGACAGAGCTAAGAGAGGTTATTAACTAAATGGATCTAACAGATATCTACAGAATATTTCATCCAAGAACATATGGACTACTGAATCAACTAAGCAGGGCTCAACTGGGCTCAGAGAGACTGAAGCAGAAAGCACAGGACCTGTATGGTTCTGCACCAGGTCCTCGGCTTATATGTTGTGGCTTTATCTTGGTATTTTTGTCGTACTCCTAACTATGAGAGTAGGTGTGAGTCTGACTCTTGTGCCTGCTCTTGGGACTCTTTTCCTCTTGTTGGGTTGCTTTGGTCAGCTTTGATGTGAGGGCTTTTGCCTTGTCTTATTGTATTTGGGGGGGGGGCGTTGTTGTTGTTTGGTTGTTTTGTTTTTTCCCTTAGTTTGTTTTTTATGTTTGGTTGTTGCTTTTTGGAGGCCTGCTCTTTTTTGATGGCAGATGGGGGAAAATGGATTTGAAGAAGAGTGGAAGTGGAGGGAGCTAGGAGGAGTGGAGGAGGGGAAACTGTGATTGGGGTGTATTATATGAAAAAGTAATCTACTTCCATTTAAAAATAGTATAAATAGGGTGACTGGCAATAGAAAAAGACACTTGACATTGACTTCTGGTTTCCATATGTGCGTATACACATGTGAACGCCTAAGTGAATATATACACATGTATATATGCATATACCACAGCAAATAGAGAGAGAGAGAGAGACAGAGAGGCAGAGAAACAGATAGACACATACCAAGAGAGACAAAGGCAGAAAGGCAGAGAGAGAGAGACACACACACACACAGAGAGAGAAAGAGAGAGAGAGAGAGAGAGAGAGAGAGAGAGAGAGAGAGAACGCTGGCTCCATGTTCATTTTCAGTAGGTTCAGATAGTCTGGAGTGCATGTAATTCATGAGCCTGGTGTAGTACAACCGCAACTTGAAGAAATGGGCGCACACCTTTAATCCCAGCACTTGGGAGGCAGAGGCAGGCAGATTTCTGAGTTCGAGGCCAGCCTGGTCTACCAAGTGAGTTCCAGGATAAACAGACTACACATTTTTATGTGGTCATGGAAAGCACTGCTAAGATGAATGAGTACAAATCAGAGACAGATTCCATCTCAATGTGGGAAGGGCCTTCTAATAACCAAGTATGTTTGAAATTTTATAAACAGCATAAAATCATTCTTATTAAACAAAATACCACATATATTTTGGTTTTCAAAAACTTGACACATCAACCAAAGCAGAATAATACTGACATAAACACAAACACGTAGAGCAAGAAACTAGAAGAAAGACCCCAGAAGGAAAAGAATGTGTGTCTATGGCCAATTTCTTTTTAATATAGTTGCTAAGTAAGCACTGAAGAAATGATTCAATAAATGGTGCCTGGAAAACAGTACATCCACGTGTCCAAGGGGGGACTTGGCTTTTATCTTTCACCAATTTCAAAATGAATTTATGATATAAGAATGCCTTTTAATAATTTAAGACTTGAAGCCAAATGTTGCTAGAATAAAACAAAGGAGAAAAGCTTCCAGACATTGGAATGGTAAAGGAAATTTTTATAAAACCCCTAAAAAATTAGGAAACCAAAACAAATATAGAAAAAAAAGACAACATCAAATTAAAAAGAATGTTTGGTTCCCAGGTGGTGGAACTGTTTGGGAAGGATTAAGAGATATGGCCTTGTTGGAGGGAGAGTGCCACTGAGGGTGGGCTTAGATTTCAAAAGCCCACACCATTCCCAGTTAGCTTTCCCTGTGTCTCTTGCTTGTGAATCATATGTGAGATCTCAGCTACTGTACCAATGCAATGCTACCTACCATGACAGTCATGGACTCACCCTCTGGAACCTGAATCACAAATCAAAAGCTTTCTTTTATAAGGTGCCTTCGTCATGGTGTTTTATCATGGAAATTGAAAACCAACTAAGACAGCCACTGTTTATCAGTGGTGAATGGATAACAAAAATATTGTGTAAACTTGCAATCAGCCTCAAACAGAAGTTCTGTCATTTGTAGCAAAATGGATGGAACTGAAGACCATTACATCAAATAAAATAAGCCAGGTGCAGAATGTCATTTGAAGAGTTTATGGAAACTTTGGGAGGTACAGTCCTGATGGAGGAAGTATGTCACGGGGGCATGCTTTGATTCTACAGCCTCAGCCCGCTTGCCCTCCCTCTGATGCCTACAGGCAGATGAGCTGTAGGAACTAGCTTCTTGTTCCTGACAGCACGCCATGGTCTTCCTCCCCACTAGAGCTCCAGCCCTCTGGGTCCAGAAGCCAAAAGAAGCTCATCCTTCCTTAAATTGCTTTTGGTCCTGGTATTCTATCACAGCAGCAGAAAAGTAATTAGCACAGTCGTGCTAAATGTACTCAGATTTTAGAGACAGTACAAAGGAAAATAACAAAATTCATGTATTATTGAAATTAATTTCACTTATCTTTTACTCTTCTAATGTGAACACTAGACATTTTGAACTTACACAATATGACTTATATTTCAATCGTCAGAAACACGGGAAGGGCTCTAGTTACGTTCTTCTTCTGAACTGCAGCTCAGTGTAGCCACAGAGGTCCAATTTACAAGCATAGAAAGAGATTACTTTTTAAAACTACCCAAAAGTTAGATAACTGCAGTAATTTAGAGAAATGAAAAATTTCGAATCAGATTGATCAAAATTAGAAAAACAGAAAGAGTGGAGGGTTACCCATGGGAATGAGGGAATGCAAGTGTAACATAATCCAACAAAATGCTCGGTGTGCACACCAGACCAGCCAGGCCATGCAGCAGTAAACGGTCTGTGGCAGTCCGTGTCTGACCATTAGCTGGCAGTTCCAAACAGTTCCATACACGTTCATCAAGGCGTGTGCACAAGCTGTTAACCCCAGGGTTGTTGGTTACGGCAGAGATCTAGAGGCAAACACAAGGCCGTGAACAGCTGTGCAGAGAGGATGCAGTCCTAGGGCACCGTGCAGCCGACAGCAGCAACGTACTAGAAGTCTGTGCAGCCACACCAGGGGATCTTCAAAACTCGGGGCTGCCTGACACATTTCCAGAATAAATAGATAGCAAAAAGAAAGGAAAGCATGTAACATCATTTAGCAAAATAAAAATAGATATGTAACAACAATAATCAGAGGTCAACAGCCAGATTCCCGCCCATACCTACGGCCTGTGTGCCTCCCGGGAGATCTGTAGAGATCACATACACTTCGTAGGCTAGTCCATGGTGTGCTATTTTAAAAAATAATATAAAACAAACAAAATTCTTGGTTTCATAACCATTTCAGGGAGTTGATGCTTCCTCACAAATGCACTCTAAACAAAACTCAGTAAATTTCAACTCATTTGGAGCTCCTGTGAGCCATCCAGATCTACAGAGGGAAAATAGCCTTTCTGGGTAGGGTCACAGGCTCCCCCCAGTGAAACCAGGCACTTACCTAGTGCAGTTGGACACACAATAACTCTTGGTTGGCAACTTTTTGGTTTTTCTTGATTGCTTTTAAGTGGAATTGGGAAGCCCTCACTGTCATTGGACGAGGAGCCAAAACCACGTGGTTGAGTCTATCTGGATCCCGTACTCACTGGACCCGGAATCTGTCCAGCGAGCCACTTGTGGATTGGGGCCACAAAATCTGAAGTGTAAGTAAGGCAACTAATAAACTGAATTTTTAATTAATTTCATTTAGACTTAATTTAAAGCAGCCACATATTCCTAGCGATACTGTGCTGAACAACAAACTCCAGCTGTGTGATCCTGAGCAACATGTCTTAATTTTTCTATGTCTGTATAGCCTTTTCAGTGAAATGGAAATGATAATAGCACCCATAATACTGATGTTATGAATAAATGAGATGATCTATAAACCACTAGGGTATTTAGTATAGTATGAGCCCCCAATAATGGTACTATCAAAGGCAAATGGAGCTAGTTTGCAATTATATTAAATGTACTGGCTGGTCCCAGAGGACCAAGGTTCAACTCTCATCAGCGTGGTGGCTTGTAACCACCTGCAAGTTGGATCCAGGAGATCCAACACCCTTTTCTGGTCTCTATGGGTACCAGGCATGCACATAGTATACAGAAATGCACCCATGCAAAATACTCAAAAAATATAATTTAAAAATATACCCAAGATGCTATATATTTTTATTTCTAGATTATATTTTATTTTTAAAAATTCACAAGTGAAAAATGGAAATAACATGTAAGAAAAATGATTATAAACTATCTCTAGGGCTGCCTAGCTTATTACTCCCCTAAGTAGCAACAAACTGATACTGCATTTTGAAGGTTCCTTGAAAATTTTCTATGACTTTGTATCTTCTTGTTAGCTTCTAAGTGGGATGTTTGTTCCTTATGTATGTAGCATATTTTTTGTCTTTCATTTATAAACTTGGCTTTTTGTTTTAGTTTTGTTTTCTATGAGAATTTGAACTTCAGGGCATAGGAAAAAGAAAAAGCAAGAGAAGAGAAAGCAGAAGAAGAAGGAGAGGAAATAAAGGGGGGAGGAGGCAGATGGGGGACTTGATGGCTGTACTGTTCTTGGCCAGCCTATCTTCCACAGCCATTGTATAAATGTCCACTAATGTCACAGGAACAGTAGGGCCTCCTCAGCACATGCTCAGTGTACTGCTGCTTCTGTCCCAGGTTAGCCCCTCTGTGCCTTAGCCTGTGCACTCTGTGGTCTTCTGTCTTTGGCTTTTGTTCTCTAGATCTTCCCACACTTCTTAGCTCTCAGATTTTATGTCCATTGCCTTGAAATCTAAGAACAGAATGCCTTCTGGAAAATAATCTATTTAAAAACAAGGTTTATGCTCAAATATGTTAATGTTTACTTGTTTCTATACTTGTTCTATATATTAAAGTCAAATATACAAACCACAGGATACACACATCTAATTTTAACAAAGTACCTATTTGCAGTGCATTTTTTCTAATTAATGGGAGTCATTTAGCATACACAGCATATATATTCATGTATGCAATATATTAAAACATAATTGAGTTTGTTTCATGCTTCATCATTTAGAAACATTAAATTAAAAATAGAACTTTAGAGCCTTCAAATGCCTCAGTGGGTAAAGCATTTGCTGGCAAGCCAGGAAATCGGCATTTGGTGCCTGGGACTCACATGATGGAAGGAGAGAACCAACTCCTGCAAGTGATCCTCAGACTTCCAAATGTGTGCTGTGGTATACCTGTACTCCTCACCACACACAAATAAGATGTAACAGTAAGAAAACAGAACTAATTTTCTTGAATAGTTTACCTCCTCCAAACAGAGTCTGTAGTGTAACTCACTGTGTTGACCTTTTCTCTAAGAAATTCTGAGAAATTGTCCTTAGAGCAGTGATTTGGAGAGAGCTCTGGGTTATGACATGTTCCATTCATGGGAGAAAAAGGCAAAATTGGAAAAACAAGCATCCTTGACTGTTACATATAACAATGGTGTTCCACAGACAACACATCCCCTCCTTGGGAAGACACAATGTAAGCTTCACAAGGACCTGCAACTGCTCACTCTTACACTACCTGTCTGAGCCCCAGTAAGTATATACCCCCAACTCCAAAAGAAAATGAAAAAGAGAACCATCCCAGAGATGTTTATGACTTCCTGTTTTCTACTTACTACCACCGAATTTCCCAAAAGACTAGGATGAAAAGAAATGGCCTCATTCAACTTTCAAAAAGTATAACAGAATTATTAAATGGATAAATCCAGAGTACACACAGTTCCTTTTCAAGATTAAAAATTAAAGGAACTATTGAGGTCACCTAGAGTTTGCATGGAACAGCAAACTAGTGGATGCTTTATGCATTACCCTGCTCTGGGCCTGCCTCCCTAGAATGATGGGGTGATGAATAGCAATGGTGGTCGTGATAGCTAAAGGTTCCTCCTTTTGTGTGTGTGTATGATAGACAGAAGATAGGTTCTACTTTTATCTTTGTTTGGAAAGGAGGAAACTGAGGCAGAGACAGACAAAGGAAGTGGTCCAAGTTTGGGCAATGGCCTTGCACATGAAGCAGACACCACAGAGAGCAGGTGCTCTGATATCAGGACTGACTTATGCACTTATTTAACATGGTTGGCTGTCTCCACATTTTTTCTCAGTAAAGCAAAATACTTTACAATAGGAGAAAAAGAACTAACCATAAAAAGATCATCAGGAGTAGGAAGTGGTTTAATCCTCCCACCTTCCCAAGTAACACACATGCACGCAGCAGGGGAGATATGAATGAATGAATGGATGGGTGGAGCACACAACAGGGAAATGTGAATGAATGACTAGATGCATGAACTCATGACCCACATGCAGCTTATTTTTTTTAATCTTATTTGATTTTTTTTTCTGGTAAACTAAAAGAAATCTACTACGCTCTATACAGTGGTCACTGGAAATATAGTTTAACTTAGAAAAGGGTGGTGCTGTTTAGTTGTGGGATGCTTGTGTTTCTGAGTAGCCCCTTCGGATATTATAATTAGTTTGGTCATGTCATCCCATCCTTTCTCCTTTCAGCAATGGTCCAACTTCAGGTGAAAACTTCAAAATTTATTTTAAATGAGCTAAATTATGAGAAGTCAGAGGGAGAAGATTTTTTTAAATCTAGAGAAGTAATCAAGCATTAAAGCTGACATTAACGTAACTGATTATTAATGGTCAAGAATTTTTCACATTTTAATCATACAAAATGATAACAGTAAGAACATGAACAGAATGATGTTTGGGAGTACTCATATACCATATTATAAAAGCAGGTATTGCATTTACTATCACAGCATAAGAATGAAATATATTCAATGTTAACTATAGTGAGCATACATTTAATAGTAAACACATTTATCTAAATCATGTCATTGAAGTATTTATAAATGTTTTTATGAAAACAATCATGTTTGCATGAACATCATTTTTACTTTATGTTTTGCTTGAAATGGTTACATGTAATTTCTAAACAAAGTGTTTGGGGAATGGAGAGACAACTCCACAGTTTAAAGCACTCTCTGTTCTTCCAGAGGATCTGGGTTCAGTTCTCAGTAACCCCATGGCAGATCACAGCATCTATAACTCCAGTCCCAGGGGATCTGATATCTTCTCACTTCAGTGGGAGCCTGGCACACACGTGGTCCACAGACACATCCTGACCAAACACCAATACACATAAAGTTTAACTTTTTATACTTTAAAGTTAAAATAGAATTACATCTTTTTTTCCTTTACCCCTCAGACTGTCACGAGTATCCAAATTCTTAACATATTTTCCTCAATTTCTACAATTTCAGTCTCTATAATCACATGTATGTGATTTTAGGGCTGACCACTTGATATTGAATGACCAACCAGAGGTTTCTTCCTTTTGGAAAACTATTTCTTCTGCTCTCAGCATTCCTTAGTTGGCCTATAGCTCTTTGTCTAGTGTTGGGGTCCTACAAGGGTTTTCCATATTTACAAGCCTGTTGGTGTCATCTTTGTTCAGGTCTTGTTTAGGCAACCATGCTGTTGAGACATCGTGGGTGGTTGTCCATCCCAGGCCCCCCAATGACATTTCTAAAGTGATGTCCTTTTCAAAAATATTACAACTGGTAAGGAACTGAGGTTTTTTGTTTTTCTAATGAAAATGTGAAGAAACTACAAAGTTAAACATTTGGTGAAAGATAAAGAAGTCACAAAAGATACAAGACACAAAAATCCAAAGGAAATTCAAGAAAAAAATCCAAAGCAAAAACTGTTGTCATAAATAAGAATGCAATGCAGAAGAACAGTAAACTTAAAATTGATTCTGTTAGGAAGATAAATCAAACAAGTCTTGGCACAAATTGATCCAGAGAAAATCAAGACATGAGACTGGAGAGATGGCTCAGCAGTTGTGAGCACAGACTGTTCTTCCAGAGAACTTGGGTTCAATTCCCTGCACCCAGATGGTGACTCACAACTTTCTGTAATTCCAGGATCCAGCACCCTTCCACAAACATACATGCAGGCAAAATATCAATGCACATAAAATAAAAACAAATCAATTATATAAAAAAGAAAATCAAGACAGAGTCATCCCATACAATTATGATTATATTGTGAATCCTTTTATGTCAATTAATTTGAAAATGTAAATAAATTGATTCATTTTACAAAAAAACTACATCTGTTAAAGATGAAATTTTCAAAATATGAGTGATTCTGTAACAAGAGACTCATTAGCACTGGTTTAAAACCCCACAACAAAGAAATAGCAGCCTAGGAGGTTTTATCAAAACTGTGTTAAAATATTCACGTACAAGTTGTTCTGGTCACATACAAGTTGCTTCAAGGAAGGAAAGAAAAAGATGCCTTAACTATGAATGTTATATAACCTTGACATTCACACTAAATAAAGATGGTTTGACCAAAAATAAAAAAAGCCAATTATTAGAGTTAGAGGTTTGTTCAGTAAAGTTAACTTTATTTTTAAAGCCATGATTACGCCAACTTATGAAAACCTACTATCATAACTCATCTCATCAGAACATATTAATTAAAGTAATATAATCAACTCACTAAAAACACAAAATATGTTCAATAAAACTGAACATACATTTTCTATTCAATGAAGGTATATAAAAGTTTTTTTAATAAATAGTGATTGCTAACAATCTATAAAACAATATTTATAACAACATATAATTATAAAATCTATTGCATATGATACAGTCAATAGTAAAATATTAAAATAATTTTTCCTAAAAAACAGACCTAAAATTAAATAATTTACTATGATAAGTATATTAGTAATAAAATAACATCTCTAAGTTTTGATAAAACTCAGAACTGGGGAGAGTGGACAGTGACTAGTGAGGAGACAAACGATCACTTCCTTACACATACAAGGTTGGAGATATTGCTCAGTGGTAAAGTACTGGCCTAGTGTGCATGAGTTCAGGACTTCAGTCCACAGTATCATCATTATTCACACAAAGCAAACAACAAGACATATCTACAACCAAAACACAAAAAAGCCTGGTAACACAGTTCAGTGATGGAGCCTTCCCAGCCTACAAGATGTCCTAAGTACCATTCCCAACAAAACACAAATGCTAACATAAGCACACACAGAGAATCAAGAACAGTGTGTGTGAGTGTGTGTGTGTGTGTACATACAAACACATATGTACAGACACACATGAATGTAAATCACATTTTTCATAATCTGTTTGCAGGTGAACTGAAACAATAACAAACCTTCATAAGTGACAAACAAAACTGATGGGTAAACTAAAAAACATATCTACAAAAGAAACATTTGAGATCCTCTCATAATGTTAAGTCCAAGCTTGATTTCCTAAAAGTCATATTTTTACACTAAACCTGGGTATCACTAACACATTTGGGAAATAAATACAAAATTAACGGTTCATGTTAGCATAAGACTTAACAATGAAGAACTGTATGTTATCTCCATTTGATGTCCTTAAGAAACCTGTTACAATTAAAATTTCAGCACTGAAGAGTCCCCCTTGTAATCTTTAAGTAGTTTTTTTGAGATGTTTCTTAAAAGCTCAACTATTTAACAGTTAGAAGAAGGCATAGTCCTTGTCAAATAAACTTATATTGACTACAGACTTTCTCCCTCTGTTCTACACATTAAATTTTGCACATGTGTGCACTTGCACTCTCACGTGTACACACACACACGCACACACACACACACACACACACACACACACACACACACACAAGAGGTCCCACTGCTATGCTGCTGTGCTATATACAGTTGGAGCATCCATGTAGTTTCAGATTTTCTGTTTGGTTTGTTCAGCTCTTGATGCTCTGTTGGTCTGGGATTATGGGAGGGCACCAAAGCTAATGAGGGACTCAGGGTGTGATTAACCAGAATACTCTCCAGGTATGAGATGGAAAGAAAAGGCCCGACATTGTGCAGAAAGAGTGCTTGTTGGCTTAGTAGTTTCAGTTAAAGAATTGTCTGCTTGGGTTCCCAAAGAGAGAAACTAGGAATCAACGATCAGGAATTGCTGCAGGGCTGGGAAAAATAAGGTGGAATTCGTTTCCTTTGAGTGGCATCCAGAGCAGTAGTTGGGTACTCATTCTTTTTCTCTTGAAGCAAGCATTTTTTTTGTGTGTGTGTTTGTTTTGTTGCCTGTGGCTAAGATCCACGTTCTGAGTTATCAAAAAAAAAGTTTATTTTCTATTTCAAAATCTCAAATTTTTCTTAAGAAATGGAATTTCTAACTCTATTTTCTAAACTCACAAAATCATGATGAAGGTTACTGCAGAGGTGCAGACGTAACGTGCAGTTTATAACCACCTAGACAGTTTACAGTGCCAGTTCTGATACATTGGCTGTTTTTCAGTGAGTTGCTGAAATGTCCTGAAGGAGGGTGGTCAGTTTTGTCAATTATACCTTTAAAAAGATAGCCAGCAGAAAGTCCCAATAGCTTACTGGAAGTTCTGATAAATCATAGAAACTAGTTTCTCTAAATTTTAACACCAATGAAAGGAACTGAAAGGATGTCCAAGAGGACTAGACATGTTCTGCAGGTAAAGGGGCTACCCCGACTACTGCACACATTCTGGCCATCCTTTCTTCTTTCTCTGCTTTTACACGTCATTCCACACTCTCCATCCTCCCAAGTATAGAGTAACATCCATTAGAAAGTGATGGGATGAGCCTGTTAACGGCTAAGGTCTGAAACACAAGAGATGACAGGGCTGGAGCTCCCTCTAGAGACCATCCTATGGTCAGGAGGGGGTCCTCGGCAGTCACCTAAGGCGGGTTGAAGCTGGACCATCTCCTGGCTTAAGCTCGGAAAATCCTTACAAATATGGAGGTTAGGAAGAACAGGGTTTGCACTACGATCTACAATACACCCTTGCTGTGTTCACTGCATCCCCAAAGCCAAATCTGGTGGGGCTCATTTGATCAGCTCCATTGTCCACAGCAGTGCTGAACGGTCACCACACAATGGATCTTGATGCTACATCAAGCACAGAATATTCATTGTTTGTTGTCCAACCCTTCTTTGGGTCACAGGCAGATGTGCAGTCCTAGCAGACTTACACTTACCCATTTCACCAGGACCTCCTGATTTCCAAACTAAAATGGAGACATATTTAAATTTAAATGAAAATGTGTTTTGGCTTACTTTTTAAAAAGGAAAATAAATACAGGGAACTAAAATGTTTATGAATAACTCGGTCTTTATTTGCTTAGAAAAAAATGAAATATACCATTATGAGGAATCTAGTTTTTCATTGAAAATAGCACAGAAAACAAACTTTTTACTTCTAAAATATTACCATTAAATGATATTATTGGAGATTGAAGTATTCAACTCTAATTTTGATAACAGTGAAGGATATGTATCATTTGGAACAGCTTAGTTCTTGAATAGTTAAAAAATGTTCAACACAATTTTTAATTCTTTTTCAAGTCTGTCCAGCTGAAGTTATGAAAGAGTTCACAATTATCTCCAAAATATATTTCTCCCCCTTTAACTTGTTCCTCCAGAAAAATAAAACGTCAACGTCTAGACTTGCTAACACAAAGTTAAACTCTTACCTGAATATGCTTTGCTAGTAGTGTGTAAAACTTAGTACAGGAATCACAATGGCTGTTAAACAATGCTACACAGTGTACCCACCATCTTCCTTCTCAATCCTCAGAACACTGGATATCAACCACACATGTGGCACAATTGTCACCAGCTAAGTGGCACACTGTGCTTGCAATTGTTTTGGCATACTAAATTCTGTAACTAATTCTGTAACTATGATTTATGATTTATGATTTATGAGCTTTTTAGAGATAGTACCTAACAACCAAACAGCAAAGATAGCTAAGCTTTTCAAAGCTTACTAAAGGGGTCCTCCAGGGACCCATTCTCATGGTCCAGTTCAATCATCTCGAGGACACAAAAGATAAAAGTTTCTGTCCAGTCTCTTAGTTCATGGAGTCTGAGCTCTGCTGCCTATCAGTCAGGCTATGGCTGGTTCCTGTTTCCTTTCTGACTTAATCTCCCTCTACATTTGAAGATTTCCTAGTATTTGATCTCTTGGTAAAACATGACTAGCAGGTAAAATATTTTTAACATTCATAACTTTGGAAATAATTTTCCATTCCTATAAAAATTATGCAATTGTATAGGCCTAAGAAAAACAAAGTCAAGAAAATGAATAACTGTTTAGTTGGCCTACCTAAGTTATTCAGCCAGTAAGTTACCTGGTCAAGGTGCAAATATTGTGACCACATTCTTGGTTCTTGTCCCTCGTTTTAATTGACCTCTGTAACTTTAATTGTGATTTAACAATTAGGATCATCGTCTCTACTTTCACACCACCATGAAGCAAGTCTACAAGGAACACTGAACAATGTAAAAAACTCAATTTACTTATCCAAAAAAATGATCATAGTAATACTAACATAGGATTCCTATGTGGGCTAAATTTAACAACCCCAAGGTTTTGCAAGTGAGAATTCCTTGACAGTATGCAACACTATTATTTCCTTATTAAATAAAAGAGAAGAATATGCTAATTTTAAGTATCCTTAATGAAAGAAGTCTATCTGTTTGACCCTTAGGTTATGTACATTTACTTAAGTGGATTTTTTAAAGCTATATAGTTGCTCAAAGACAGATTGTATAATATTTTTAATAGTACAGAAAGTCAATTAAATCCCAACTGGGGAAATAATTCTAATTTTCAGTCCATTCAAAATCTAACTGAGGTATATACCAATTAATTAATTAATATAAAATATTAAATGAAGGTGAAAAAAGAATACCAAAAATGTCAATTTTTTCAAGTGTATTTTTCTAATCTTTCTTCTAATAAATATATAACTATGTATTAATGCTGTAAATCTTTCAAAATATTCTTAAGAAGAGATAATTCTTTTTCTAAGTCCATATTAAATCATTTCCACCTCTGGAAGGATCCTTCAGACTTCCTGAGGATGGGCAACAATTATCAATACACTTCACAGTTCATCCTAACGCATACATATATGTCTACTCATATAAATGTTTTTTAAAAAAATATTTTAAAAATAAGAGCCTTAGTATCTACAGTGCATTTTTTACTCTATTTTAATCGAGTGTCAGTATTGATAATTAATCTATTAAACAGATGTCATAACCATCAACGGATTGCTACCCATGGCTTTTAATACACTAAGTACAGAATGCCTTTCTCTATAAAGGATTTGTTACAATATAGTAAATAGTTAGTAGTATAGAAAGTTCATTAACTTGTTAAAACCAAGTTAATAAACACACATGCCCACAGTATTACTTATTATTAGTAATCTTGTATTAATTAAGTTAATCTAGTATAACTACATAGCCTGTGATGTATTGCAAATACACTTATCTGTGTACTTGCTAAGTTCTCCTTCCCCTTTAAAGACACTGTAACAAGTTTAGCCTCTCAATCCTCTACCTAGATTTATCAAGGTGAGCTTATATAGGAATACTTTGTTGCATCTCATGGTGACTTTTTTTACTTCTTATATTGCCTTGTTTTGATATTCAACATTACCAGCTACCACAACAGAAGTCTGAGGTCTCTCCTCTTGAACAGTTTGATCTTACAGTTTCTCATAGTCCCCTAACAAGGAATAGAGCCATATGTATTTTCTTGGTAAGTAACACAACTTTGTACCATAATGTACATCCCCACTTTCTGTAATGTGCCAATGTATTTTTAAGTCATAGGTACCAAACTTAACAGGCCTTTGATGTTCTTACATTGCTCGGGCTACTCAACCTCGACCCTCCTTTTACTGATGATTCACTTATTTTTGGTATCTTTCTTGTGTGTCTCTGTCACTCACCACAGCTTGATCAACTCTCCTGTTTGTTGAATACTGGACCTCCTGCAAATGTAACACACATTCCGGGCCTCAGGTTTTCAGTGTCACATCTTGATTTTCTCTGAAACCAACTAAGAACCATCCAGAATATTCTTCCCACATCTTTAAATCAAAGGTCTAATGACATTCTGTAGTTTAGATAAAGGTGCAGGCTCTTTAAATTACTCCAAGTTATTGTTTTCTCGTAAGGTGAAGGATGAGAAATTTTCTCGATTAGTTAAGTTCTTCAAGGTCCACTTCTGAGTTAAGGGCATCTTTCACATCTACAGTTATTAACTGCTAATTTTATTATCCTTCCTTACTCTTCCACTAGCTCTTTTGTTGATAAATTATAACCTCAAGATGATAAAATGCTAGGAAAGTAACTTCACTCAGACTAATTTTTAGGATCTTTCTTCCTCTTGCACTCGTACATAGTCAGCCTCTTTGCTACTGTGGATCTTGATTCATTAAGCTAAGAAAAATCAGAACTAAGTGAGACCAATTCCATACCAGCAAATCTACTTCAGAAAACTCTGCCTTGTTATGGTCAAATGATGCCTCAGTGGTTAAGAACATATGCTTCTCTTCCAGAGGACTGGAATTCAGTTTTCAGCACCCAGGCCAGGCAGCTTGCCACCACCTGTAACTCAACTTCCAGGAGATCTGATGCTCTCTTTGGTCTCCATAGGTTCAAGAGCAGAGGCGCGCACACACACACACACACACACACACACACGATCTTAGCAGAAAATATAAGAAAGATGATGGAGATGGCATCTAGGATGATTAAAACTTTGACTGGCCAGGACTCTTGGTCATAGGCTCAAAGCAGAGCAGAAGCTCAGTAGTGATTCCAAATTGCATTTAATTACAATGTAACTTATATAAGTATCTGGGATGTTGAGGGTTGTTCTCATGTAGCTTCCAAATGCTCCAGTGATTTTCATAATAGCACTATCTTTAAGTCATTAAATAGCTTATCTACTATTTGTATCTGAATAATACTGACATCCTCTTTCTGTCAGCATTAATATCTGCCTGATGTTATTAAGAGGAAAGGTTAGCCTGTCTGTCTTTCCTCCTATCAAATAAAAATTCCAGTTGACTCATTATGATAAGAAAAATTTACATTAATTAAAGATGGTGCTGACCCCAAAAGTTCAACTATATTATAGAAATCCTACTTTTAAATTGCTCTAGTTATCATGCCATTAAACCCTTAAATTGGAATTCTTCTAGAATCTTCTTTGCTTCATGCCAGTGTGTTCCAAACTTGTCTCTATATATACATTTATCTCTTCTCACCACAGCCAGAAGTGGTCTGAGTCACACACTATGCACAAAACTAGCCATCGGCTCTGTGCTTACTTTTTCATTAAAAAAAAAAAAAAAATGTTTTACTTTGAAGTTTTTCTGAGGTACCGACAGTGGAGCATGCTGGTCTATCTACCAGGACTCTTCGCCAGGTCATGGCAGTGTTCCAAGACGACAACTGTGAGATAGGTGTTTCGTGCTGAGCCCCTGTTGTTCTACATCTAGTTAGATTTCTGTTATAGTTATTAGTTACTTATGAACATATAAACAGATTGTTGGTATTTTTACTATAGAAAAGCTAACGTGCAGTTCTGTGGAACTCGTAACAGAATGTTTGTCATATACTTATATAAACCTGTTATGTTTCTCCCATCTTCACGTAGAATCCTGCTGTTACAAAAATTGTTTGTTTTGACATATGTATTAATATCTTTTACAATCTCATTCAACTGTCACTTTCCTTGTCATACTACATATGAGGAACAAAACAGTTTCTAAAATTATTTCAAATCCTTTTCTTGCCTGTTTGGGGTGGGGAATAAAAAGCTTTTAATAGGTTATTGATTTTTTAAATTGACAGATAAAATTGTATGTGTTCACTATGTAAAATGTAAATAGAAGACGTTATTAGGAGGCGAAGATGCCCCTTTTCTGCGGCACACACCCTTCCCTCCCTACCTACAGGGACATTTCCAATGCTCCCATGGGGGAAGTTGCTCCTCTGGGGAAATTTCCTGACACTGAACTTAGGATGAATTAGCTCCTCTTTGAGGCAAGAACTTCCTACCTTCAGATGCGTAGCACTAGCCAAATAGCAAGGCATTAGATTACCCGAACCCTTGAGCTTGCACTTGAGAAAGTGCCAGGCTTGTCCCCTCTTGCGAGTAGCCCCTTCCAAGTCCTGCACATGCCACATCTGAACAGGTGTGAACAAATAGTGTGAGCTCCCTCAAAGTCCAGTATGAGTAAGCATACACCAATGCCCTGGAGGAAGAAACTCAAAAACCTGGAAAATACACTCTCTTCTCCTGACGTTCATAAGAAACCAACTCAAAACAAATCCTGCTCTTCAAAGACAGCCAAATCTCCAGACTCTCACGTATACCACCATTCTGAATGGGATTATTTCCTGCAGCTGTTTTTGCTGCTGTTTTTCTTCACGAAAGACTAAATGGTAGTAGAAAAAATGGCTGAAGACTGAGATATGATTGAGTGCATTCTGGTGTTGTAATAAAGATCATTACCTCAATACCCTCTATTTGGAAAAATATGATCATGAAACAAGCCACCAAGGCACAATCATAGCCATTAAGGATCAGAAGAGTGTTCTTTTGGTGAACTCACTGCTGAGGCCACAGAGAAAGATGAATATCATGACTTTCCCAGCTCTTTTCACTGCAGCACATGAAAAGTCTAGCACCTCCTCCTTTCTTTAATACAATAATCACTTTTTCTCTTCACTAATTAACTCAGAAGAAAACTTATTGAATATATAAGATGTGCCATTTATAGTATTAAGAGCAACCACTTCTAACAGTCACATAGTGTTCTTTGGGTTTTCCATGAGCCAGATACTGATTATATACATTAGTTGATTCAATGACATCACTCTTTCAAAGTGAGTACAGCTATTTGCAGGTGAGCATCTGAGGCACAGAAACATGTTTACTTGCTAACAAAGTAAGAGGCAGATCCAGGCTGTGACTATGCATCTTTTAATCCCAACATACATGTATGTTCTTGGCTTCTCTATCATATAAAGAAAAAAATGTGGTCTGATGTCCAGTGCTCTGGAGTAGACAGACAGGAAATAAACTCACAGGCAATCTTGAATCTCAAATCCTGGTGAGAGCTAGAGAAAATGAATATTGTCATACTGGTAACATAACACAACACTGCAAAGGCTTTACCCATATAGACTCAGGATGATAGTAATGACCTTTGGTGACTCTTGTCACACCTAAAAAAATAGAAAAAGTAAGGTGGCTAAAAAGACTTTTTGAGAAAACTAAGACAGAGAAGCTAGGAGGCACTGAGCAAGCAACCCAGCACGTCCCTACACAGCCTTGTCACTATGGTGATGCTTCCTCAGGACACTCAGAATGATGAGCCCAGGATGGGCTTGGGGAAATAAAACCCACTTCTGTTTGCATGCCTTCTGAGTAAGAAAATACAGCCTAGGTGAGATGCCTCCACACATCCTAGATAAAAGTGAATATTTCCTTGTGAGCTGTCTTCCACCCAGATGTCAAGGGCAAAGACAAAGCCTTAAACTCTATCATATCTTAGTTGGTGAAAAAGAAACTATTCCCTTAGCCATATAAGCTTCTAGAAACAGTTTAAGATAAGATCTAAAGTCAGTGGAACAAGCAAACAAAGCATGTCTGTAACTTCTACTACTACTGGACGTGGAAACATTGAAACACTCTTTTACAGATACAGAAACAGAATGGAGTTTCTGAGGAGCAAAGCTCCCTTCCATGTTGATTTAAGGAAGAAATGGGACTTCATTGTCTCACATGACAATTACAGATGTAGCATAGAAATCACAAAAAAAGAAAAAAGAAAAAAGTTTTTCTTTTGCTTTTAAAGAGTTTCTTGTCTGAAGATGTGGGTTGCATCTCTGGTTACCATTACTTATCATACATTATTATGGCCCCAGGCTTTGTACTAGGAATAGTCCCTATATCTAAGATTACTCCCAAAGGCAGAGTGCCATTAGTTACTAACTCTGCATTTCCCTGTCTCTGGTCTCTGATTAGCAATAGTCTAAAGGGGTGTGGGAAAGTATAAGCTTTTCAGCTTGCTGATATGAGTGTCACATATATACACAAGTAAAAATTCCATTTTCAGATCTAATAAATTAAATATATTTCTACTTCCTTTCCCAGAACCATTATAAAGTTGTTGTTGTTGATGATGATGATGATGATGATATTCTTCATTATTTTGTTTTGGTTCAATTTGTTTGTTTTTGGTGTTTTGTTTTGAGACATGATCTCTCTTCATAAGCCTAGCTGTCCTGGGACTCACTATGTAGTGCTGGCTGGCTTCAAACCCATAGATATATATCCACCTGCCTCTGTGTCCCTAGTGCTTGGATTATAGGTGTACATCACTGCACCAGGCTCCTTAAAATGTTCAAGGTATCATGCATACTACTACAAAACAGTCTACAGTCATTATCTTAATGTATCACTTCATGAAGGATTTGATACTCTACGTGACTTCCAATGCTACCATATTAAAATGATTAGATAGCCCCATAAGCTAGTTAGCAAGCTTCAAATTAAGTTTAAAAAAACAACCAATAATCAAATGCTACATTAAGTCTCACATTTCATATTTAGAAAATTTCCCTTAATATTATTCTGGATAGTTAAACTATAAACACGAAAAGCTGATGCAACATTGAAGAGCACAGAAACGGAGGCATCCCAAGTTCAGCTCTCTCAGAGAATACTTAGCACATTAAGTACTATGTCACATTTCTTACATCCCCAAAGGGGGGAAAAACCCAGAAAACTAAAAACCATGTTGAACATAGCATTCTTCACAAATATCTCCTAAGTCTCATCTTATTTCTTTAAAATTTACAAATACAATTCACATTGATCTCTTAATTGATCTCTCATCATAATTGATTATTTTATTAATACAGTATTAATAACCAAAATCAGAAGTAAAAATAACAAATTCCAAAGGCCTTTAAAGGTATAGTATTTAGGGATATTTAATTTTCTGGATGAAGAATATTTCTTCACATGTACTGCAGTACAAAGACTATCAGGACATTTTAATGGTGTGGAAATGAAAATGGAATATTTATTTAGTGTCTAAGTTCATGACAGCATGTCGCTGCTCCAGAGTTCATCGTGTTCTGTGTGATCTACTGCAGGAAAAGCAAAAGGCCACACTGTAAAATCTGAAGTTTTTGCTACTTCAAAAGTGAGCATTTTCCTTAAAGGTAGTTTTCTTTATTTTTATTTAAAAATACAGTTTTAGAATATAAATTCTCATCAAAATTAAAGACTAAACTATGTGTTTTTGGAGAAGTACTCACAAACAACTCTCAGACCTTTGAGAAATTATCTAATTCTAATCACCAGTCTAAATAGGTCATTTAACTGAGAAGAATTAAAATTAGCAGTGTAGGGTCAAGTGTTTCCCTGAAACATATGCAGCTTGCATGTCCTGGTCTCCTCAAAGTCAAACAGTATCATGAAAAAGCATAATGACAAAGTCTATGGCACACCACAGTTATTCTGCTCCTGAAACATCAATAAAATTAACAAGAGTAAAAAGACACAACCCAGGAGATTTATTCAAGCTGGGTAGAGTGACCGAAGGTAAATGAGCTCAGTACATACAGGAGGACAGCAGAATGCTCGTTCCTGCTTCTCACACACAAACTTTCACAGTAAATGCAAATGCAATTCAGCAAGACAAACCTCAAACAAGCACTTCAGTCTATGTTAAGCTCCCATAAGCTTCACTTCTTAGATGAAACTAAGAAGATCAAGAATCTTTCCAGATACGGATATATATAGAGCCTGAGATCCCAGCACTAGAAGGCTAAGGTGAGCATACCGGGCGGGAGTTTGAGGTCAGCTTCTGCTGCACAGAGGGACCCAGGCTCACAGAATAACAGGAACTTTAGCATGGCCCGGCATCTTTAAGCATTTCCTCATCTTACACATTCTAATAAGCTCAGTAATTAAATCCCTCCTCTCCCGGAAGCCTTCAAAAAATAGAATAAACATCTCCTTAAGACTAAGATACTTAAATAATGATAATAATATATCATAAATATAGACATCCAAGATCCCTCCATTCCAAAGGGCTTCATCAATGTGTCAAAAAGCAAGACTTTAGACCCAAGGCAGGTGAGGTGACAGAAAGGGGCTACAGAAGTGCAGTGAGCGCAGGTTTTGTATATGGACTCTTCAAAGCCACCAGAGAAGTCACTCCTCATTCTTTCTTAATTGAAAGTAACTTTGATCCTGGCGGAGGTGGGAGGGGAGTCCTTTCATATTCCTCAGCTGGCAACAATCTACCAAACACTGAATAGAGGAGAGATCACCGATGCTAATGAAGCCACCCCTTCCCTAAAATGAGATCTTGAGAAATCCCTCAAAATGAGAAATTCCCCAAAATGAGATCTTGAGAAATTCCCTCAAGATCTCTCTGTTTAGAGATGAAATGAAAGGACCTTGGCTGACAAGGAGATGGAGGCGTGGCATTGGGAAACTGCAAAGGAACACTCTAAACTACGGGTTTATTATTATTATTCTTTTAAAGAAAACCGGGGTTGGGGGGTGCCTAAACAAAATTAGGATTCACTCATCACCAGATGGATAATAAAATATTTATGGTTGCCCAAGACAAATTTACACGCCCCCCCCCTTCCTCGCAACACGCACACACCCTGAAGCAAAGACGGAAATAATCCCAGGGAAGGGCAGAACAGGTTGGCTTGCTCCTTCTACTATAATGTCTCTAAATCCTCTTTTCACCCGCTTGTACCAGTCTCCCCTAGTCCCCAGCGCGCGCACATAAGAACGAAAACACACACACACACACACACACACACACACACACACACACACACACACGGAGCCCAGTCTCTAAGCGGCCACTTCTCCGCCCCCCTACCCCATCATTAGTTCTGAGCGGACTGACCAAAAATTGCCCAGCCTCCAGAGCTTCCCTCTGGGTGGCGACCCTAGCATCAAAGAGGTTCAAAACGCCTGGGGACCTGGCGCCAGCACCAAGGTTGAAGAACCAGGGGGTTCCTCCTTCCACGCCCTCAGCCTGAGAGAAGATTAAGTTGTCCGGACAGGCAGAGCCCGGGAAGCGGTCCCTCCCACTCCAGCCTCTCCCAAACTCGGACACCCAGGGATCCTCAGCCTCCGTGGAGGTGAGCGCGCACTCACCGGAGGTGAGCTGCATCCAAGCACAGATCTTATACACGGTGGCTGTGTTGCAGAAGAAGAAGAGAGTAAAGCAAACGATGCAGGCGATGATGAGCATCATGGAGAGGCCAATGAAGAAGGAGGCTGCTTTGAAGGCGCCCGAGGGCAGCGTAGAGAAGTCCGTGAAGCTACCCCTGCAGGTCAGCTCCCGGGAGAAGCCGTTGCCTATGCAGTAGTGGAAGAGCCCGAAATATCCGGCTTGCGGGGTGTCCACGCCGTCACCAATCCAGTAGGGCTGGATGAAGCACACCACGTTGACGATGGCAAAGCAGATGGTGAAGATGGCCCACAGCACGCCGATGGCCCGCGAGTTCCGCACATAGTTGGTGTGGTACAGCTTGGCAGCCTCCTGAGCCGGGAGCATCGCGGCGGCGGCAGCGGCGGCAGAGGCTCCGGGCATTCTCCCCCTCCTCCTCCTCCTTCTCCTCCTCCTCCTCCTCCGCCTCCCTGTCCTCCGCCTTCCCCTCGACTTCCCCCCCCCCCCTCGCCTCTCGGCGCACAGGAGACACACTAGTCGAGCGGCGTGCGTTGCAATTCCCCTGCCTCCGCCTCAGCCCAGCAGCACCAGTCCTAGAGTCTGCATCCTCGCTCACTGAAGGTGGGCGGGGGAGCGTGGAGCACCCCTCAGGCTCGCCAGGCACAGCCTCCCGCCTCCCTCTTCCCTCCCTCCTGGCCCCGGCTCCAGCCCTGCTCGGCACCCTCCACTCCTCTGCCCGCTGCTGCAGCTGCTGCAGCTGCTGCAGCTGAAGACTGCGAGCCCTCACGCCCCCCACTCTTCTTCCAGCTTCTGACCCCCTTTCCTGCAGGCTCTGCTGGTGCTCTGAGGCGCAGAGGATCTGGGCTACCCGGAGATGCTCCTTAAACGCCAGACAGGAGTCAGAGAAGCAGCCGGAGTTGGAGGAATCTAGGAGCGCGCCCACAGGAATCCTAGAGGCTCTCCCTGGATCCTGGAGGGTGTGCTGCCGGCCATGAGGCTGATCCTGAGAGCTTTTCACCGCACAAGAACGTGCTTTGACCTCTGCATCTCGGCAGAGAAAAAAAGAGGCAGCAGTATGGCAGATGTAGGCGGGAAAGAAAGGAAGATGTGGTGCCCAGGGAGGAGTCTCTGTCAAAACCACAGAATTGCCCCTGGCTAACTCAGGTGACCTCAGGTTGACAGATGGAGACAGGAGAAGTTGGGTAGAAGTCACGCCTGGAGGCTGATCCTCTGTTGTTTCCCGTCCCACTTTCCCACTATGCAACCAAATAAACTATGGCCAATCGAAGCCCCAAGCTTCACTTAAAGTCAAACCTTTTCTCTCCCACGAAGTTTGCAATAGATACGGACTGCATGCACAGAAGTAATTGTCACAGAATTTTAGAGTTTGTTTGAAAACATCGGATAATTTGGCAGGTGTTCCATTTATTGCACAAATACTCGTTGGCAGCTAGCATGTGCTAGGAATGAGTGCCTTGATGGTGGAAGCCTTTCCACCTCTCCCACAAGCGAGCGCTCCAGTTAACCAGAGCATTGGTTTTAGCGTAATTTCCCTGGATCATTTGCAAACAATCCCTTGCATAGCTA